>NW_027361691.1:12857500-13222500 GCF_039654945.1 Dendrobates tinctorius | reverse complement strand
AAAAATACAGTACATCAGGAGATATTAATGGAACAGTTTCAAACATTTGTGTCTTCACAAAACTTCTCATTAAACTAAACATGCTGAAAGCTACCAGTGCATGCTGGGAGTTTAGCTTTTTATCTTCAGGGCCAGAGGCTGGTGACCACAACTCTATAGCCTACACGTGATATTTTCATAAAGAAAGATATTTAGGTAGCTTTTGGACAGAATTGTGAGTGCAGCTCTGGAGTAGAATACAGGATGTAACTCACAATAAGTAATGTAATGCATGTACACAGTGACTCCACGAGCAGAAAAGTGAGTGCAGCTATGGAGTATAATACAGTATGTAACTCAGGATCAGTAATGTAATGTATGTACACAGCGACTGCACCAGCAGAATAGTGAGTACAGCTCTGGAGTATAATACAGGATGTAACTCAGGATCAGTAATGAAATGTATGTACACAGTAACTCCACGAGCAGAAAAGTGAGTGCAGCTATGGAGTATAATACAGGATGTAACTCAGGATCAGTAATGTAATGTATGTACACAGTGACTGCACCAGCAGAATAGTGAGTGCAGCTATGGAGTATAATACAGTATGTAACTCATGATCAGTAATGTATGTACACAGTGATTGCACCAGCAGAATAGTAAGTGCAGCTCTGGGGTATAATACAGGATGTAACTCAGGATCAGTAATGTAATGTATGTACACAGTGACTGCAGCAGCAGAAAAGTGAGTGCAGCTATGGAGTATAATACAGGATGTAACTCAGGATCCGTAATGTAATGTATGTACACAGTGACTGCAGCAGCAGAAAAGTGAGTGCAGCTATGGAGTATAATACAGGATGTAACCCAGGATCAGTAATGTAATGTATGTACACAGTGATTGCACCAGCAGAATAGTGAGTGCAGCTCTGGAGTATACTACAGGAGGTAACTCAGGATCAGTAATGTAATGTACACAGTGACTGCACCAGCAGAATAGTGAGTGCAGCTCTGGAGTATAATACAGGATGTAACTCAGGATCAGTAATGTAATGTATGTATACAGTGACTGCACCAGCAGAATAGTGAGTGCAGCTCTGGGGTATAATACAGGATGTAACTCAGGATCAGTAATATAATGTGTGTACACAGTGACTCCACCAGCAGAATAGTGAATGCAGCTCTGTTCAGCTGCTGCTCATTGTGCTAATTGTGGGTGCGGTCGACACTGATCCTGCTGTGTGCTCCTGAGCTCTGAGATCCAACACCTCTCCACCCAGGGACCTACTCTCTCTCCTATCCAGGGAGGAGTGGGTTTCCTGGGATGAGTGAAGGAGCCAAGTCCTAGGCTTCTGTTTCACGGTCCAGGCCAGCGGGGAACAGAAGAAACCAGCAACCGGCCTGCACATCAGAGGACTCGGGGGTGAGGCGCTCGACCAGGAGTCGCAGCAATGTGGCTCCTACTCCCCCCAGGTCTGCAGAGACCCAGAGAAGCCGTAAGGCTTCCAACATGGAGGAGAAGCCTGCTAGCAGCGTGGAAGATGGCGGTCCTTCCAGAGGAAAGCTGAGTGCTCACGGAGGTAAGGCTGACCTCGCTGAGGAAAGTTGGGGGCTGCAGAAACCAAAGGTGTCTGTGTCCACCTATGCCTCCCGGGTCATGAGCCACCTCCGTGAGTATGAAGAGGCAAGTAAGACCATCAGGAGGCTCCGGGAGGAGCTACGCTGCACAAGCGCCAAAGCTGCAGGTGCCTCCAGACCCAGGAAGACCCAACTCCAGGTGGAGGTAAAGCAACTGAAGCTTGAAATTAATGAGCTGGAGGTGAGGAAAGCATTCCTAAGAGAAAAAAGTGGACCATTTAACGAAAAACTAATAAATGTGGACAGATTTAGAGAAATGGCTGATAACAGACAGCAAAGTCAGGTGGATGATGATGATGATGATGACAATGACCAGCAAAAAGCCCCACCTGGTAGCCTGCAAAGTCACCCGCAGACCACGCGCAGCGAGCTCCTTGCTGGACAGGCGACATTGGCATCTGGTCGCAGTTCTGCTGGCTCTGAGGAGGACAGTGACAACAGTGGCCAGGGAGGGGCACTAATGGCGGAGATCAAGCTCCTGGAGTCCCCAGTGTGCCTTCAGAACTTCCATCTTGGTGATGATTTACCAGAGAAGGCACCTGGGGCCAGAATACAAAGGCAAAGAAGAACGAGCCAAAGCTCCAGGAAGTGGTAAGATATGTATATGCCCCCCTCCCTGTACCCCCTGAGTCAGCTGCAGGGTCAGCTTGCTGTATAAGCTCCGTTGCCCAGCCCGGGTTCTGCTGTGGATACGGTGCATAGCCACGGGTAGAATACAGAGCACGGGGGTTCTGTGGAGGAGACTGAGCCCCTTGTGCCTGATGATGCAGAGGTCAAAATGTCACCCCCTGTTGTCACTGGTCCAGCAGGAGAGAATGTGGGTGGGAGGTGTGGATGAGGAAATTTCTTTGTCTAGTGGTGTGGTTGCTGGTTTGGTGGAGAGTGAGGGTGTTATGGAGGTGGGTAATAGTGATACTGTTGGTGTGGATGTGGTCACTGGTCCGGTTGCCCCCCCGGTGGTGGCAGTACCCATTAGTAGTTATGCCGCTGTCACCTCCGGGGGAAATAGGGCGTCCTCCTTGTCTCCGGGCTCTGGGGCGGCATGTTGCAGCAGTGTCTCCTGGAGGCTCTAAAGAAGGGGAGAGATCACTAATGGTAGAGGGTCGAGAGGTTGATCTATCCTTCTGGATAGAGAGGCATGGCCTCGGGGCCTTCCGAGAGCAAAATGGGGGAAACACAGTATGTTCCCTTCCGACAGATGGGCCAGGTAGTGTGCATAGAAATGTGGTCCGTCTTTGGTGGAGGGGCAGTGATGCGTGTCCTCCAAGGTCTAAGGTTGTGGAGCTCCTGCTGAAGATGGGCTTCAAGGCTATTGACATCTACGCCTTGATACATCCCTATTCCACGCCTGAGTTTGATGTCAGCTTTGTTCGGCCAGAGGGGCTTGAGCTCTTCTGGTTGAATTATGAGTTGGCAAAAAATGAGCCCGGCTGGCGAGACTTTGCCATCCAGGCGGTGTCTCGCCAAAATCAAGTCAAGAAAGTGACCATGATGACTTGTAACAAGTCGCTTTCTTGTTATGACATCATGACATGGCTTGGCAGATATGGAGAAGTGGTGGAAATGCCAAAGAAAAACCGCGATGAGTATGATATCTGGTCAGGGGCCTGGACGTTTATGGTAAAACTTAAGCGTTCAGGTGGTACGGTTGCCCACATTCCATCATCTGCCTTCCTGGGTAGGGATAGTATCCATGTCTTCTTCCAGGGGCAACCGAAGCTCTGTCACAAGTGCGGTGACCCCACACTCTTCAGTGCAAACTGCACTGTGCAGAAATGTGCATTGTGTGGGGATATCGGTGATCTTGCTGCATCTTGTGTGGAGATTAGGTGCCACCTGTGTGGTGAGTTAGGTCACCCATTCAGCCATTGTCCTCTCTCCTTTGCTAATGCAGAGGCTGATTCTGCTGGGGAAGGGACTAGCAGGGGTGAGGGAGCTGAGGGGCCAAGGAGGAAAAGCAATAAAAAGACGCCTTCACAGCTAAGGCGTCTAGACAAGCGCAGACAGGAGAGGGAGCTGGGCGAGCCCCAGGCTACCGCGGTGACCCCTGTCCTGGATGCCAGTCTTGCTGCTGAGGCCCCGAGGGATGATGAGTTGGATGAGGAGGTCAGGAGGATCCACAGGGTGGAAACTGCCACTGCCTCCGAATCCTCCCATTATGAAAGTATGGATGAGGATAATAGGCAGTGGCTAGAGGACAAGCATAAGCTCGGCACCAAAAAGAAAAGAAAGAAGGGAGATAAAACATCTTCTCCCAATTTGACCAAGGTACCTAAGGAAGGAAAAACTGACTCCCCTCTGATTGGTCTTTCTAACCGGTTCCAAGCCCTTGATATCATCTCTTCCTCTGAGGAGGAAGCTGAGGGTGAGGTTCCGGCTTCGGCGGAGCTTACAGGGGGTGCCGAGTCTCCTTCCTCTGGGAATATAAGGTCCTTGGAGGGAGGGAGTGGTCCGGAGACGAGGACGACTAAAAAAAGAAAAATCACGTGGGAATGGACACCTCTGTGTCATTATAGAGGGGGAAGGATTCCTCCTCTGAGGCAGAGGATAAGGGGAGTGGGAAGAAGAAAGCCATCTAACTCAATCGCCAATGATGGCGGTACCCACTCCGTTGACGCTGGCGTCCATTAATGTCGCCAGCATAAAGTCAAACACAGCCTAATTTGCGGCCTTTGATTTTCTCAGCTGTGTTGAAGCTGACATTTTCTTTTTGCAAGAGACCAGACTGCCAAACATGGCAGATGTGTTCAAAGCCAAAAGGGAGTGGAGATTCGGGCCCTCCTATTGGTCTCTTGCGGCCGAGCCGTATAGCGGAGTGGCGGTCCTTTTTATCGCATCGGTGGAATGCCGACGGGTTATTGAGTTAGAAATGGGGAGGTGCCTGATCTTAGATGTCCTCATGAAGGGACAAGAGCTCCGGCTTAATAACATCTATGGTCCCCAATCTAAGTGGGACCGGAAGTGTCTCTTTATGAGGATCAAGCCCTACCTATTTGAAAAGTCGGTAGGTTGTCTTTGGAGGGGACTTCAATACTGTCATGAGGCCCCGAGATAGAGGAGGTTCCAGAGACAAGCTGACTTATGATAGCGTCGCCCTTAATTGTATAGCTAGTGAGGCTCGCCTGGTGGATGTCCACATTCAGCACACCCCAGGCCACGAGGGGTTCACCTATCATAGAGGTAACTGTAGGTCCAGAATAGCTAGGTTTTATTTAAAGGAGATCACTTTTTGTCCTCTGCGGCATTTTCCCCCCTCATCTCCACGGTTTCCTGATTTATAACAGCGCATTTCTTCATATTTTTTTGAGGAAAATTGAGATTCTGTGCTTTTCTGTTATCGTGGAGTCCTAAACTAACACGACAGATCTCCTGACATGATTAGTGTCTGTATACAGCGTTCAGACATGGCTCTGACTGACTTTCTTCACAGGAACCATCTTTTGTGAGGTAATTTCACCTCATGGCATCACTAAAACCCAAAATCATATTCCCACTAATGCCATTTACAGCAAGAAGTGCTGTCTGCTAACTATTATTATTATTATGCATTTATATAGCGCCATTTATTCCATGGCGCTTTTCATGTGAAAAGGGGAAATATAGACAAGTATAGTAAGCATGTGTAAGACAAGGGACACACAAGTACATAAGGAGAGGGGACCCTGCCCGCGAGGGCTCACAGTCTACAGGGATGGGTGAGGATACAGTAGGAGAGGGTAGAGCAGGTCATGCTGTGGTTCAGTAGACCTAGGATCATTGCAGGCTGTAGGCTTGTCGGAACAGGTGGGTCTTCAGGTTCTTCTTGTAGGTTTCCGTTGATGGTGAGAGTCAGATGTGTAGCGGCAGGGAGTTCCAGAGTATGGGGGAAGCACGGGAGAAGTCTTGTATGCGGTTGTGTATCTCGGCTTTGCTGTATAATGGCGTCACAGACAAGTTTCCCGCCCTCACACAGCTCAGCAACCCTTCTCTGTCCTCACTACATCGCATGTGTGATCAGAAATGATTTAAAGGAGGAAGCTGTCTCTTCAGCAGTGTCTGTTGTTGAGGTGGAGTTCTCCGACCACTGTTTAATTTTGTTTTCTCTGAATGTTACAGAGACCCTCTGGATGGGAAGAGGCTTTTGGAGGCTCAATCCATCTCTCTTGGAAGAAGCGGATATAAGACAGTCCTTTGAGGATTTTTTTCAGAGCCAGGTACCCTTACTGGATCTTTGTAGTAGTAAGTCAGAATGGTGGGAGATGTTCAAGAAAACTGTGGCGAGATTCTTCTGCCAGCTCTCGAGCCTCAGGAGTCTGAACAGGGACCGCCTGCATCAGGGTCTGAGGCGGAAACTCGAGCATCTTGTCTCAACTGGAGGTAGCCGCGAGGAGATCTCCAGAGTGAAATCTTTGCTCATGAGGTGTCAGTACGATAGACACGCATCTTTGGTTTTAAGAGGGATTACGGGAAGTACCGCTCGCCCGACCTGTACAGAACCTGCAAGATGTCAGTGAATAGTAAAATGGTTACAGGACTGGTTGACACTACGGGGTCCCTGAGGCGATCCAGATCAGGGATCCTGGAGGTTGTCAGATCCTTCTACTCGCACCTCTTGGGGAAGAGGGATCTTGATTGGGATGAGATGTCAACTTTTCTGGCTGAAGCCGTTCCCAGACCAGGGGTAGACCCCTCTCTTGACGTTTCGACAGGGATGATCAGGGAAAAGAAAGTTTAGTTGGAGATTGAAGGGCTTGCCCAAAAAAAATCGCCCGGTCCAGATGGCTTAACATCTGAGTTCTATAAGACCTTTAAGGACACTTTAGTTCCCCTCTTGACTGAGGTATTCAATGAGTGTTTTTCCTAGGGCACTCTGCCAAAGTCAATAAGGAGGTCTGCCCTGTTCATCTTGTCAAAGGGTAAGGACACATTGTGCATTGAGAATTGGCATCCCATAGCGCTTCTCAATGCAGACAGGAAGGTTCTGGCAAAGGTGCTGTTTAATCGACTGGTGAAATTTGCACCCCGACTCTTTCGGAGGCCCAGGATTGCTCTGTTTCATGTCACAGCACATTTAGTGCTGCGCTCGGTGTCCGGGAGGCGGTGGAGCAGGGTAGGGCTGGTCACTGGAAGGGGTACATGCTGTCACTGGACCAGGCAAAAGCGTTTGATCGGGTTAATCATGAGTAACTCTGGTCTGTCCTTCTGAGATATGGACCGCCGGGTGGTTTTGTTGATTGGCTTAAAACCTTGTACGGTGGGGCAGAGAGTTTCCAGCTTGTGAACGGTTGGATTGGCAGCTCTTTTGAGGTTGGATCTGGTGTTCGCCAGGGTTGTCCCTTGGGCCCGCTGCTGTACGTGTTTGCGATTGACCCACTTCTTAGGAGGGTGGAGCGTGGACCGTTGGCCGGGATCGGGATGGACCGGGCAGCACCGGCAGCCACTCTGAGGGTGGTGGCATATGCCGATGATGTTACTGTTTTTGTTTCCTCTCACGAGTAGAGTTGAGCGATACCAGCCGATACTTGAAAATATCGGATCGGAATGGATCGGCCGATCTTAAAAAAAAGTATCGGTATCGCCGATTCCGATACCGGGAACCAATGCAAGTCAATGGGGCCAAAATATCGGAATTAAAAAAAAACCTTTCTTTCCTTGTAGGTTAATTCTACATGAAGAAAAACAACTAAGAATAATGTAGAATGTATTGTGGGAGGTGGAGGAGACATTAAAGCCATAGAGGTTTAGCCCAATCAAATGGAATAGCAGGAATTAAACTTTTTTTTTAAAGATGTTAGGAGTTACAAAGATATTGACTATGTTAGCCTCATTTATATTTTGCCAGACATGTATGTCTTCTTCTTCTTTCTTCTTCTTTCTTATTCTTCTTCCTTTTTTTTACCTTCTTCTTCTTCTTATTCCTTTTTTTACATTCTTCTTCTTCTTCTTCCTCCTTTTTTTACATTCTTCTACTTCCTTTTTTTACATTCTTCTTCCTTTTTTTACATTCTTCTTCTTATTCCTTTTTTTACATTCTTCTTCTTCTTCCTTTTTTAAATTCTTCTACTTCCTTTTTTTACATTCTTCTTCTTCTTCTTCCTTTTCTTACATTCTTCATATTCTTCTTATTCAACAATTATTATTCTACATATTCAACTTCTTCATCTTCTTCCTATTCTTCTTCATCATATTCTTGTTTGTGTCAGGCATTCCTGTAGTTGTTATCTGGAAAAGTTAGAAGTTTACACCTTCCGTTCTGCCTGTCACAAAAGATTTACAACAGGATTTGTCCGCGTTCAGTTTGGCCTGCAGCAGCAGGCCTTTTCCAGGGGCACCACGAGGAGGAACGGACTCACCCCCATACACTGCTTAGTCTTCTTCTGCTTATAAATAAGATAATATCATTTGCTCAGAGTATTAGTCTTATGCTTAATGTTCTTCTGCTTTGTTTTTTTTATGCTTCTTGGTCTTCTCTCTCTTGTTGTTCTGCATCTTGGTGGTTGTCTTCCTGTTCTTTGTCCTCTTGAACCAGCTGACGGTACTGGCACCGGGAGGGGCAGCAGAAGGAACAAGAGCCAATGGCACTACCGAGGACCAGCTGACGGTGCTGGAACCCGGTTACTAAGCAGGAGGTACCTGTGCTACAAAGCACTACCAAGGACCAGCAGACGTTGCCGGAACTCGGATACCGAGATGGAGGCACCTAGGCCAAAGGCTCTGACGAGAACCAGCTGACGGTGCTGGAACCCGGAGGGGTAGCATAAGCTGCAAGAGCAAATGGAAATAGCGAGGACCAGCTGACAGTGCTGGCACCCGGAGGGGCAGCAGAAGGAATAAGAGCCAATGGCACAACCAAGGACCAGCTGACGGTGCTGGAACCCGGTTACTAAGCAGGAGGTACCTGTGCTACAAAGCACTACCAAGGACCAGCAGACGTTGCCGGAACTCGGATACCGAGATGGAGGCACCTAGGCCAAAGGCTCTGACGAGAACCAGCTGACGGTGCTGGAACCCGGAGGGGTAGCATAAGCTGCAAGAGCAAATGGAAATAGCGAGGACCAGCTGACAGTGCTGGCACCCGGAGGGGCAGCAGAAGGAATAAGAGCCAATGGCACAACCAAGGACCAGCTGACGGTGCTGGAACCCGGTTACTAAGCAGGAGGTACCTGTGCTACAAAGCACTACCAAGGACCAGCAGACGTTGCCGGAACTCGGATACCGAGATGGAGGCACCTAGGCCAAAGGCTCTGCCGAGAACCAGCTGACGGTGCAGGAACCCGGAGGGGTAGCATAAGCTGCAAGAGCAAATGGAAATAGCGAGGACCAGCTGACAGTGCTGGCACCCGGAGGGGCAGCAGAAGGAATAAGAGCCAATGGCACAACCGAGGACCAGCTGACGGTGCTGGAACCCGGTTACTAAGCAGGAGGTACCTGTGCTACAAAGCACTACCAAGGACCAGCAGACGTTGCCGGAACTCGGATACCGAGATGGAGGCACCTAGGCCAAAGGCTCTGACGAGAACCAGCTGACGGTGCTGGAACACGGAGGGGTATCAGAAGTTACCCCTGAAAAGCAAAGTTGGCATGCCGCAAGCTGGCCGCAGTTACCGAATCACACAGTCCTACAGGGGGTGCTTGTCCTACTGGCACTATGGAACAAGCCTTTCTTACCAGAACCCGCAGTCCACATAGGAAGCACCTAAACTGCTGGCACCCTAGCCTCGGCTAACCCAACCGCAACACGACATGGCAACTTGGGGTGGCAAACTGACATTGACACTTCCCGGAAACAGCAGGCAGGGCTGGAACCAAGCTGGGCAGGAGGGAGTACCCGTGCCAAAGTCAGTTATGAGCAGCAACTGGCGATGTTGGAGCCCAGGACAAGCACTTAGCAGGCTGAGGCCTGATGTGCTGTCAATTGGGAGGCAGCAGGACAGATTGCCATCAAAACAGCAGGGGAACAGCTGACGTTACTGAACCCCACAAACACAGGAGCTAGTGTTTTACTCTGTGAAGACGGCACTTCCGAGCAACAACTGGCTGCGTTGAAGCCCAGGGACAAGCACGGAGCAGGCTGAGGCTGCATTGAAGAAATTTTAAGATCGGTTGTAGACTACTAATTTGAACCAAGCTCCACTTAGGCCTGTGGCTTCACTGATTTTCGTATTTCCCCTGTCCTCCAACCCCGCCAGTTACAGCTCCGAAGTGGCGTCTGCACAATCCACACTTGTTCCTGTGTTACATAATGGGAATGTGGACAGAGCAGGCGACATTGCCGGACACACATCAGGGGATTAACTGACCGGACTGAACACCTGTAACACAGGAACAAGTGTGGATTGTGCAGACGCCACTTCGGAGCTGTAACTGGCGGGGTTGGAGGACAGGGGAAATACGAGAGACAGTGGAGCCACAGGCCTAATTGGAGCACGGTTAAAAATCAGTAGTGGTATGACTGTGTAGGCAGCAGGAGACTTTGCCATCTACACAGCAGGGGATCAGCTGACGTTACTGAACCCCACTGAGACACGGGAGCAAGTGTCTCTTTCCGTGTGGACGGCACTTCCGAACTACAACTGGCTGTGTTGAAGCCCAGGAAATAGGAGGGTGTAGGCAGAGGCCTACTGTATTTTGAATGAGGTGACAGCAGGAGAGACTGCCATCCACAAAGCAGGGGATCAGCTGAAGTTACTGAACCCCACTGAGACACGGGAGCAAGTGTCTCTTTCCGTGTGGACGGCACTTCCGAACTACAACTGGCTGTGTTGAAGCCCAGGAAATAGGAGGGTGTAGGCAGAGGCCTACTGTATTTTGAATGAGGTGACAGCAGGAGAGACTGCCATCCACAAAGCAGGGGATCAGCTGACGTTACTGAACCCCACTGAGACACGGGAGCAAGTGTCTCTTTCCGTGTGGACGGCACTTCCGAACTACAACTGGCTGTGTTGAAGCCCAGGAAATAGGAGGGTGTAGGCAGAGGCCTACTGTATTTTGAATGAGGTGACAGCAGGAGAGACTGCCATCCACACAGCAGGGGATCAGCTGACGTTACTGAACCCCACTGAGACACGGGAGCAAGTGTCTCTTTCCGTGTGGACGGCACTTCCGAACTACAACTGGCTGTGTTGAAGCCCAGGAAATAGGAGGGTGTAGGCAGAGGCCTACTGTATTTTGAAAGAGGTGACAGCAGGAGAGACTGCCATCCACACAGCAGGGGATCAGCTGACGTTACTGAACCCCACTGAGACACGGGAGCAAGTGTCTCTTTCCGTGTGGACGGCACTTCCGAACTACAACTGGCTGTGTTGAAGCCCAGGAAATAGGATGGTGTAGGCAGAGGCCTACTGTATTTTGAATGAGGTGACAGCAGGAGAGACTGCCATCCACACAGCAGGGGATCAGCTGACGTTACTGAACCCCACTGAGACACGGGAGCAAGTGTCTCTTTCCGTGTGGACGGCACTTCCGAACTACAACTGGCTGTGTTGAAGCCCAGGAAATAGGATGGTGTAGGCAGAGGCCTACTGTATTTTGAATGAGGTGACAGCAGGAGAGACTGCCATCCACACAGCAGGGGATCAGCTGATGTTACTGAACCCCACTGAGACACGGGAGCAAGTGTCTCTTTCCGTGTGGACGGCACTTCCGAACTACAACTGGCTGTGTTGAAGCCCAGGAAATAGGAGGGTGTAGGCAGAGGCCTACTGTATTTTGAATGAGGTGACAGCAGGAGAGACTGCCATCCACACAGCAGGGGATCAGCTGACGTTACTGAACCCCACTGAGACACGGGAGCAAGTGTCTCTTTCCGTGTGGACGGCACTTCCGAACTACAACTGGCTGTGTTGAAGCCCAGGAAATAGGAGGGTGTAGGCAGAGGCCAACTGTATTTTGAATGAGGTGACAGCAGGAGAGACTGCCATCCACACAGCAGGGGATCAGCTGACGTTACTGAACCCCACTGAGACACGGGAGCAAGTGTCTCTTTCCGTGTGGACGGCACTTCCGAACTACAACTGGCTGTGTTGAAGCCCAGGAAATAGGAGGGTGTAGGCAGAGGCCTACTGTATTTTGAAAGAGGTGACAGCAGGAGAGACTGCCATCCACACAGCAGGGGATCAGCTGACGTTACTGAACCCCACTGAGACACGGGAGCAAGTGTCTCTTTCTGTGTGGACGGCACTTCCGAACTACAACTGGCTGTGTTGAAGCCCAGGAAATAGGATGGTGTAGGCAGAGGCCTACTGTATTTTGAATGAGGTGACAGCAGGAGAGACTGCCATCCACACAGCAGGGGATCAGCTGACGTTACTGAACCCCACTGAGACACGGGAGCAAGTGTCTCTTTCCGTGTGGACGGCACTTCCGAACTACAACTGGCTGTGTTGAAGCCCAGGAAATAGGAGGGTGTAGGCAGAGGCCTACTGTATTTTGAATGAGGTGACAGCAGGAGAGACTGCCATCCACACAGCAGGGGATCAGCTGACGTTACTGAACCCCACTGAGACACGGGAGCAAGTGTCTCTTTCCGTGTGGACGGCACTTCCGAACTACAACTGGCTGTGTTGAAGCCCAGGAAATAGGAGGGTGTAGGCAGAGGCCTACTGTATTTTGAATGAGGTGACAGCAGGAGAGACTGCCATCCACACAGCAGGGGATCAGCTGACGTTACTGAACCCCACTGAGACACGGGAGCAAGTGTCTCTTTCCGTGTGGACGGCACTTCCGAACTACAACTGGCTGTGTTGAAGCCCAGGAAATAGGAGGGTGTAGGCAGAGGCCTACTGTATTTTGAAAGAGGTGACAGCAGGAGAGACTGCCATCCACAAAGCAGGGGATCAGCTGACGTTACTGAACCCCACTGAGACACGGGAGCAAGTGTCTCTTTCCGTGTGGACGGCACTTCCGAACTACAACTGTCTGTGTTGAAGCCCAGGAAATAGGAGGGTGTAGGCAGAGGCCTACTGTATTTTGAATGAGGTGACAGCAGGAGAGACTGCCATCCACACAGCAGGGGATCAGCTGACGTTACTGAACCCCACTGAGACACGGGAGCAAGTGTCTCTTTCCGTGTGGACGGCACTTCCGAGCTACAACTGGCTGTGTTGAAGCCCAGGAAATAGGAGGGTGTAGGCAGAGGCCTACTGTCTTTGTAATGCGGAGACAGCAGGAGAGACTGCCATCTCCACAGCAGGGGAACAGCTGGCAGTGCTGAACCCCACTAACACTTGAACGAATGTGTTTGGCTCTGTGGAGACGACACTTCTGAACACCAACTGACGCTGTTGGAGCCCAGGATTAGGCGAGGAGCAGGCTGGGGCCTACTGGATTTTGGCAGGTGAATGCAGCAGGAAACTTGCCATCTCCACAGCAGGGGAACAGCTGACAGTGCTGAACCCCACTAACACTTGAACGAATGTGTTTGGCTCTGTGGAGACGACACTTCTGAACACCAACTGACGCTGTTGGAGCCCAGGATTAGGCGAGGAGCAGGCTGGGGCCTACTGGATTTTGGCAGGTGAAGGCAGCAGGAGACTTGCCATCTCCACAGCAGGGGAACAGCTGACAGTGCTGAACCCCACTAACACTTGAACGAATGTGTTTGGCTCTGTGGAGACGACACTTCTGAACACCAACTGACGCTGTTGGAGCCCAGGATTAGGCGAGGAGCAGGCTGGGGCCTACTGGATTTTGGCAGGTGAAGGCAGCAGGAGACTTGCCATCTCCACAGCAGGGGAACAGCTGACAGTGCTGAACCCCACTAACACTTGAACGAATGTGTTTGGCTCTGTGGAGACGACACTTCTGAACACCAACTGACGCTGTTGGAGCCCAGGATTAGGCGAGGAGCAGGCTGGGGCCTACTGGATTTTGGCAGGTGAAGGCAGCAGGAGACTTGCCATCTCCACAGCAGGGGAACAGCTGACAGTGCTGAACCCCACTAACACTTGAACGAATGTGTTTGGCTCTGTGGAGACGACACTTCTGAACACCAACTGACGCTGTTGGAGCCCAGGATTAGGCGAGGAGCAGGCTGGGGCCTACTGGATTTTGGCAGGTGAATGCAGCAGGAGACTTGCCATCTCCACAGCAGGGGAACAGCTGACAGTGCTGAACCCCACTAACACTTGAACGAATGTGTTTGGCTCTGTGGAGACGACACTTCTGAACACCAACTGACGCTGTTGGAGCCCAGGATTAGGCGAGGAGCAGGCTGGGGCCTACTGGATTTTGGCAGGTGAAGGCAGCAGGAGACTTGCCATCTCCACAGCAGGGGAACAGCTGACAGTGCTGAACCCCACTAACACTTGAACGAATGTGTTTGGCTCTGTGGAGACGACACTTCTGAACACCAACTGACGCTGTTGGAGCCCAGGATTAGGCGAGGAGCAGGCTGGGGCCTACTGGATTTTGGCAGGTGAAGGCAGCAGGAGACTTGCCATCTCCACAGCAGGGGAACAGCTGGCAGTGCTGAACCCCACTAACACTTGAACGAATGTGTTTGGCTCTGTGGAGACGACACTTCTGAACACCAACTGACGCTGTTGGAGCCCAGGATTACGCATGCCGCATGCAGAGGCCAATGGGCATCGGTTTTTATGGAGGTTGTGGACTACTACTGATTCTAACCATGCTCCACTTAGGCCTCTGGCTCCACTGTCTCTACTATTTACCCTGGCCTCCAACCCCGCCAGCTACATCTCTGAAGTGGCGTCAGCACAATCTACACTTGTTCCTGTGTTACTGGTGCTCAGTCCCATCAGTTGATCCCCTGATGTTTGTCCGGCAAGTTCGCCAGCTCTGTCCTCATTACCACTACTGGTTATGGGAATGTGGACAGAGCAGGAGACCTTGCCGGACACACATCAGGGGATAAACTGATGGGACTGAGCCACAGGAACACAGGAACAAGTGTAGATTGTGCTGACGCCACTTCAGAGATGTAGATGGCGGGGTTGGAGGTCAGGGGAAATAGTAGAGACAGTGGAGCCAGAGACCTAAGTTGGGCACGGTTAAAAATCAGTAGTGGTTTGAATGTTGATGGAGCTGGTGACTCTGCCGTCCACACAGCAGGGGATCAGCTGGCATTACTGAACCCCAGTAACACAGGAGCTAGTGTGTTTCTCTGTGCAGACGACACATCTGAGCGACAACTGGCTGTGTTGAAGCACAGGGATTATAGTTCAGGTGGTAGAAAAATGAACACACCAGCAGACCTGGATACAGTTGCCAACCACTAATTTAGACTGTAAGAGGAATGGCAAAGTCTTTGGAGATCCAGGCCTTGTTCATTTTCAGAAAAGTCAGCCGGTCAACATTATCGGAAGATAGTCGCGTGCGACGGTCTGTTAGTACACCACCTGCGGCACTAAAGACACGTTCCGATAATACACTGGCAGCAGGGCAAGCCAGCACCTCCAATGCATACTGGCTAAGCTCTGGCCATGTATCCAGCTTAGAGACCCAAAACTTGAAGGGGGAAGAGCCATCTGGGAGTACAGCGACAGGGCAAGACATGTAGTCTGACACCATCTGACGGAAGCGTTGCCTCCTGCTGACTCGAGGCGTCGCTGATGGTGTAGACAATTGTGGTGGACACACAAAACTTTGCCACATTTGGGCCATAGTGGTCTTGCCTTGTGCTGCGGCACTGCCTCTGCTCCCTCTTTGTGCAGAGTTTCCTCCACTGCCTCGACGCACAGAGCTGCTTTGTAAAGCACTAGCAACAATGCTGTCGGGTGGAATGGAAAACATTATGGACTGCACCAGTGACTCTTCGTACTCCCGCATTTTACGCTCCCGGTTCAACGTTGGTATGAGCCTTTGTACGCTGTCCCGGTAGCGAGGATCTAGGAGGGTGTACACCCAATAATCAGCCGAGACGAGAATGTGGGCGATGCGGCGGTCGTTTCTCAGGCACTGCAGCATGAAATCAACCATGTGCTGCAGACTCCCAACTGCCAAAGAACCGCTGTCCCCTGTTTGAGGCGTGACCTCGACCTGCTCTGCATCACCCCACCCTCGCTGTACATACTGAGTAGAGGTTTGTGTACCTCCCTCCTCTGGAGAGATGTCTTCCTCCTCCATCGACTCCTCCTCATCCTCCTCACAAAGTGTCCCCTGCCTAGGCCTTTGTGAGGAAACACGTAGCGCAGACTGTCCAGAAGCAGATGGCATTTGGGACTCCTCATCCTCCACCTCTTCTGAAACCTCATCCCTTAGTGCTTGCAGTGTTTGTTGAAGCAGGCAGATAAGGGGGACAGTCATGCTGACTAGTGCATCATCTGCACTCGCCATCCGCGTGGATTCATCGAAGGCACGCAAAACGAGGCAGATGTCCTTCATAGAGGCCCACTCAATGGTGCTGAAGTGTGAACGGCGCACAGTGCGACTTGTTTGCGCCTGATGCAGCTGGTACTCCATGACTGCTGCCTGCTGCTCACACAACCGCTCCAACATATGTAACGTTGAATTCCACCGGGTGGGTAGGTCACATATGATGCGATGTTCCGGAAGGCCAAATCGTCGCTGCAGAGCAGCGAGGCGCGATCTTGCCGTGCTGGAACGTCGCAAGTGAGCGCACTCTATGCGGACCTTGTGTAACAGTGCATCAAGATCCGGATAGTCCCTCAGAAAGCTCTGCACGACCAAGTTAAGAACATGTGCCAGACATGGGATGTGTGTGAGGTTGCCTAGGCCAAGAGCTGCCACCAGATTTCGGCCATTGTCACACACTACCAAGCCCGGCTGGAGATTCGCTGGCCCAAACCACACATCGCTCTCCAGCTTGATAGCATTCCAGAGCTCCTGCGCTGTGTGGCTTCGATTCCCCAAAGAAATTAATTTGAGTACAGCCTGTTGACGTTTGGCCACGGCTGTGCTCATATCGGTCGTAACAGGCTCCTGCTCTGCTGTTTCTGAGGAACTTGAGTAGGAGGAGGAGTCTATGTGTACAGACTGGAGTCCTGCAATCCGTGGCGTTGGCAGAACACGTACAGCGCCACTCTCCAGATCCGTACCCGGCTCCACAACATTGACCCAGTGGGCAGTGAGGGAAAGGTATCGTCCCTGTCCATGGTTACTGGTCCACGCATCGGTGGTCAGGTGGACCTTGCTACTAACGGCGTTTAGTAGCGCATGTTTTATTTTGCCCTCAACATGTTTCTGCAGGGCAGGGACGGCTCGCCTGCTGAAATAAAAGCGGCTGGGCACGTTGTATTGGGGGACTGCCAATGCCATTAAGTCCCGGAAGGTGTCAGTGTCCACCAGCCTGAATGACAGCATTTCAACTGCCAGAAGTTTGGCAATGCCAGCATTCAGAGACTGTGCTCGGGGATGGTTTGCCGAGTAAGGGCGCCTTTTATCCCATGCCTGTGCTACCGATGGCTGTGATGGATGGGAACGTGCTGTTATGGGTGGAATCTGACAGGGTTTCCGGACAACAGTGGCAGAGGTTCTTCCTTGGCGATCCTGTGAGGAAGCCGAACCAGCAGTGTGTGAGCTGGAGGAAGAGGGCCCAACACGAACTGAAGAGGTCGTAGGTGGTGCTGTACGTTGGCCTACGTCTTCAGGGTGTCTCTGCAACTCCAACTCGTGCTTGGTGCGCACATGTTTCCACATATTTGTGGTATTGAGGTTGCTGACATTTCTCCCTCTTTTGACTCTCTGATGACACAGCTTGCATTTGACAAAGCAAATGTCATCTGCAACTGTGTCAAAAAAGGACCACGCACTGCAACTCTTGTGAGCGCCCGGTTTGCCTTTGGAAGGAGGAATGCTCCTAACGGGTGCCGAAGTGGAGGGTACAGGCAACCAAGTCTTCCCCCTCCCTCTGCCTCCTGTTTTGGCCGGTAGGGGAATCTCTTCCTCAGAGCTGCTACCACCACCTTCCTGTTGCTCACGCCATGATGGGTCAAGGACCTCATCATCTTCCCTCCCCTCTTCAAACAGCTGCTTCTCCGGGGTTGTCTCGCCAGCACCGTACGCACCAGAAAGTGGCAACTGAGTCTCGTCATCATCTGATGCGTACTGAGGTGTGCTGACCATAGGCACTGGCCCACTCGCCTCTTCAGATTCAGAGGGACAAAGAAGTTGCGCATCACTGCATACTCCCTCTTCTTCACATTCAGGAATGCTGCTTGGCTGGCCCCCTCTTTCCAAGCCAACAGATTCCGAGAACAGAAGTAGAGACTGTGATGGCTCCTGTCCATGTCTCTCTGACTGCCTGGGCACTTTGGCAGGTGGTGAAGAGACAGATGGTTGCTCTTCGGTGCTCTGACCCTGAGAGGATGCGGAAGTAATTGAAGTCGATGCGTTAGCTGCCATCCATCCGACAACGGCTTCAATTTGTTCCTCCCGCAGCAGTGGGGTACGTTGAGGTCCTACAAAGCTGCGCATAAAGGACTGTTGCCTGCTAAAACTGGGGGATGCTGATCCACTGGTGCCCGCAGCAGGCCCAGAATCCCCACGTCCTCTACCTGTAGAATCCCCACGTCCTCTCCCTGCAGAATCCCCACGTCCTCTCCCTACTGAAACTCCACGCCCACGCCCACGCCCCCGCGCCTTACTCCCTGCCTTCTTCATCTTGCAAGACTGCTTAAGATAGGCAAAAAAGTACAAAGGGGGGCCTTAGTGTGCTTATTCCTGAACAGCTGGTTACAGGTACAAGAAACACTAATTTTATGAAGTGTGTGTGTGTGGACTAGACTTTAATAGGAGCTGATGTGGCCTACACAAGTTCAAAATGTAGTGTTTGGTGAACTTTTTATGTGGTTTCTTTGTTTGAAACAAACTCAAAGTATGAGAACAAAGAATTGAAACTGATAGTATCACCAACTTTTTGGAGCTATTACAATGCAGGCAGGTAACCTACAATGCAAAAGATGAGGCTCCCAAAAAATTGGGTAATACTAATCTGGCTGCGCCGGCAGGGCACAAGCCAGAAAAAAAGGCTCCTCTATCTACTCCTAAATAGTGTTTGCAACCAACCAATGTTGATGGATACGGATGGATGCACACTAATAGGAGAAGAAAAAATGAGCTGCACTCAAAGACAAATATGTGTGAGGCAGTGACGCACGTTGAGCGTCCTACAACCAGACGTAGCTGCAGGACACTCTACTCAGCGTGAGCTGCACTCACACACAGTCAGAGACCTCTCAGACAGCCGTCAACAGTGCAGCTAAGTGGGCACTGGCACTGACAGGCTGCAGAAAGGCTCCGCTGTGTACTCCTATATAGTGTTTGCAACCACCGTAGATGGAGATGGATGGATGCACACTAATAGAAGAAAAAATGAGCTGCACTCAAATAAAAATATGTGTGAGGCAGTGACGCACGCTGAGCGTCCTACAGCCAGACGTAGCTGCAGGACACACTACTCAGCGTGAGCTGCACTCACACACAGTCAGAGACCTCTCAGACAGCCGTGAACAGTGCAGCAAAGTAGACACTAGCACTGAAAGGCTGCAGAAAGGCTCCGCTGTCTACTACTAGTGTTTGCAACCAACGTATATGGATACGGATGGAAGCACACTAGATTGAAATTATTTAAAAAATGCAGCTCAAAAAATAAAAGATGTATGAGGCAGCAGTGATCACACTGGGTGGCCTACAGCCTGACGTGGCTGCAGGACCCACTCCACAGCGTGAGCTGCACTCACACAGCCCTTGCAGACAGCTGTGAACACTGCTGCTAGGGCAAAGAACGCTACAGTGGTGGTTTATGTAGCCTGGGTAAAGCACTAGATGTTTGGTGGAATCGCTATTTCTAACTGTCCCTCACAGTCTTCTACAGCAGCCTGTCCCTAACTGAATTCACAGCAGAGTGACCAGAAATGGCGGCTGCGGTGGCTTTTATAGTGCATCATGACATCATTTCGGCAGCCAATCACAGCCATGCCAATAGTTAACATGCCTACATGCCTAACAGGATGTGCCCACACTTCGGAGGATTCCCATTGGCTTAATCAAAGCAAGCAGGCTCATAGCATGATGGGAACTTCCTATTCCGATTCCGATCCCCGAATCCGATATGAAAAAAGTATCGGAATTAAGTATCGGAATTCCGATACCGCTAATATCGGCCGATACCCGATACTTGCGGTATCGGAATGCTCAACACTACTCACGAGGAGGCAGGGTGGCTGATGTCAGAGGTAGATCGCTACTCGGAGGTATCCGGGTCCAAGATCAACCGGGATAAGTGTGAGAGTCTCTGGCTGGGAGGAGGAGATTCTGGGTTTGATCTCCCGGACACCCTTCCAGGACCCCAAGTCTCTGCAAAAGTCATTGGCATCAAATTTGGCCAGGGGGATTACTCCAAACAAAATTGGGGCAGCAGGCTAGAGATTGCCACTCAGAAGGTGAACCAATGGAAGGGTTGGTCTTTGACTCTCAGGGAAAGGGTAAACCTGATCAAAACTTACCTGCTCCCTTTACTGATTTATCTGGGCAGTATGTGCATCTTACCAGAGTCTCTCTGGACTTGGGTCTACAATTTGTTCTTCCAACTGTTATGGGGGAATAGACTGAACCTGGTGAAGAGGGAGGTTACTTACCGAACGAGGAGACTAGGAGGGTTGGGTATGGTCAACCCTGTGGTATTCCTTGTGGATACCTCCATTAAGATCAATATTGCAAACCTCTGGAAAGAGAGGGCTCTTCCATGGGTATTCTCCTGTAGGGGATGGTTTCAGCCTTTTTTCCAGGAATGGGAGACAGGAGGGCAAGTGAAGAATCTTCGCACACTGCATGGACATCTTCCGGCTTACGCTACCTTGGTTCTGAAGGTAATTCACCGGTGAGGTCTGGGAATGTGGGAGATCAAGACTCTGCCAAGGAAACTCCTTGACAATAGGGTTCTGTTGACACATTTCCAGAGGCCTCTGGTGCTCAGGGATTGCCCAAGATGGGATCTTGGGGTGGGTTTGCATCATTTGAATTTTATCAGGATCCCCTCGAAGTTTTGGGTGTTGTGAACTCATTTTCTGGTTTACCTTTGGCTTCTGGTGAGGGTGGTGGAGCTGGATGTGTTGACAGAGGAGTCGTGAGTTTTCCATCCGGGCACCCTCTAGTGGTAACAATAGGCAATGAAGCTGATCTAAATGGCAGAGACCTGCCACCTGAGGAGGAGGACTGTGAGTGGACATCAGGAGTCTCTGACTGGATTTAAGACAGCCGACTCCCTAATTTTGTGCTGGTGATTTTTTCCTGCCCTGAGGTTCTGGTTTCCAGTTCTGTTCCTGCCTTCTCAAGCTAAGTGTGCTCTGCTATTTTTTCACATGAGATTTGGTCTTGTTTACTAAGTTTTTTTGGTCAGCCAGCCCCTGCTGGGGCTGTGCTGAATTTCCATTCTTATGTCTCTGTTTAAGCCAGTTTGCTTTTTGTCCCTGATCAGATTGGTCTCTTTTTGCTCTGTCTTCAGAATATACCAGAGTGCTGATATAGGGAATTGAAGTCTAGTGACTTCAGGGTTTTTGTTATCAGAAAGTGTTGGACATTTTTTGGCAGGGTTTTGTGCGTGATTGCAGACAGCATCTTTCCTTTCCTGTCCTCTCTAGTTAGTGTGGGCCCGATCGTTTGCTCAGCCTATTTTTCTATCTGTGTTTGTGTTTTCATCTTGTCTCACCGACAATACATGTTTGGGGGCTGTCTATTGCTTTGGGGTCTGCTTTGGGGCAGTTTAGATTTCCCCTTTTCTTGCTTAAGGTTTATTTAGTTCTCCGGCTGTGACGAGGCATCTAGGATCATCGTAGGCACGCTCCACGGCTACTGCTAGTTGTGTGGATAGGATCAGGGGTCTGAAATCTGCTTAGTTACCAACCTCTCTGGTTTTCTGTGGCTTAGCTTGTTTTTGTTTTTCCTCCTCGGTGACTCATTCATAACATTTGGGACTTGGCTTGGTGCTGCTTCCATGGGAAACTGTGGGTGAGGGACAATCTGAAGTGTAGGAGCTCTGAGGACAGGAACTGTCCTCGGGAGCATTGTGGTACCGTGCTGGAAAGCATGGACCATTTCCTGCTTCATTGTCCCTTCAACACAGAGGTGTACAACAGGGTGGGCGCCTCCGTTGGCTGGTCTCGGCTGGCCGGTCTCTCCTTTGCGGAGTGGGCCTATGGAGCATTCAGAGACCTTGGTGGCCGGGACCGCTGCACATTATTTCTAGTTAGCGCAGTGGTTAGGTATCACACGTGGAACGCACAGTGCTTAGTATCGACGCAACTGAAAATCCACCCAGTGGACGATGTGTTTAGGACCATACTCGGTGACCTGGTGAAGGTGCGCTCCCTGGAGTATGGGAGACTGGGCACACGTAGGGCCGCTCTCCTCTGGAGGGGCTTTTCTTTTAGTGTGCCCTAGTCTGGTCATCTCCTTTCCTGGTGGTGGGCTGCTGCTGACACTGTAGATTTTTGTTTTGTGATCGATCGGTATACAGTGATGTAGGGCTGCAGTGCCGAAATTGGGCTTTGTGATTTGTGGGTATTGTAGTGTTTATTTCTGTATATATTGTATATAGGGATATAGATTTGGGTGTAGGTGTTAGGTTGGGTGGTGGGAAAAGGGGGGGAAGTGGGTTTATCTGTATGGGGAAACACTGGCACTGCCTGATCTGGCCTATGGACGTTGGACATGGACTGAGGCATGAGACGCAGGACCAGCTGTCAGGTCAGTGCGAGGGTTGGGAATGGTGGGTTTCACTGTGAGGTGATTAGTTTAGTCTTGTATATATTTGTATATTTTGTGGTTATTTTATTTAAAATTTAAAAAAAAAGTATGTACCGTATATAGTTTTTGTTTGCTATTGTTTATCTTATTTTGTTTGTTATTAGTTTGTTGGTGACCGGACCAGAAAGTGTAAGTACTTAATATTAGTTATTATTCTCTATATATGTATTATATGTGTGAGCGGAGAGAATGAGCGGCTGGAACAGTGTTCAGTATGCAAATTATTTTCTGGCTGATATTCTTGTTATTTCTGCTATTATTATTGTTATGTTTTTCATTTTTATAATAAAAGATCTACAGGAGGTAACTCAGGATCTGTAATGTAATGTATGTACACAGTGATTGCACCAGCAGAATAGTGAGTGCAGCTCTGGAGTATACTACAGGAGGTAACTCAGGATCAGTAATGTAATGTGCACAGTGATTGCACCAGCAGAATAGTGAGTGCAGCTCTGGAGTATAATACCGGATGTAACTCAGGATCAGTAATGTAATGTATGTACACAGTGACTGCACCAGCAGAATAGTGAGTGCAGCTCTGGAGTATAGTACAGGATGTAACTCAGAATCAGTACAGGATCAGTAAAGTAATATATGTACACAGTGACTGCACCAGCAGAGTGCAGCTCTGTTCAGCTGTTGCTCATTCTGGTGATTGTGGGTGTCGGTCGTTACTGATCCTGCTGTGTGCTCCTGAGTAGAGTTGAGCGACTTTTGCTTTTTTAGGGTCGCGTTTCGTTTCGTGAAACCCGACTTTTCCAAAAGTCGGGTCAAGAAAGATCGTCCGATTATAGGGAAAAGTCGGGGTCATCCCGAAACACGAAACCCAATGTAAGTCAATGGGGAATAAAAGTCGGCAGTGAGAGGAGGACAGGAAACACACCTACAGTGCCCATTTGAATGCCAAAAGCATCAATTCTTCTTACTTAAGCTTGTCAACCTTAATTAACTTCATAATACAAGTTACGCACTGAAAAATGGGGGTTATTTGGCTAAATTTGTGGGGGGGGAGGGCTGGCTGCAGGTTTTCATGTGCCCTGGGCGAAAGAGCGCCCCTTTAACACATACCACAACTCATCATGCTCCGATACGGCAGAGAAAAAGCGGTATAGTACAATGAAAAATACCTCACTTTTTACATCTCATGACGAGGGCCATCTATTTCTCCATACAAAATCATTGGTCCCATATAATGTTTGAAACAGTATATGATGAGCTCCACATAATGCTACAGTATATGTTGGTCCCCATGGATGAAGCTCCACTGTCTTATGGGCCCAAATAATGCTCCAAACATAATGGGCCCCATTTCTAATGATCTAGTGTATAATGGGCCCTGTAAATGCTGCTCCAGTGTCTGATGTCCACCTTTGGAATGTTCCAGTGTATGGTGGGCCCCATCTATCATTCTCCAGAGTATAGTGCTCCCCAAAAATTGCTGTCCCAACATAGAAAACAATCAAATAAGTCTCCTCGCTAGGGAATCCCTGTACTTGTCTGGACAGGTGCTGTAGCTTGCTTAACAGCTCGCCAGCCGTTCTCACGCCCAGTATGGATTGCACGTGATTGCACAAAGGTTAGAAGGGGTACCGTATCCCTGGATAACATGTATGGATAGCGTACACATTCAAAATATATGTCTATACAGCATGAGGCAGGCTCAGACGGTGTTAGGCCCAGTATGGATTGCACGTCATTGCACAAAGGTTAGAAAGGGTACCGTATCCCTGGATAACATGTATGGATAGCGTACACATTCAAAATATATGTCTATACAGCATGAGGCAGGCTCAGACGGTGTTAGGCCCAGTATGGATTGCACGTCATTGCACAAAGGTTAGAAGGGGTACCGTATCCCCGGATAACATGTATGGATAGCGTACACATTCAAAATATATGTCTATACAGCATGAGGCAGGCTCAGACGGTGTTAGGCCCAGTATGGATTGCACGTCATTGCACAAAGGTTAGAAGGGGTACCGTATCCCCGGATAACATGTATGGATAGCGTACACATTCAAAATATATGTCTATACAGCATGAGGCAGGCTCAGACGGTGTTAGGCCCAGTAAGGATTGCACGTCATTGCACAAAGGTTAGAAAGGGTACCGTATCCCTGGATAACATGTATGGATAGCGTACACATTCAAAATATATGTCTATACAGCATGAGGCAGGCTCAGACGGTGTTAGGCCCAGTATGGATTGCACGTCATTGCACAAAGGTTAGAAGGGGTACCGTATCCCCGGATAACATGTATGGATAGCGTACACATTCAAAATATATGTCTATACAGCATGAGGCAGGCTCAGACGGTGTTAGGCCCAGTATGGATTGCACGTCATTGCACAAAGGTTAGAAAGGGTACCGTATCCCTGGATAACATGTATGGATAGCGTACACATTCAAAATATATGTCTATACAGCATGAGGCAGGCTCAGACGGTGTTAGGCCCAGTATGGATTGCACGTCATTGCACAAAGGTTAGAAAGGGTACCGTATCCCCGGATAACATGTATGGATAGCGTACACATTCAAAATATATGTCTATACAGCATGAGGCAGGCTCAGACGGTGTTAGGCCCAGTATGGATTGCACGTCATTGCACAAAGGTTAGAAAGGGTACCGTATCCCCGGATAACATGTATGGATAGCGTACACATTCAAAATATATGTCTATACAGCATGAGGCAGGCTCAGACGGTGTTAGGCCCAGTATGGATTGCACATCATTGCACAAAGGTTAGAAGGGGTACCGTATCCCAGGATAACATGTATGGATAGCGTACACATTCAAAATATATGTCTATACAGCATGAGGCAGGCTCAGACGGTGTTAGGCCCAGTATGGATTGCACGTCATTGCACAAAGGTTAGAAAGGGCACTGTATCCCCGGATAACATGTATGGATAGCGTACACATTCAAAATATATGTCTATACAGCATGAGGCAGGCTCAGACGGTGTTAGGCCCAGTATGGATTGCACGTCATTGCACAAAGGTTAGAAAGGGTACCGTATCCCCGGATAACATGTAAGGATAGCGTACACATTCAAAATATATGTCTATACAGCATGAGGCAGGCTCAGACGGTGTTAGGCCCAGTATGGATTGCACGTCATTGCACAAAGGTTAGAAAGGGTACCGTATCCCTGGATAACATGTATGGATAGCGTACACATTCAAAATATATGTCTATACAGCATGAGGCAGGCTCAGACGGTGTTAGGCCCAGTAAGGATTGCACGTCATTGCACAAAGGTTAGAAAGGGTACCGTATCCCCGGATAACATGTATGGATAGCGTACACATTCAAAATATATGTCTATACAGCATGAGGCAGGCTCAGACGGTGTTAGGCCCAGTATGGATTGCACGTCATTGCACAAAGGTTAGAAGGGGTACCGTATCCCCGGATAACATGTATGGATAGCGTACACATTCAAAATATATGTCTATACAGCATGAGGCAGGCTCAGACGGTGTTAGGCCCAGTATGGATTGCACGTCATTGCACAAAGGTTAGAAAGGGTACCGTATCCCTGGATAACATGTATGGATAGCGTACACATTCAAAATATATGTCTATACAGCATGAGGCAGGCTCAGACGGTGTTAGGCCCAGTAAGGATTGCACGTCATTGCACAAAGGTTAGAAAGGGTACCGTATCCCCGGATAACATGTATGGATAGCGTACACATTCAAAATATATGTCTATACAGCATGAGGCAGGCTCAGACGGTGTTAGGCCCAGTATGGATTGCACGTCATTGCACAAAGGTTAGAAGGGGTACCGTATCCCCGGATAACATGTATGGATAGCGTACACATTCAAAATATATGTCTATACAGCATGAGGCAGGCTCAGACGGTGTTAGGCCCAGTATGGATTGCACGTCATTGCACAAAGGTTAGAAAGGGTACTGTATCCCCGGATAACATGTATGGATAGCGTACACATTCAAAATATATGTCTATACAGCATGAGGCAGGCTCAGACGGTGTTAGGCCCAGTATGGATTGCACGTCATTGCACAAAGGTTAGAAAGGGTACCGTATCCCCAGATAACATGTATGGATAGCGTACACATTCAAAATATATGTCTATACAGCATGAGGCAGGCTCAGACGGTGTTAGGCCCAGTATGGATTGCACGTCATTGCACAAAGGTTAGAAAGGGTACCGTATCCCAGGATAACATGTATGGATAGCGTACACATTCAAAATATATGTCTATACAGCATGAGGCAGGCTCAGACGGTGTTAGGCCCAGTATGGATTGCACGTCATTGCACAAAGGTTAGAAAGGGTACCGTATCCCCGGATAACATGTATGGATAGCGTACACATTCAAAATATATGTCTATACAGCATGAGGCAGGCTCAGACGGTGTTAGGCCCAGTATGGATTGCACGTCATTGCACAAAGGTTAGAAAGGGTACCGCATCCCTGGATAACATGTATGGATAGCGTACACATTCAAAATATATGTCTATACAGCATGAGGCAGGCTCAGACGGTGTTAGGCCCAGTATGGATTGCACGTCATTGCACAAAGGTTAGAAAGGGTACCGTATCCCCGGATAACATGTATGGATAGCGTACACATTCAAAATATATGTCTATACAGCATGAGGCAGGCTCAGACGGTGTTAGGCCCAGTATGGATTGCACGTCATTGCACAAAGGTTAGAAGGGGTACCGTATCCCAGGATAACATGTATGGATAGCGTACACATTCAAAATATATGTCTATACAGCATGAGGCAGGCTCAGACGGTGTTAGGCCCAGTATGGATTGCACGTCATTGCACAAAGGTTAGAAAGGGTACCGTATCCCTGGATAACATGTATGGATAGCGTACACATTCAAAATATATGTCTATACAGCATGAGGCAGGCTCAGACGGTGTTAGGCCCAGTATGGATTGCACGTCATTGCACAAAGGTTAGAAGGGGTACCGTATCCCCGGATAACATGTATGGATAGCGTACAGATTCAAAATATATGTCTATACAGCATGAGGCAGGCTCAGACGGTGTTAGGCCCAGTATGGATTGCACGTCATTGCACAAAGGTTAGAAGGGGTACCGTATCCCCGGATAACATGTATGGATAGCGTACACATTAGAAATATATGTCTATACAGCATGAGGCAGGCTCAGACGGTGTTAGGCCCAGTATGGATTGCACGTCATTGCACAAAGGTTAGAAGGGGTACCGTATCCCCGGATAACATGTATGGATAGCGTACACATTCAAAATATATGTCTATACAGCATGAGGCAGGCTCAGACGGTGTTAGGCCCAGTATGGATTGCACGTCATTGCACAAAGGTTAGAAAGGGTACCGTATCCCAGGATAACATGTATGGATAGCGTACACATTCAAAATATATGTCTATACAGCATGAGGCAGGCTCAGACGGTGTTAGGCCCAGTATGGATTGCACGTCATTGCACAAAGGTTAGAAGGGGTACCGTATCCCCGGATAACATGTATGGATAGCGTACACATTCAAAATATATGTCTATACATCAGGAGGCAGGCTCAGACGGTGTCAGGCACAGTATGGATTTGACGGCCCAGATTACACAGCGGAGGAGCAGGGAGAGGTAAAGATTGCAAATGCTGGGGCCCTGGCCAAGCAAGGGGGGCCCACTCGTGGGCGTCGGTACTGGCACTGGGCCCCTCATAATACAGCGGTGTGTCTGACGGCGGGTGTGCACCACCACCGTCAGAGACACTTGATTGCACTATGAGGGACCCTGTGCCAGTGCCCGCGCCCAAGAGTCGGCCTACCCACCTGTCCAGGGCAACGGCACTCGCACGGTGTCGTGCGCTAGGTGGTGACCCCGGCCATGGGGGGGGAGGCAGCACAGTTAGGGAGTTTTAGAAAGTGGCATATGTTGATGTTGGACATTCAACTGATGCAAAAGGCGAAATAGGTGAAGTACCAGGAAGAGGTGGACCAAAGCAAGCCATTTTTCTGTCACCCTATGTGTCATCAGGGGAAGGTGGGACAAAATCCTTGGAAACCCATGCGTGGTTCATTTTAATGAAGGTTAGATCATCCACATTTTGGGTTGACAGACGGGTCCTTTTTTCTGTCAGGATTGATCCAGCTGCACTGAAGACTCTTTCCGATAGCACACTTGCAGCTGGGCAAGCGAGCTCCTGTAAGGCATATTGGGCCAATTCAGGCCAGGTGTCCAGTTTAGCGGCCCAATAGTCAAAGGGGAATGACCTGTGTGGGAGAACATCGATATGGGAGGAAAAGTAGTTTGTAACCATAGTTGACAACTGCTGTCTCCTGTCACTTTCCATCGATGCAGTATTACCAGTTGTGTGAGCGGTATTTGAAAAATCAGTCCACAACATTGTCATGAAACCCCTGTCTCAAACGCCACTTCTGCTGTGTGCACCACGAACACCTCTGCCAAGCTGCCCCCGGCCCGTACGGCTCGTGTGAGACCCATCACCGCTGCTGTGTGCTGGGAATGCCTCAAGCAACCGATTTACCAGAGTTGCTTGTTTATTAGCCAATATTAGGTCAAGGTTCTCCTGTGGCATGATGTTTTGTAATTTGCCTTTATAGCGTGGATCCAGGATGCTGGCCAACCAGTAGTCGTCATCGTTCATCATTTTGGCAATGCGGGGGTCCCTTTTTAGGATCCGCAAGGCATAATCTGACATGTGGGCCAATGTTCCCGGTGTCAATGATGCACTGCGAGTGCTGGGTGGAGGAGCACTTTCTGGCAAATCCACATCCCTCCAGTCACGCACAAACCCTGTACCAGACCTTGCCACGCCAACATTTTCACTTGCCCCACGAGATGCATCCTCCTCCCCTAAGTAATCATCCCCATCATCCTCCTCCTCCTCCTCCTCTTCTTCCTCCACCTCGTCCAGGAGAGGTCCCTGAGCAGACAATGGCTGAATGTCATCAAGGATTCCCTCGTCCTCTTCCTCCTCATCAACATTGGCTGCAGACGCCTGCTCCTTAAGGTGCGTCAAAGTTTGCATGAGCAGACGCATAAGTGGGATGCTCATGCTTAGGATGGCGTCGTCTGCGCTTACCAGCCGTGTGCATTCCTCAAAACACTGAAGGACTTTACAAAGGTCTTTCAGCTTCGACCACTGCACGCCTGTCTACTCCATGTCTGCTCTCAAAGTGCCTGGCCGTGTATCCTCCCACAAATGCATTATGGCCTGCCTCTGCTCGCACAGCCGCTCCACCATGTGCAGGGTGGAGTTCCACCTTGTTGCAATGTCGATAATGAGGCGGTGGTTGGGAAGGTGGAGCAATCGCTGCAGCTTCTGCATACGAACGGAGTGTACAGGCGACCGGCGGATGTGCGCGCACAGTCTTCGCACCTTCTGGAGCAGGGTTGTTAACTCCGGTTAATTTTTGAGGAAGCACTGCACCACCAGGTTCTAGGTGTGAGCCAAGCAAGGTATGTGGCTGAGTTTTGAAAGGGCTATGGCTGCCACAAAATTACGGCCGTTATCACTAACTACCTTGCCTGCCTCAAGATGTACACTGCCCAGCCATGACTCAGTTTGTCGCTTCAAGTACTCGGCCAGCACCTCGGCGGTGTGTCTGTCGCCCAAACACATCATCTGCAACACAGCCTGCTGACGCTTTCCACTAGCTGCTCGATAGGGGGACACATCGTGTGCAACAGTGGCAGCTGCAGATGGAGTGCTCGTACGACTGCGCTCTGTGGACGAGCTGTCACTTCTGGAGGAGGAGGAGGAGGGTCGAACGCCTACAGCCAACTGTTTCCTAGACCGTGGGCTAGGCAGCACTGTCCCACCACCGCTGTCCCCTGTGGACCCTGCATCCACCACATTAACCCAGTGCGCAGTGATGGACACGTAACGGCCCTGGCCATGCCTACTGGTCCATGCATCAGTTGTGAGGTGCACCTTTCCGCTCACTGACTGCTTGAGTGCATGGACAATGCGGTCTTTCACATGATGGTGAAGGGCTGGGATGGCTTTGCGAGAGAAGAAGTGGCGACTGGGTAGGTCATAGCGTGGTACTGCATAGGCCATGAGTTCACGGAAAGCTGTGCTTTCCACCAACCGAAAGGGCATCATCTCAAACGAGATTAGTTTGGCAATGTGGGCGTTCAAACCCAGTGTACGCGGATGAGAGACTGAGTACTTTCTTGATCTACTCATAGTGTCTGGGAGGGTGAGCTGGACTTGAGAGCTGCATATGGTGGAAGTAGCGGTGGACAGGGCGGACTGAGAGAGGGTTGATGATGGTGATGGAGTTGGTGTTCTTTCTGATGGCCTAGAATCAGTCTTTCGTTGATATAACAGTGGGATTCCCTGACTGCTGTGGCCTTGCAACGACACCTCAACATTTGCTGCTGTGCTAACCGGTGTGCTTACAGTGGGGGAAACAATGTAGCGTTGCTGACTACCTTCGTTGTGATCAGTTGCACATGTGGCACTTGAGGTTTGGTGTTGTGTCCACGCTTGCAAGTGCATGCTGGTTAAATGTCTAAGCATGCAACTGGTATTCAAATTTTTCAGATTTTTCCCTCGGCTAAAGGTCTTTGCGCACTTCTTACAGATAACCTTGGCCTGATCATGAGGATTTTGTTCAAAAAAGTGCCACACTGCACTCTTCCTACTTTGGCAGACATTTTGCGGCCTAGCACGCTGTGATCTTTTGACCCTCTGGACAAGCTGTCCAGCAACTCTTTTGATGTTTGGAACCTGTCTTTGGAGTGCTCCGGGCCTGCCAGATAACAGCTGTTGCGATGTCGATGTCTGCTGTGGATGCTCCTCATCTGAGCTATTGGAAGCAGCACCCTCTTCCCCCAATGGATGCCAATCTGGGTCAACAACTGGGTCATCCATCACCTCCTCTTCTATGTCATGTGCACCTTTCTCTGTGTCACCGTGTATGGTGGTATAGTGTGCGGGAAGGGGCACCTGAGTCTCATCAGGGTCAAAATCTGGCTCTGTACACTGCGAGGACAATGTAGTGCTCTGAGTGAATGTACCAGCAGAATCATCCATCAGCGGCTGTGCATCAGTGCACTCCATGTCAGATTCATCTTGGCCTGGGTAATTCACCATTTGACTTGATAATCCAGGCATGGTATGTGAAAACAGCTCCATGGAGTAATCAGTAGTATGGCCTGCGTCATCCTTCAATCTTGGTTGGGGTGAAGGACACAAGGAAAGGTGTGGTTCATGAACATGAGCCTCCAATGACGACTCAGTGCTTTTACTTTTTACAACTGAAGAAGAGGAGGCGATAGAGCTGGAGGCTGAGTCAGCAATGTAAGACAAAACTTTTTCCTGATGCTCTGCCTTTAAAAGCGGTTTGCCAACTCCTAGAAAACTAAGCGTTCGAGGCCTTATGTAGACAGACGATGACGCAGGGTCAGCACCTCCTGCATTTGGTCCTATTTTGCTCTTGCCACTACCATCAGATCCACCACCAACACCATCATTACCAGCTGCCAACCCCCGCCCAATTCCACGGCCTCTTCCACCAGCCTTCCTCATTTTTGGTAGAAATGTAGACAAAATCCAACAAACTATATAGTAATGTAAAACAAGGAACAAGGTGTCTATAGGACAGGGGAGTTTTAGAATTTCTGCACACACTTGTGGACAGTGGACACTTGTGGATTGTGTGCGGCCCACTGATATCTGAGCGCTATGTGACACGCTCGATGGCACAGCTGCCTGTGACCAAAGTGACGAGAGGATAATGGAGATTTTGAATCTCTGCGTACACTTGTGGACAGTGGACACTTGTGGATTGTGTGCGGCCCACTGATATCTGAGCGCTATGTGACACGCTCGATGGCACAGCTGCCTGTGACCAAAGTGACGAGAGGATAATGTAGATTTTGAATCTCTGCGTACACTTTTGGACACTGGACACTTGTGGATTGTGTGCAGCCCACTGATATCTGAGCGCTATGTGACACGCTCGATGGCACAGCTGCCTGTGACCAAAGTGACGAGAGGATAATGGAGATTTTGAATCTCTGCGTACACTTTTGGATACTGGACACTTGTGGATTGTGTGCGGCCCACTGATATCTGAGCGCTATGTGACACGCTCGATGGCACAGCTGCCTGTGACCAAAGTGACGAGAGGATAATGGAGATTTTGAATCTCTGCGTACACTTGTGGACAGTGGACACTTGTGGATTGTGGGTGGCCCACTGATATCTGAGCGCTATGTGACACGCTCGATGGCACAGCTGCCTGTGACCAAAGTGACGAGAGGATAATGGAGATTTTGAATCTCTGCGTACACTTGTGGACAGTGGACACTTGTGGATTGTGTGCGGCCCACTGATATCTGAGCGCTATGTGACACGCTCGATGGCACAGCTGCCTGTGACCAAAGTGACGAGAGGATAATGTAGATTTTGAATCTCTGCGTACACTTTTGGACACTGGACACTTGTGGATTGTGTGCAGCCCACTGATATCTGAGCGCTATGTGACACGCTCGATGGCACAGCTGCCTGTGACCAAAGTGACGAGAGGATAATGGAGATTTTGAATCTCTGTGTACACTTTTGGACACTGGACACTTGTGGATTGTGTGCGGCCCACTGATATCTGAGCGCTATGTGACACGCTCGATGGCACAGCTGCCTGTGACCAAAGTGACGAGAGGATAATGGAGATTTTGAATCTCTGCATACACTTGTGGACAGTGGACACTTGTGGATTGTGGGCGGCCCACTGATATCTGAGCGCTATGTGACACGCTCGATGGCACAGCTGCCTGTGACCAAAGTGACGAGAGGATAATGGAGATTTTGAATCTCTGCGTACACTTTTGGACACTGGACACTTGTGGATTGTGTGCGGCCCACTGATATCTGAGCGCTATGTGACACGCTCGATGGCACAGCTGCCTGTGACCAAAGTGACGAGAGGATAATGTAGATTTTGAATCTCTGCGTACACTTTTGGACACTGGACACTTGTGGATTGTGTGCGGCCCACTGATATCTGAGCGCTATGTGACACGCTCGATGGCACAGCTGCCTGTGACCAAAGTGACGAGAGGATAATGGAGATTTTGAATCTCTGCGTACACTTGTGGACAGTGGACACTTGTGGATTGTGTGCGGCCCACTGATATCTGAGCGCTATGTGACACGCTCGATGGCACAGCTGCCTGTGACCAAAGTGACGAGAGGATAATGGAGATTTTGAATCTCTGCGTACACTTTTGGACACTGGACACTTGTGGATTGTGTGCGGCCCACTGATATCTGAGCGCTATATGACACGCTCGATGGCACAGCTGCCTGTGACCAAAGTGACGAGAGGATAATGGAGATTTTGAATCTCTGCGTACACTTTTGGACACTGGACACTTGTGGATTGTGTGCGGCCCACTGATATCTGAGCGCTATGTGACACGCACGATGGCACAGCTGCATGTGACCAAAGTGACGAGAGGATAATGGAGATTTTGAATCTCTGCGTACACTTTTGGACACTGGACATTTGTGGATTGTGTGCGGCCCACTGATATCTGAGCGCTATGTGACACGCTCGATGGCACAGCTGCCTGTGACCAAAGTGACGAGAGGATAAGGGAGATTGGATTGCTTTTAAAAAAGCAGTTTGCGGAGCAGTGGGTAAACAGCAATGCCAGCGTGTCAGGAAGCCTTAGAAGGCAGCCCAACAACCAACACCACTGATACACCACAATATAGCCTCCCCTTGCACTGCACACACAGTGACTTGTGTGTTGTGCAGGCCAAATCGCTAGCAGCAGAAGCAGTTTTTTTGTCTTCTTCCCTGCCTAACGCTCTCCCTACAGAATCAGCAGCAACCTCTCCCTATACTAAGATCGGCAGAAGTAAGATGGCGGTCGGCGTGCACGCCCTTTTATACCCCCTGTGACGCCCACCAAAGCAAGCCAATCACTTGCATGCCCTTCTGAAAGATGGTGGTGACCCGTGCCTATGTCATCACGTTGCCCACAGTGTCCGTGGATCCTGATTGGCTGAAAAAGAGCGCAAAACAAACTTTTGAAACGCGACTTTGGCGCGTAAGTCGCCGACCTCGTGGCCGACCTCATCCTAGGGTCGGGTTTCGTTTCATGAAACCCGACTTTGCCAAAAGTCGGCGACTTTTGAATTTTTTCGACCCGTTTCGCTCAACTCTACTCCTGAGCTCTAAGAACCACCATCTCTCCACCCGGAGACCCGCTCTCTCTCCTACCCAGGGATGGAGTGGGTTTCCTGGGTTGAGCTATGGAGCCAAATACCAGGATTCTGTTTCCCGGACCAGGCCGGTGGGGAGCAGGAGAAACCAGCAACCGACCTGCACATCAGACGACTTGGGGGTTGAGACGCTCCACCAGGAGTTGCAGCAATGTGGCTTCTACTCCCCCCGGGTCTGCAGAGACCCAGAGAAGCAAGGCATCCAACATGGAGGAGAAGCCTGCAAGCATGCATGATGGCGGTCCTTTCAGAGGAAAGCTGAGTGCTCACGGAGGTGAGGCTGACCTAACTGAAGAAGATTGGGGGTTGCAGAGACCCAAGGAGTCTGTGTCCACCTATGCCTCCCGGGTCATGAACCACCTCCGTGAGTATGAAGAGTCAAGCAAGACCATCAGGAGGATCTGGGAGGAGCTTCACAAGGGCCAAAGCTGTAGGTTCCCCCAAACCCAGGAAGACCCAACTCCAGGCAGAGGTAAAGAGACTTAAACTTGAAATTAATGAGCTGGAGGTGAGGAAAGCTTTAATTAGAGAAAAAAGTGGACCATTTAAAGAAAAACTGCTCAAAGAAGACAGATTCAGAGATATGGCTGATAACAGAGAGCAAAGGCAAATGGGGCAGCAACCTGAGAGTCAGGTGGATGATCATGATGATGATGATGATGACCAGCAGAAAGCTCCACCTAGCAGCCTGCAGGACAGGCGACATTGGTATCTGGGTGCAGTTCTGCTGGCTCTGGGAATGACAGTAAGAACAGTGGCCAGGGAGGGGCTCTAATGGCAGAGATTAAGCTCCTGGAGTCCCCAGTGTGCCTTCAGAACTTCCATCTTGGTGATGATTTACCAGAGGAAGCACCTGGGGGCCAGAAGACGTAAGGCAAAGATGACCAAGCCGAAGCTACAGGATGCGGTAAGTTATGTATGTGCCCCCTCCCTGTACCCCTTGAGTCAGCTGCAGGGTCAGCTCGCTGTGTAAGCCCCGATGCCCAGCTCAGCCCGGGTTCTGCTGTGGATCCGGTGCAAAGGTGCGGGGAGAGTACAGAGCACGGTAGTGAGGCACAGAGCTCCGTCTCTGCTTGTAGTAGCGGGGACATAGCAGGAGGTGCATCAGCCGAGAGGCTGGACAGTGAGGGCGGCCCGACGGTGGCTGAATGGTCAGGCCATGATACTGTGGTGCGCTCCTCAGTGGGAGGAGGGAGCGGCCCAGTGTCGGGGGCAGCACCAGTAGCCTCGGCGCTCCTCAATGCTGTTGCCGCTGATCACTTAGTTGAGAAGCGGTGGCAGTGTGAGGGGGTTACGGGGGCTGGGAGTTCAGATCTTCCCAAAGTCCTATTCTGTGTTGGTGCCCCTGGTCAGTAAGATCCTGATATAAAGCATCAGTGGCACCTGGTATCAACAGTGAAGCAACCGAAAATACCAACTGATGATGCAGAGGGGGTGAGGTCGCCTCAAGTTTTGTGGAGGAGATTGATCCCCTTGTGCCTGATGATGCGGAGGTCAAAATGTCACCCCCTGTTGCCACTGGTCCAGCAGGAGTGAATGTGGTGGGGGGTATGAATGAGGAAAATTTTTTCTCTAATGGTGTGGTTGCTGGTTTGGTGGAGGGTGAGGGGGTTATGGAGGTGGGTAATTGTGGTATTATGGGTGTTGACGGGGTCAGTGGTCCGGTTGCCCCCGCTGTCACCTCCAGGGGAAATAGGGTGTCCTCCTCATCTCCAGGCTCTGGGGACGGCATGTTGCAGCGGCGTCTCCTGGAAGCTCTAAAGAAAGGGGAGAGATCACTAATGGTAGAGGGTCGAGAGGTTGATCTATCCTTCTGGATACTCAGAAACACTATAGGAGACAAAAAAACGCCAATAGGGTCTTATCTGGTGGTAAATTTGAAAAAAAAAGCCACTTGGTTTGCACTCACCTATTATTCCACACTATTAGAGCATATAAGACTCATCAGAGTCGACAGCCGCCGCAGATCCACAGGTCAATTCATTGACCGATTTGAAGTGTCAAATTGGAAGAAAAGGTAGATATTCTCCATGCTGCTGTAGCAATGACAATCCATACATATAGATGATAAAGGATGGTATTTTATTCTCTATCTCAATGCATTTTGATGTCAGTACAACTTCTTCCTCAGAAGATGCATAAAAACTTCTGGATAGAGAGGCATGGCCTAAGGACTTTCTGAGAGCCAAACGGTGGGGATACAGTGTGGTCCCTCCCAACAGCTAGGCCAGGTAGTGTGCGTAGAAATGTGGTCCGTCTTCGGTGGAGGGGCAGTGATGCGTGTCCTCCAAGGTCTAAGGTTGTGGAGCTCCTTCTGAAGAAGTGCTTCAAGGCAATTGACATCTACGCCTTGACATATCCCTATTCCACGCCTGAGTTTAATGTCAGCTTGGTTCGGCCGGAGGGGCTTGAGCTGTTCAGGTCAAATTATGAGTTGGCAAAAAATTAGCCCGGCTGGCGAGACATTGCCATTCGGGTGGTGTCTCGCCAAAACTAAGTAAAAAAAGTGACCATGATGACTTGTAATGAGTCGCTTTCTTGTTATGACATCATGACGTGGCTTGGCCGATATGGAGAAGTGGTGGAAATGCCAAAGAAAAACCTTGACGAGTTTGGTATCTGGTCAGGGGCCTGGATGTTTATGGTAAAACTTAAGTGTTCAGGTGGTAGGTGGTACAGTTGCCCACATTCCATCATCTGCCTTCCTGGGTAGGGATCGTATCCATGTGTTCTACCTGGGGCAACCAAAGCTCTGTCACAGGTGCGGTGACCCCACTAACTTCAGTGCAAACTGCACTGTGCAAAAATGTGCAATGTGTGGGGATGTCAGCCATCTTGCTGCATCTTGTGTGGAGATTAGATGCCACCTGTGTGGTGACTTAGGTCACCCATTCAGCCGTTGTCCTTGCTCCTTTGCTAATGCAGTCGTGAGCCCAGTGAGAGAAAGCCGTGAGGCTGATTCTGTTGGGGAAGGGACTAGCAGGGGTGAGGGAGCTAAGGGGCCAAGGAGGAAAAGCAATAAAAAGACGCCTGCCCAGTGAGGTGTCTAGACAGGTGCAGGCAGGAGAGGGAGCTGGGAAAGCCCCTGGCTACTGAGTTGGCCCCTTTCCTGGACACCAGTTTTGCTGCTGAGGTCCCGAGGGATGATGAGTTGGATGAGGAGGTCAGGAGGATCCACAAGGAGGAAAGCGCCACCTCCTCCGAATCCTCCCATTATGAAATATGGATGAGGATAATAGGCAGTGGCTATAGGGCAAGTGTGAGCTCGGCACCAAAAAGAAGAGAAAGAAGGGAGATAAAACATCTTCTCTTGCTCTGTCTAAGGTACCTAAGGTAGGAAAAACTGACTCCCCTATGGTTGGCCTTTCTAACCGGTTCCAAGCCCTTGAACACCTCTGTGTCATTAAAGAGGGGGAAGGATTCCTCCTCTGAGGCAGGGGATAAGGGGAGTGGGAAGAAGAAAGCCATCTAACTCAATCACCAATGATGGTGGTACCCCCTCCATTGACGCTGGCATCCATTAATGTTGCCAGCATAAAGTTAAATACAGCTAGATTTGTGGCCTTTGATTTTCTCAGCCATGTTGAAGCTGACATTTTCTTCTTGCAAGAGACCAGGCTGCTAAACATGGCAGACATGCTTAAAGCTAAGAAGGCCCTCCTGTTGTCTCTTGCGGCCAAACCGTATAGCGGAGTGGCGGTCCTTTGTACCGCACCGGTGGAATGCCGACGGGTTATTGAGTTAGAAATGGGGAGGTGCCTGATCTTAGATGTCCTCATGAAGGGACAAGAGCTCCGGCTCATTAACATCTATGGTTCCCAATCTAAGTGGGGCCGGAAGTGTCTCTTTATGAAGATCAAGCCCTACCTTTTTACAAGTGGGTAGGTTGTCTATGGAGGGGACTTCAATACTGTCGCGAGGTCCTGAGATAGAGGAGGTTCCAGAGACAAGCTGACTTATGATAGCGTCACCCTTAATAGTATAGCCAGTGAGGTTCGCCTGGTGGATGTCCATTTTCAGCACACCTCAGGCCACGAGGGGTTCACCTATCAGAGGTAACTGTAGGTCCAGAATGGATAGGTTTTATTTAAAGGAGGAAACTGTTTCTTCAGCAGTGTCTGTTATTGAGGTGGAGTTCTCCAACCACTGTTAAATTTTGTTTTCTCTGAATGTTACAGAGACCCTCCAGATGGGAAGAGGCTTTTGGAGGCTCAATTCATCTCTCTTGGAAGAAGCAGAGATAAGACAGTCTTTGAAGATTTTCTTCAGAGCCAGGTACCCTTCCTGGATCTTTGTAGTAGTAAGTCAGAGTGGTGGGAGATGTTCAAGAAAAGGGGTGGCAAGATTCTTCTGCCAGCTCTCGAGCCTCAGGAGTTTGAGCAGGTACTGCCTGTATCAGGGTCTGAGGAGGGAACTAGAGCATCTTGTCTCAACTGGAGGTAGCCGCGAGGAGATCTCCACAGTGAAATCTTTGCTTATGAGGTGTCAGTACAATAGACACGCATCTTTGGTTTTTGAGAGAGATTACAAGAAGTACCGCTCGCCCGACCTTTACAGAAACTGCAAGATGTCAGCGAATAGTTAAGTGGTTACAGGACTGGTTGACACTGCGGGGTCCCTGAAGCAATCCAGATCAGGAATCCTGGAGGTTGTCATATCCTTCTACTCTCACCTCTTGGGGAAGATGGATCTTGATTGGGATGACATGTCGGCTTTCCTGGCTCGAGCCGTCCCCGAACCAGGGGTAGACCGCTCTCTTGATGTTTTGACAGAGATGATCAGGGAAGAGAAAGCTAAGTTGGCGATTGAAGGGCTTGCCCAAAAAAAAAATCGCCCGATCCAGATGGCTTAACATCTGCGTTCTGTATGACCTTTAAGGACGCTTTGGTTCCCCTCTTGACTGAGGTATTCAATAATTGGGCACTCTGCCAAAGTCAATGAGGAGGTCAGCCATTGTGATCTTGTCAAAGGGTAAGGACTCATCTTGTATTAAGAATTGGCGTTCCATAGCGCTTCTCAGTGCAGACAGGAAGGTTCTGGCAAAGGTGCTGTTTAATCAGCTGGTGAAATTTTCACCCTGACTCCTTTCGCAGGCCCAACATTCCTCTGTTCCAGGCTGCAGCACATTTAGTGCTGTGATCTGTGTCTGAGCGGCAGTGGAGCAGGGTAGGGCTGGTCACTGGAAAGGGTACATGCTGTCACTGGACCAGGCAAAAGCGTTTGATCGGGTTAATCATGGGTACTTCTGGTTTGTCGTTCTGAGATATGGCCAACCGGGGGGGTTTGTTGATTGACATAAGACCTTGTTCGGCGGGGCAAAGAGTTTCCCGCTTGTGAACGTTTGGATTGGTAGCTCGTTTGAGGTTGGATCTGGTGTTCGCCAGGGTTGTCCCTTGAGCCCACTGCTGTACGTGTTTGTGATTGACCCACTTCTTAGGAGGGTGGAGCGTGGACCGTTGGCCGGGATCGGGATGGACCGGGCAGTACCAGAAGCCACTCTGAGGCTGGTGGCGTATGCCGATGATGTCACTGTTTTTGTTTCCTCTCACGAGGTGGCGGGGTGGCTGATGTCAGAGGTAGATCGCTACTTGGAGGCATCTGGGTCCAAGATCAACCGGGATAAGTGTGAGAGTCTCTGGTTGGGAGGAGGAGATTCTGGTTTTGATCTCCTGGACACCCTTACATGACCCAATGTCTCTGCAAAAGTCCTTGGCATCGAATTTGGTCAGGGGGATTACCCCAAACAAAACTGGAACAGCAAGCTAGAGATCGCCACTCAGAAGGTGAACCAATGGAAGGGTTGGTCTTTGAACCTAAGGGAAAGGGTAAACCTGATCAAAACTTACCTGCTCCCTTTACTGATTTATCTGGGCAGTGTGTGCATTTTGCCGGCGTCTCTCTGGACTCGAGTCTACAGTTTATTCTTCCAACTGTTATGGGGGAATAGACTGAACCTGGTCAAGAGGGAGGTTACTTACCGTACTAGGAGACTAGGAAACCAAAAACAAAACACAAAACAAATATCCTGAAATAAAAAAGTAAAAAATATATTGCAAAAATTGCATGAAGGTAGTAGTAATTATAATAATAATAATAAGGGTATTTAGTTACCATAATTTTGATCAAACTAATGTAGAAGCCATCCCACCACGACAAGGCAACCCTTGTGGGACAGTCCTAACTCTTGTATTTAAAACCTTTCCACTTGTCAAGTGACGTAAATGTGAACAAGGACAGAGGGACTGAACCACCAGTAATAGTATAGGCCAGACAGGATGGATTTTCCAACTCAGAAACAGGGCGGTCACACCCTTATATGCACAGAGTGCACAATGAAACAAATAAGAAACTGGGTCTGAGCAGAAAAAGTAAATTAATGTGCATGCAAAATGTAATTGCATATGAACACATGACCTTTGCACAGAGAAAACCAAAAACAAAACACAAAACAAATAGCCTGGAATAAAAAAGTAAAAAATATATTGCATGAAGGTAATAATAATAATAATAATAATAATAATAATAATAATAATAATAATGGTATTTAGTTACCATAATTTTGATCAAAATAATGTAGAAGACTAGGAGACTAGGAAAGTTGGGTATGGTCAACTCTGTGGTGTTCCTTGTGGATACCTTCATTAAGAACAATATTGCAAACCTCTGGAAAAAGAGAGCACTCCTCCATGGGTATTCTCCTGTAGGGGATGGTTTCAGCCTTTCTTCCAGTAATGGGAGACAGGAGGGCAAGTGAAGGATCTTCGCACACCGCATGGACATCTTCCGGCTTACACTACCTTGGTTCTGAAGGTTCTGCCAAGGAAACTCCTTGACAATAGGGTTCTGTTGACCCATTTCCAGAAGCCTCTGGTGCTCAGGGAATGCCTAAGTTGGGATCTTGGGGTGGGTTTGCATCTTCTGAATTCTATCAGGTTCCCCTCGAAGTTTTAGGACTTGGCTTGGCGCTGCTTCCATGGGAAACTGTGTGTGAAGGACAATCTGAAGTGTAGGAGCTCTGAGATCAGAAACTGTCCTCGGGAGCATTGTGGTACCATGCTGGAAAGCATGGACCACTTCCTGCTTCATTATCCCTTCAACACCGAGGTGTACAACAGGGTGGGTGCCTCCATTGGCTGGTCTCGGCTGGCTGGTATCTCCTATGCGGAATGGGTCTATGGAGCATTCGGAGACCTTGGTGTTCGGGAGCGCTGCACCTTATTTCTAGTTATCGCAGTGGTTAGATATGACATGAGGATCGTACAGTGCTTAGTATCGACGCAACGGAAAATCCTCCCAGTGGACAATGTGTTTAGGACCATACTCAGTGACCTGGTGAAGGTGCGCTCTCTGGAGTATGAGAGACTGGGCACACGTAGGGCTGCTCTCCTCTGGAGGGGCTTTTCTTTTAGTGTTCCCTAGTCGGGTCATGTCCTTTCCTGGTGGTGGGCTGCTGCTGACACACTGTAGATTTTTGTTTTGTTTGATCATTATGCAGTGATGTAGGGCTGCAGGCGCCGAACTTGGCTTTGTGATTTGTGGGTATTGTGGTATTGTAGTGTTTGTTTCTCTATATTTTGTATACAGGGATATAAATTTGGGTGTAGGTGTTAGGTTGGGTGGTGGAAATAGGGTGGAGGTGCTGTTTATCTTGTGGGACTATGGGACACTGGGGTGTTTGGAGGAAAAACTGGCACTGCCTGATCTGGCCTATGGACGTTAGACATGGACTCAGGCGTGAGATGCAGGACCAGCTCTCAAGTCAGTGCGGGGGTTGGGAATGGTGGGCTTGAGTGTGAGGTGGTGGTTACTTTAGTCTTGTATGTATTTGTATAGTTTGGTTATTTTATACTGTGTATATATATTTTAAAAAATGTTTATGTATATATTTATGTCGGCTTTTGTTTATTATATTTATTGTTATTATTTTTTTATTATTTTGTTTGGTGACCGGACGAGAAGGTGAAAGGAGTTATTATTAGTTATAATTCTGTATAAATAATATGTGTGAGGAGAGAATGAGCGGCTGGACCAGTGTTCACTATACGGATTATTTTCTGGCTGATATTTTTGTTTTGTTTCTGTTATTATTATTGTTATGTTTTCCATTTTTATAATAAAAGATCTACAGGATGTGACTCAGGAGTTGCTCAACATGTACGTAGTTATTAAAATAAAAAATACATTTTTACTTTTCCGTTGTATATTCTGTTTTTTATCTTCTAGGATACTTCCTAAAGTGCAGAGTAGAATTTCCCAAGTGGAAGTAAAAGTTTTGTTATTAGAGAAAATCTGCAATATGACCTTGAGTAGACCAGCAAGGACAATTGCTTTTGGATTCATTTATTTACTATATTTAACGAGTCGTCTGGTTACTCTTTTGTGAACATCTGTCTTTGAACAAGAAGGAAGATATTTTAAGAGCTCTTAGTGCACTTTTTAAGCATCTATATAGTTTGCCTATCTTTGAATTTGCGTTTCCTTTTTTGTCAGACACAGGGGTATTTCTTTTATTTCTTTTTCATGTTTTCATACTCTAGAAGATGTATGAGCTTTATTTTACGTGATTTTGCATTCATTAATTTAACACTCTTATTTCAAACTTAGATAAGTCTACTTTTACGTCATTTTTATTGTTCCATTTCTATTCGCAGCCTCGCTTTTCACAGGGAGTCCATTGGTTCACTTTATAGAATTTGTTTTTTCATAGTTTACCCATTTTTAATTTTTTTTATAAAAATTTGTAAAACATTTCCCTTATAAAATTGGCACATTTGTATCCACATAGAATTATTTCCCCGCATTATTTTTATTTATTTTTTGAAATGTAAAGGAAATCTGTCACAATCGTTTTAAATCAATACTCCACAAGCACCATGGACAAAAGATGGTTTGGACAGATCATTATTTCCCTGTGACGTGTAGTGGTGTCCCCGGAATCCCACCCTTGCACCCTACTATAGCTCGACCATACGGTACCTATTTTGAACCCTATGGGCATTGACGTCAGTCTTCTTCTGCACATGCGCCCACATGCGCAGTGGTAAGGTGCTCTCCCCACTTCCTTCCTCCCTGCATAGTTAGGAACCATACCGTTTCTGATGCCCCTGTCACCAATGTATGAATGGTGTGGAGACCACCTTATCGACATGCACGCTGGAGGTCACGGCAAAGGAAGGAGTAGTGACTCGCCTGCGCAGAAGAAGGCTGAGATCCGGGTGTCACTGCCAGGAGTGGTGCCTGCAGCGCCTTCTGCCATTTAACCCCATAACTGCTGCAATAGATTCCGATCACAGCATTTAGAAGGCTGGGAGAGGGAGACGGCTCCCTCTTCCTTCTATTCGGTGCCCCTTGACATTATTGCAAGGGCTGGATGGTTGCCACTGCGACCTGAGGTCATCATGATGATCTGGGGGTCAGCCAGCTATGACAAGCCTGTTAGACCATGCTTAGACATCATCTATTGTGAATGGTGACTCCTGTGTTATCTACTGTACTGTATATGGAGGTGTTATCAGTCATTGTACAGGAGGAGGAGGTGGTGAGCTGTGACATCATCTATTGTGAATGATGGATCCTGTGTTATCTACTGTATATAGAGGTGTTATCAGTCATTGTACAGGAGAAGGAGGTGAGCTGTGACATCACCTATTGTTAATGGTGGATCCTGTGTTATCAGCTGTATATAGAGGTGTTATCAGTCATTGTACAGGAGGAGGTGAGCTGTGATATCACCTATTGTGAATAGTGAATCCAGATCCCAAGTTATCTACTGTATATAGAGATGTTATCATTCATTATACAGGAGGAGGGGGAGGTGATCTGTGAAATCTATTGTGAATGGTGGATTCTGTCTTATCTACTGTATATAGATGTGTTATCATTCATTATACAGGAGGAGGAGGAGGTGAGCTGTGACATCACCTATTGTGAATGGTAGATCCTGTGTTATCTACTGTACAAAGAGGTGTAATCAGTCATTATACAGGAGGATGGACCTTAAGTCCACTAAATCCACTTTGGCGCACATTCTCTCTCAGGGGCATGCGTCATGTGAGGAAGCTAGATTTGGATTTGTGCTGTGGGTTTCGCTTTAAGAGCTGATATTATCTGCCAGAATCTGTGTCCTGGGGGCGTCATGTGAAGTTCGTAGGCATTGGCATAGTAACTGGGTCTGCCTGCGCATATCAATGAGCTTAACTGCCATTTCAATCACCTCAGGGCATGTTTTCCCTGTGGCAACATTTTCCCATTGAAATGCATTGAGACTATGCATTCCAATGACGGGGAAAAAAAATTTCTAACTCAAATTGCGCAAAAACTACAAATCCGATCGACACGAAAAATACTTAGCACACCTCTCGTGGACGCTGGCTTCGAAACGACACCTCAACGGAGTCTGTGCGTGTAGCGGTTCGGGCCGTATTAATTGCGGAAATCAACTGAATAATAAGAATAAGTTAGCAGCGTTCGGATTACAATATAGTGGTTTTTTCAAAGCACTATAAATATATATTTCTTTTGAAATAGACACGGGGGATCACGGGGTCCAATAAAAAAGTAGTTAAAACCAGCCTCAAGTCTAGAACACAGTTCCAAAGGTGAGAGTGTAAGGTGTTTTAAGCCACATGACCATGGTGACTAGTGAGGAATGGGGTAAGATTTTTCGAATCAATGTTAAGATCAATCTATTCTCTTCCAGAATAAATAGTAAATCCAAAAAGATGTATCCTGAATAACGATACACTCTCAACTTTGGAACTGTGTTCTAGACTCCTTGAGGATGGTTATAACTACTTTTTTTATTGGACCCCGTGATCCCCCGTGTCTATTTCAAAAGAAATATATACATTTCCTTTTTAATTGTTCTTGAGTATGTATTCTTATTATATGCGGTTTTAATATATGCTATTAAAATACAATTATTTTAATGTGTTTTCTACCATTGCCTTGCTGATGTGGCAGTTACTTGTCCTGCCCCTTTTTTTTTCTTCCAATTTGGGTTGTATATAAACTCCTCCATTGCATGCCTGTATCATGCTCTGATGAAGTGAGCTGGGACAGCTCAGGAAACGCGTAGGCACCAATAAAGTTCCTTGAATTATACCTACAGCAGCGCAGTGTATCATTGCACCTTAAAGCCATCTTCACTTACAAGTCTTTGAACCCTGTGCAGACTGCAGCAGCTGTTTTATGCGTTTGTTGGTGTTGTGACCGAAGTTTCACAACCCTATCAGGTGAGTCTCTCCTTGCCTCACCATTACAGTTGTGTTTTAAAGGTTTCACACAGTGGATGCGCCCTGTTTTTTTTTTATACAGGAGGAGGAGGTGAGCTGTGACATCACCTATGGTAGATGGTGGATCCTGGGTTATCTGCTGTATATAGAGGTGTTATCAGTCATTGAACAGGTGGAATGAACAAAAGTAATGCTCCAATAATGTACATAAATATGTAATACTGAAGTACAGTATATAAAGAATACCACTATTGAACGACAAGTAATACTGCCATAAATTACATAAATAATACCATTATATGTTATCACAATATATGGACATAAGGTGCTTAATAATGTCACAATCTACAGTTGATTCACATGACTGTCCTCCTGTGACCATGTCAATAGTCCATGGCTGCTGGATGAGAAAACAGTGAATCTCCTAGATGCAGCATCCTTAAACTCTGCTGATTAATAGGTCCCAACACCATCCTGCATACATCACCGTGCTGCAGGTTGGAAGTAGAGATGAGCGACTTTGCCTTTTTTAGGGTGAGTCGGGTTTCATGAAACCCGACTTTCACAAAAGTTGGGTCGAACGAAATCGGCCGACTATAGGGAAAAGTCGGAGGCCGACTGAAACACGAAACCCAATGCAAGTCAATGGGGAAGCAAAGTCGGCAGGGAGTGGAGGACAGGAAACACACCTACAGTGCCCATTTCAATGTCAAAAACATCAATTCTTATAACTAGAGTTGAGCGATACCGTCCGATACTTCAAAGTATCGGATCGGAATGGATCGGCCGATCTTAAAAAAAAGTATCGGTATCGCCGATTCCGATACCGGAAGTCCCATTCAAGTCTATGGGACTTCCGGTATCGGAATAAGAAAAATCCTGTTTTTCCCTTGTACAGCCTCTCTGGGGTCTGTACGGGCCTTTCGGGGGGCTGTGCCGGCCTGCCAGGGGGTCTGTGCAGGCTCCGGTGGTCTGTGCCGGCCTGCCGGTGGGCTGTGCAGGCTCCGGTGGGCTGTGCCGGCCTGCCGGGGGGCTGTGCCGGCCTGCCGGGGGGCTGTGCCGGCCTGCCGGGGGGCTGTGCAGGCTCCGGGGGCTGTGCCGGCCTGCCGGGGGGCTGTGCCGGCCTGCTGGGGGGCTGTGCAGGCTTCGGGGGTCTGTGCAGGCATCGTCCGATGGGACTACAAGTCCCATCGGGCGATGCCTGCTACCATGACAGTGATTGACACATTAGCCAATGATGGGACAGTAGTAGTCCCATCATCCGGCTAATGTGTTGAATGTAAAAAAAAAAAAAAAAAATTACATGCTACATACATACAACATGCATACTACATACATGCTACATTCATACTACATACTACATACATGCTACATTCATACTACATATATACTACATGCAACATACATACTACATATATACTACATGCATGCAACATGCATACTACATATATACTACATGCAACATACATACTACATATATACTACATGCAACATACATACTACATATATACTACATGCATGCAACATGCATACTACATATATACTACATGCTACATACATACTACATATATACTACATACTGCATGCTACATACATACTACATGCTACATACATACCACATACATACTACATACATACTACATGCTACATATATACTACATATATACTACATGCTACATACATACTACATATATGCTACATACATACTACATACATACTACATGCTACATACATACTACATATATACTACATACATACTACATACATACTACATGCATGCTACATGCTACATACATACCACATACATACTACATACATACTACATGCTACATACATACTACATATATACTACATGCATGCTACATACATACTGCATGCTACATGCATGCTACATACATACTACATACATACTACATGCTACATACATACCACATATATACTACATACATACTACATACAATACATTCATACAATACATACATAGACATACAGTACATATAACATAGAGTAACATACTTACCAATACTTGTCACATTGTTCCCCGAAGCCATTGTCTTTTACGGAATAAATATTAACATAACAAACCACAAAAATACTCACCCACGATCCGAAGCAGTCCACGAGTGTGTCCCACGACGATCTTGGGTAGAGAACTGCAGCATCAGCTGTTGCTGCCGTTCTCTACGGGCTGCAGGAATCCAATGACGGAAGGTAGGTATCCTTCTGCACTGTATTCCTCCGCCACTTAAAAAAAAAAAAGTCCCTAGTCTCACTTTATGCCATTGCTGCATGGGAAATTCCCACACAGCAATGGCATAAAGTGAGACTAGGGACTTTTTTTTTTTAAGTGGCGGAGGAATACAGTGCGGAAGGATACCTACCTTCCGTCATTGGATTCCTGCAGCCCGTAGAGAACGGCAGCAACAGCTGATGCTGCAGTTCTCTACCCAAGATCGTCGTGGGACACACTCGTGGACTGCTTCGGATCGTGGGTGAGTATTTTTGTGGTTTGTTATGTTAATATTTATTCCGTAAAAGACAATGGCTTCGGGGAACAATGTGACAAGTATTGGTAAGTATGTTACTCTATGTTATATGTACTGTATGTCTATGTATGTATTGTATGAATGTATTGTATGTAGTATGTATGTAGTATATATGTGGTATGTATGTAGCATGTAGTATGTATGTAGTATGTATGTAGCATGCATGTAGCATGCAGTATGTATGTAGCATGCATGTAGTATATATGTAGTATGTATGTAGCATGTAGTATGTATGTAGTATGTATGTGGTATGTATGTAGCATGTAGTATGTATGTAGCATGTAGTATGTAGGTAGTATGTATGTAGTATATATGTAGTATGTATGTAGCATGTAGTATGTATGTAGCATGCATGTAGTATATATGTAGTATGTATGTAGCATGTAGTATGTATGTAGCATGCATGTAGTATATATGTAGTATGTATGTAGCATGTAGTATGTATGTAGCATGCATGTAGTATATATGTAGTATGTATGTATGTAGTATGTATGTAGTATATATGTAGCATGTAGTATGTATGTAGCATGCATGTAGTATATATGTAGTATGTATGTAGCATGTAGTATGTATGTAGCATGCATGTAGTATATATGTAGTATGTATGTATGTAGTATGTATGTAGTATATATGTAGCATGTAGTATGTATGTAGCATGCATGTAGTATATATGTGTTATGTATGTAGTATGTATGTATATATGTGGTATGTATGTGGTATGTATGTGGTATGTATGTAGTATGTATGTAGTATGTATGTAGTATGTATGTAGCATGTAGTATGTATGTAGCATGCATGTAGTATATATGTAGTATGTATGTAGCATGTAGTATGTATGTAGCATGCATGTAGTATATATGTAGTATGTATGTATGTAGTATGTATGTAGTATATATGTAGCATGTAGTATGTATGTAGCATGCATGTAGTATATATGTAGTATGTATGTAGCATGTAGTATGTATGTAGCATGCATGTAGTATATATGTAGTATGTATGTATATAGTATGTATGTAGTATATATGTAGCATGTAGTATGTATCTAGCATGCATGTAGTATATATGTGTTATGTATGTAGTATGTATGTATATATGTGGTATATATGTGGTATGTATGTGGTATGTATGTGGTATGTATGTAGTATGTATGTAGTATGTATGTAGTATGTATGTGGTATGTATGTAGTATGTATGTAGCATGTAGTATGTATGTAGCATGCATGTAGTATGTATGTGGTTTTTTTTTTTTTTTAACATTTAACACATTAGCCGGATGATGGGACTACTACTGTCCCATCATTGGCTAATGTGTCAATCACTGTCATGGTAGCAGGCATCGCCAGATGGGACTTGTAGTCCCATCAGACGATGCTTGCACAGACCCCCGGACATCAGCACAGCCCCCCGGCAGGCCGGCACAGCCCCCCGGCAGGCCGGTACAGACCCCCACAGGGTGCACAGACCACCGGCAGGCCGGCACAGCCCCCCGGCAGGCCGGTACAGACCCCCACAGGGTGCACAGACCACCGGCAGGCCGGCACAGCCCCCGGGCAGTCCACACAGCCCCCCGGCAGGCCGGCAGAGACCCCCGGAAGGCCCGAAATGACGGCGCATCATGATGCGCACACACCGCGCATCATGATGACGTCAGGCTGTCAATCAACTTTGAACTTCCGATTCCGATGCCGACTTCCGATATTGAAAAAATATCGGAAGTCGGTATCGGAATTCCGATACAGCAAGAATCGGCCGATACCCGATACTTGCGGTATCGGAATGCTCAACACTACTTATAACTGAAGCTTGTCAACCTTAATTTACTTCCTAATAATAGTTATGCATTGAAAACTGGGGGTTATTTGGCTAAATTTGTGGGGGGGGCTGGGCTGGCTCCAGGTTTTCATGTGCCCTGGGCCAAGAGTGTCAGTGAGCCTGTCATGATCCAGGACGGGGTTTCGCTTTGGCCTGTCCTGATCAGACTGGGGGTTAATTGTTCCGCCTCTCTCTGGCAGAGGGCGGCTATTTAATGCTCACTGGACCTAGTTCCGGTGTCAGTTATACTCCTGCCCTCGGCTGAGTTAGTTGACCTTGTGCGTACGTGTGCCTTGTGCCTGATATCTTGCTTGCTTGCTTGGTTTTGATCCGGTTCTGTCCCTGCTACGAGTTCTGCCTGTCCCTCTTGAACTGCGCTACCTCTCGTGTATAATTATCTGCTTGTGACCCGACTTCTCTCTGCTCGTCCCCTTGGTAGCACGTCACCCTCTTGTGTATGACCTTTGGCATTGTCTGACTTCCCGTCTGTTTGTCCCTCCTGTGCCTCATTTGCCCGTACTGTTGTGACCTCCATTTTTCCTGACTCTGAGTTGTTGTATGGTGTCCTGTCATATCTGAAAGCAGGATGCTAAGCCCCGCCCCCTTGCAGTCACCTGACCATAGGTCCTGTGCCAGCTTGCTAATTTCAGTGTCCACAGGTCCTGTGCCTCTTTACTTTCCGGCGCTGACTGGACCCTGACACTAATAGTTTGAAGCCTCTGCTGACCTGCTCCACAGTTATCTTTTAGCACTGTTTCTGTACTCATGACACGCGCACTGGCTCTGTGAGCGAGTGTAGTGCGGCGTTCCTGACAGCGCCTCTTTAACACATACCACAACTCATGATGCTCCGATACAGCACAGAAATATAGGCATAGTACAATGACAAATACTTCACTGATTACATGACATGACTGATCTATTTTAAATTCTACAATAGCTCAAATCAAGGACAGTATATTACTCCATACAGTATTATGGCCACCACCCAGAGCACCATACAGATTAATGAGCCCCATATATTTCTCCATACAGAATAATTAGTCACATATAATGATCCATACAGTATATGATAAGCTCCACATAATGCTACAGTATATGATGGTCCCTATGGACGATGCTCCAGTGTATGATGGGCCCTAATAATGCTCCATATATAGTGGGCTCCATTTCTAATGCTCCAGTGTATAATGGGCCCCGTAAATGCTGCTCCAGCGTCTGATGTCCCTCATGTGGAATGCTTCAGTATATGATGGGCCTCATGGATAATGCTCCAGTGTATGATGGGCCCTAATAATGCTCCATATATAATGGGCTTCATTTCTAATTCTCCAGTGTATAATGGGCCCTGTAACTGCTGCTCCAGTGTCTGATGTCCCTCATTTGGAATGCTCCAGTATATGATGGGCCCCATTTTTAATGAACCGAGGCATGGTATGTGAAAAGAGCTCCATGGAGTTATCTTAGGTGTGTGCTGCCGCATCCTTCACTTTTGATGTGGGTGAAGGACACAAGGAAAGGAGTTGCTCCTGACCAGAAGCCTGAACTGACGACTCAGTGCTTGAATTTTTTGAAACTTCAGAAGAGTAGGCGATAGAGCTGGAGGCTGTTTCAGCAATGTAAGGCAACACCAGTTCCTGATGCTCCATCTTTAAAAGCAGTCCACCTACTCCCATAAAAGAGAGCCTTACAGCCCTTCCGGAGCTACACCATGATGCAGGCTCAAAACCTCCTGCCCTAGCTGCTATTGTGTTTTTGGCACTACCAGCAGATGCACCACCACCATCACAAACAGGTGGCCCCCCCATGCCCTCGTCCGCATCCTCTTTCACCATACTTCCTCATGTTTTGAAAAATGAACCCAAAATACCAGCTGATATATGGTACTGTATCAGAAGCGTACAGCTCTATACAGTCTGTATATGTAAAGTGTGTATATGTAAATGTAAAGTGCTGCGGAATATGTCGGCGCTATAAAAATAAAATTTATTACAGTCTAGGGATAACAGTAAATCTCCGTATATATTTCATGAGTCATACACAGACGCTCACAGGCTCAGTATGGATTACACAATAAAATAAAATGTTGAAAAAGGGTTCAGTATCACCAGATACAAGGTATATATAGTATAGTGTAAACATTCTGAATCTCTGTACATATTTCAGGAGGCAGACATAAACGCTCTCAGGCCCAGTATGGATTACACATGAATATGAAAAGTTGTAAATGGCTAATGTAACACAAGCGTACAGCTGTATACAGTGTTGGGGTAATCTTAAATCTCCAAATATATTTCCGGATTAACAGACAGACGTTCACAAGCTCATTATGGATTACACCTTAATTTAAATAGCAAAAATGGTTACTGTATCAGAAACGTACTGCTGTAATCAGTGTTGGCCAAATTTGAAATCTCGGTATATATTTCCGGAGTCACTCTCACACGCTCACTTAGTCTGGGTTTGACCATAATAAAAAATGTTGTTAAAAAGGTGCTGGATAACAAGATAGCAAGTATATATTATAGAGTACAATTAAAATCTCCGTATACATAGTCCCGTAGTCACTCTCAGACGTTTACTCAGTATGGATGTGACCGTAACACTAAATGTTGACCAAAGGTACTGTATAACAAGATACAAGCTGTATCGAGTAGAGTTGAGCTAATAGAACCGCACATGTTCGAATTTCGAACATTTTTATCGCACATTAGCGGTTTTTGTGCGGTTCGATCGATTTCGAACTGGTTGTGCGGTCCGATACTGTTCGAAATCGTGTTCGAAATCGTGTTCGAAATGGCTGTTGCGTCGCACTTTCAGTTTCGCCGCCACGCCCGACATTGTGTCACCGCGAATAGAGCCAATCATCATGAAGCGAGGGAAGGGTGCCACGGCCATGTTCGTTCCTGGCATTACATTGATTAGCTCAGAGCGGCGCGTCATCGGTCGCGTCAGCGCTCGCGCTCTCGATCACGTCATCGCCCGTATAAAAGACTCGAGAGCGCGTTCGCCAGACGCTGTTTTGTGGGAGCTCAGATAGTAGTAGGTGGTTGGAGAGTTAGAGCAAGCAAAGCAGTCAGTTTCGCAGACAAGTGGCAGTTAGTAGTCAGTGCAGTGTAGGTAGGGCTAGCTGATCCAGTAGGGCAAGTGCTGTTCTGTAGACTGGTCTAGTGTAGGGAGATCTGTGAATACAGTGATTTTTACATAGGCCCAGTTTATAGTTCAGCTGCACTACTGTGAGAAGCATAGCTCTCATCAACACTGTGCTGAACTATTGTCCCCCTTGTTTCTCAAAGCACTAAAGTCCTTTAAGGCCAAACCCAAAAGCTCTTTTTAGAGCTACAGACCCAAAAGTCCTCTTCAGGGCTAATCTATTGTGTGCACAGGCACATAGTGCGTAGCTGGCACCTGCATTTCTGACACAAAATGGTCAGAAGGATCCGTACTGCTGCTCTTGCCCGCGGTGCAAATGCGGGTGCAGCGCAGAGTCCAATGCTGCCGTCCAGCAGCGTTAGTCGTGCAGCTGGGGGACGAACTCTCAGTTCGCTTGTGCATGGCCGTCAGTGTATTAGTCTGGCTGACACCCGCACACAAGAGTCCGTCCTGAAATGGATGACAGCCACACCATCCTCCCAGTCTGTAGCTTTGCAGTCTGCTGCCTCGTCTCAGTCTGCTGTATCACAAGAACACCCCTCTGCAGTGGCGCCCCCTGTTTCTGTGGTACGAGAAACAGACTCCGTGGAACTGTTTTCCCACACAGTTCCTACATCTCCTCGTTTGCACAACCCATTACCCATCAGTTTGGGTGCAGATGATGATGGTGATCTGCTGAGTGATGCCCAAACCTGGGATTTATTTGAGGAGGTGGCGCATGTTGTCGCAGGGCCTTCAGCAGAATCCTCACTGCTCAGACCACTCATCATGGACACTGATGATGAGGACGACACTATGATCCCATATGCTGCATCACAGGGCCCCATAAGTGCTCATTCGCCTGTAGTACGTTCGGATGAGTCACTTGAATTTGCTGCGGCTGATGATGACGAGGTTTTGGACCCAACATTGCGTGAAGCCACGGTGTCCCCAAACACATGTAAAACTATAAACTTTCTTACGTCCTGAAATAAAATTTTAATTCCAAAATGATGCGAATATGAGGTAAACATGTGGAGGATGTTAATCAATAACTATTATGGGGGGTACCCGTATTTTTGTAAAAAGCAGAGAATTTCAAAGTTAAAGAAAAAAATTTTTTCAAAATTCCAGCGTATTTTTTTTTCCATACAGAAAGGTATTCACAGTGAGAAACATGACTACATACCTCGCTCCGCTATCTCCCGTTGTATGATCTCGAGACGATCCCGCTCCTTCAGTTTAAGGTCGCTCCACTTTTTCTGTAGCTGACCCGCGGTGCGTTCGACGCTGAATTTGTGCTGGAGCACCCTTCCGACCTGTCGCAGTATCCTCTCCTTGTGGTCATTGGGATGTCGCTGGTGCTCCTTCTCCATGTCATAGTCCAGTTCATCCATGATCTGGACCATCGCAGCCACCTCTTTGTGTCCCAGGGGGAGGCTCTGCTGCGGTGGCTGGAGCTTCTGTGGCGGCTGCTGCTACTGGCCATTGCTGCTGCAAACTCTGCAAGTGCCGAAACGGTCGTTTGCGCGGTCACGTGAGCCCTCGCGAGAACGAGCGTTGGTTTCGCTCTGTACCCGTCTATGCGTGACGGAAGTGACCGCATTCGCGCTCGCGAATGCAGTCCAATTAGCGAGCGCGTTCACACGCAAACGCACTCGCAGATAAAAGTGTATTCGAACAATGTTCTATTTGAATTCGAAATGAAATCGAACATTTTCGAATTGAACCGCACTTTTTGCGGTTTGATTCGAAATTAGATTCGAATAGAACATTTTTTTTGTTCGCTCATCTCTAGTATCGAGTATAGAGTAAAAATTGGCATCTCCGATTCACCGTCTATATAGAAGGCGGAAACCACGCACGCTCACTCACGATGGATGATACCTTAATAAAAAAATTTTGAACAAAGGTACTGTATCAGCACATACCAGGTGTATCCAGTCCAGGGGTAATTGTAAATTTCCGTTTACACTTCCGGAGTCAGACACAGACACTCACAGGCTCAGTATGTATTACACCAGAATTTAAAAAGTAGAAAAAGGGAAAGGTATTCAAGGCGTACACCAGTATACAGTGTTGTGGTACTTTTAAATCTTCATATATATTTCTATCTCAGTAAGTCAGTCCCGACTCTCCACTACTGCAAACTACAGGGATAAAAGTACAGACGGAAAGTCGAGTTTTATCAGAAATTTGGTAATTACTCATCGCGGGAAAACCTCCCGGTAGATGATGCAGAGGCGATGCAGACCCTCAATTACTGTGTCTGTGGAGACAGCAAAAACAGTTCGTTGTGAAGAAAGGATAGTTTTATCGCAGTAGCGTGGATCACATCACCGTTACTCGTCTCCATCAAATTATGATCACAGGGAGAGATGTAGACATGGTCCTCACTGTCTATCATGATGTGTCTGGGCATTTTGGAGGGCAAAAGACAGAAGCTACAGGCCGTAGGCGATTCTATTGGATTGGCATGAGAGTAGACATTGAAATATGGTGGCAGGAATGTCACTCGTCTGTGACTATCACAACAGTGAAAGGTGATCATAAAGCACCACTGCATCCGCTTGTAAGTTGACGTCCATTACAAATGGTAGCCATTGATCATCTGAAAGTAAAGGCTAGCATGACAGGCCATAGCTACATCTCAACCATCATCGATCAATACACCAAATTTCTAGTGGCCGTCCCTGTGAAGGATTTAACTGCCCAGTCTACACAGCGTTGGAGCACAGAGAGGTAAGTATTGCAACTTGCAAGTGCTGTGGCCATGACCAAGCAGGGGGGGCACACTCATGGGCGACGGTACTGGTACAGGGCTCCTCATAGTACAGCGGTGTGTGTGACGGCGGGTGTGCACCCCCCATCATCAGAGACACTTGATTTCACTATGAGGACCCTGTGCCAGTGCCTGCGCCCAAGAGTCGGCCTACCCACCTGTCCAGGGCAACGGCACTCGCACGGTTGCATGCGCTAGGTGGTGATCCCGGCCATGCTGAGTGGGCCCCCCCACCGTCAGAGACACTATATTGTACTATGAGGGGCCCTGTGCTAGTGCCGTCGGCCATCTATGGGCCCATCCACCTGTTCAGAGCAACGGCACTTGCCCGGGTGCGCCAGGTGTTGACCCCAGCCCTTGGGGGGGTGGGCAGCCCAGTCAGGGAGGTTTAAAAAATGGCATATGTTGATTTGTAGGCTGGACATTCAGCAGCTGTAAATGGTGGAATTGGGCAAGTCGGAGGAAGAGGAGAACAAAAGCGAGGCAGTTTTCTGGTAACTTAGGTGGCATCAGGGGAAGGTGGGACAAAATCCTTGAAAACCCATGCATGGTTCATTTTAATGAAGGTTAGATCATCAACATTTTGGGTAGACAGACGGGTCCTTTTTTCTGTCAGGATTGATCCAGCAGCACTGAAGACTTTCAGATAACACACTAGCAGCAGGGCAAGCGAGCTCCTGTAAGGCATATTGTGCCAATTCAGGCCAGGTGTCCAGTTTAGAGGCCCAATAGTCAAAGGGGAATGACCTGTGAGGGAGAACATCGATATGGGAGGATAAGTAATTTGTAACCATAGTTGACAACTGCTGCCTCCTGTCACTTTTAATCGATGCAATATTAGCAGTCGTGTGAGCAGTACATGAGAAATCAGTCCACAACATGGTCAGGAAACCCCTGTCTCCAACACCACTTCGACTGTGTGCACCACGAACACCTCTTCCATTGTGCCCACTATGGCTCATGGGAGAAACAGCACCGCTGCTGTGTTCTGGGAAAGCCTCAAACAAACGGTTTTCCAGAGTTGCTTGTTTGTTAACCAATATTATCTCTAGGTTCTCCTGTGGCATGATGTTGTGTAATTTGCCTTTGTAGCATGGATCGAGGATGCTGGCCAGCCAGTAGTCATCATCCTTCATCATTTTGGCAATGCGGGGGTCCCTTTTTAGGATCTGCAAGGCATAATCACTCATGTGGGCCAATGTTCCAGGTGTCAATAATGCACTGCCACTGCTGGGTGGAGGAGCACTTTCTGGAAAATGCACATCCCTACAGTCACGCACAAACCCTGTACCTGACCTTGGAACGTCAACATTTTCTCTTGCCCCCTGAGAAGAATCCTCCTGCCCAAAATAATCATCTCTAACAAGATTAGTTTGGCAATGTAGGCGTTCAAACACAGTGTATGCGGGTGAGAGGATGAGTACTTTCTTGTCCTACTCAGAGTGTCTGGCAGGGTGAGCTGTACTGGAGAGCTGCATATGGGGGAACTAAAAGCAAAAAACACAAATATCCTGAACTAAAAGTACAAAATATACTGCAAATAATGCATAAAGGTAATAATAATAATAATAAGGGTATTTAGTAAACATAATTTTGATCAAAATAATGTACAAGCCATCCCGCCACGTCACGGCAACCCTTGTGGGACAGTCCCTACTCTAGTATTTAAAACCTTATCACTTGCCAAGTGGCGTGAATGTGAATAAGGGTCGAGCGGCTGAACCACTAGTAACAGCTTAGGCCAGACTGGATGGCTTTCCCAGCTCAGAAAGAGGGCGGTCACACCCATATATGCACTGAATGCACAATGAAATGAATAAAAAACAAATCTGGACTGAGAAAAGTAAGTTAATGTGTATGCACAATGTAAGTGCATATTAACACATGACCATTAACCAGAGAAAACAAAAAGCAAAAAACACAAATGGGGGAACTAGCGGTGGACTGGACGGAATGAGAGGGGGTTGGTGATGGTATTGGTGGTGATGGCCTAGATTCAGTGTTGTGTTGCAAAACCATTGTGATTCCCTGAGTGCTTTGGAATTGTGACGACAACTCAACATTTAGTGCTGGTGGTGTGCTTAACGGTGGCAGTGGTGTTACAGTGGGGGAAGTGATGGAGCATTGCTGGCTACCTTCAGTCGGAGCAGGTGCACATTTGCTACCTGATGTTTTACAGTCTGTCCACGTTTGCAAGTGCATGTTGGTTAAATGTCTAAGCATGCAACTGGTATTCAAATTTCTGAGTTGTTTACCTTGGCTAAAGGTCCTTTCACACTTCTTACAGGTAACCTTTGCCTCATCAGTAGGATTTTGGACAAAGAAGTGCCACACTGCACTTTTCCTACTATGGTAGACATTTTCTGGCCTTGCATGCTGTGCTAACTTGACAGTCTGGCCAAGCTGTCGTGCAACTCTTTTATTTTTTGGTCCACATTTTTGGACAGCTACGGGCCTGCCAGATAACCACTGCTGCAATGTCAATGCCTGCTGTGGATCCTTCTCCATATCTGAACTATTGCCAGCGCCACCCTCCTCACCCAATAGATGCCAATCCAGGTCAAGAACTGGGCATCCATCACCTCCTCTTCAAAGTCATCTGCACTTTCCTCTTTACCTTCCTCTGTGTCACCGTGTAAGGTGGTATAGTATGTGAGAAGGTGCACCTGAGTTTCATCTGTGTCAGATTCTGGCTCATTAGACTGCAAGGGCAATGTAGTGCTTTGGGTCAATGTACCAGCAGAATCATCTAGCAGTGGCTGTGCATCAGTGCACTCCATGTCAGATTCATCTTGGACTGGGGAATTCAGGATTTGACTGGATAACCCAGGCATGGTATTTGAAAAGAGCTCCATAGAGTAATCTGAATTGTCGGCAGCCGGATCCTTCACTTTTGGTGGGGGTGAAGGACACAAGGAAAGGTGTTTTTCCTCACCAGAACCCTGCACTGACGACTCCGTGCTTGCAGGTTTGGAACGTTCAGAAGAGGAGGCAATAGTGCTGGTGGCTATTTTGGCAATGTATGCCAAAACCTGCTCCTGATGCTCTGGCTTCAAAAGCGGTTTTCCTACTCCAAGAAAAGGGAACCTTACAGGCCTTCTTGGCCCAGACGATGATGCAGGCTCAACACCTCCTTCCTTAGCTGCTATTGTGCTTTTGCCAGAACCAGCCAATGCACCACTACCATCAGTACCAGCCGCACCCCCCTGCCCACGTCCGCGGCCTGCTCCACCATACTACCTCATGTTTTGGAAAATGTACCCAAAATACCAGCAGAGAGATGGTACTATATGAGGAGCATCCAGCTGTGTAAGGTGTATTAAAAAAATTAAATCTACGTATATTTTTTGTTAGTCACAGATGCTCTTCCAGTATGTATTTGACCGTAATACAAGTAGCAGATATACGGTACTGTATCAGAAGTGTACAGCTGGATACATTTTTTGTATAACTAACAATCTCCGTATATGTATTTACAGAGTGTCACACACACTCTGACTCTGTATACATGTGACTGTAATGCGAACAGCAGATATACAATACCGTTTGCGAATCAGACAGCTCAATACGGTGTAGGTCCGGAAAAATGGAAAATCTCCTCAGTTTGTTTTTCCAGAAAAACACACAGATAGCTTCACTGTTTGAAAAGCCGACAGCTCTATACGGTGTAGGTCTGGAAAGATGGAAAATCTCCTCAGTTTTTTTTCCAGAAAAACACACAGATAGCTTGTATTTGTCCGTGATACCAGCCAGTACACGGTAGTGAGTGAGGAGCGTACACCGCTATACGGTGTCTGTATGGAAAATTGTAAATCTCAGGCTATGTTTATATGGAGTGACACACGCTGTCTCTGTACAGTTTGGACCGTAATCAAACAGCAGATATACGAAACTGTTTGTTAAGCCAACAGCTCTATATGGTGTAGGTCTGAAAAAATGGAAAATCTCCTCGCTGTTTTTTTACAGAAAAACACGCCTGCGCACTGCAGTATTCTGCTCTGCCCTCAACAGGGCAGAGCAGTGCGCCTGTGCCAGAGCCATTACTGGACGGGAAGAAGAGGACGTCATCTTATGAAGTTGGGAGGCGTCGGATCGGACCACGACACCCCTCGGACAGGACCTGCACCTCCCGGTGAGTATAAACTAACTTGTTTTTCTTATTTTTCAGGTTACATCGGGGGCTTATCTACAGCATTACAGAATGCTGTAGATAAGCCCCTGATGTCAATGCCCGCAGCTGATAGGTGAAAAAAAGGGTGACAGATTCCCTTTAAAGGGGTTGTCCAGGCTTCCGGCTCAAGTCTGCATTCACTCTATGTGACTGTAGACTTGTGAATCCCCATAGTGTGGACTGCGCGCTGTAAGGATTTTCCAATGGGTGGCTGGTCATATGAACGATTGAATGTGATTTGCATGCTTCTGGCCACATTCAGACTAGACTTGTGAGTGTGATCAAGGAGTGGAACAGGCTGCCACGAGAGGTGGTGAGACCTCCTTCAATGGAAGCCTTCAAACAGAGGCTGGACAGACATCTGTCTGAGATGATTTATTGAATCCTGCTTTGAGCAGGTGGTTGGACACGATGACCTTGGAGGACCCTTCCAACTCTAACATTCTATGATTCTATATTATCTACCCCTGTTTCCTACTGGAATACAACCACTTGTGCAAACTGATTTATTTCTCATATAGATCAGCCTGTTCGAGTGAGAAGAAAAATAATTCTGCTTGTCTCCAATCTTTCACCGCTTGCTGATATACTGTAGAACTGGCCATTAATGTATAATTTCTTCTCTTTGCCATGGTTCATCTTTGACAATGTTACTTTGTGATTTTCTCTTAATGTTCTGCCTTCACATCTAGATAAAAGTAGTGTGTGGTCATTTCCAGTCTCTAAAAATACTTACCTTTCCATATGTCAAAAAAAGACGTAGACAACAAAACTCCCCTAACCATGGACGCGTCTTGCACTTTGTATTATCGATACAGTCTAACCCCCTCTCCTTCGTTTTAATTTCTTTTCTATTCAACTCTCAGGCTTCTAAGTCGGACTCTACATCAGTGGGATCCACTGGAAGAATGTAAAACGTCACTACAAGGAAAAGAAATAAGAGAGACAGTCCAGTGTGAACTCCCAAAAAAAGACCTAAAAACAAGCGCGCGTCGGGTCACCTTCCACCTCCGACATGGTCTTCAAACTTCTTTACCAATCTTAAGCCATCACAATATAGTAGAGCGATTTTATTTTTATTTTTTTTTTGTTGCAGCTCTTCAGTTGTTTGCTTTCACCTTCAAAACCAGGACGTAGAGCAGCTAATATATAATTCCAGCCGCTGCTTTATTTTGCTCCTTCAAGTTCTTTTCAAATGGAAAAGTTTTCATGTTGTGATAAATGGCTTTGCCGGGAACAGAAAGGCAGCACATGTTATTCACGTTGTTTTCTTAATTTGGTCTATTCTGACTTCAAATCAATGAGAGAAGCAGAGTTTCTATAGGCTCCTGCATATTTTTGAGGGTTTTTATTTTTTTTATAGTTTGGACCCTCAGAATGGTGAAAGCGGGAGATATATTAAGTGCGTGGTTAAAGCGATTCACATAAACCCGGTTCATTTGTAACGTTTGTGTCATTATAGGGATTTGAGATTCAGTACAAAGGGGCTTTAGGAGGTGAGTGGGTCGCTATTTTCTGTTTGGAAATATTTACACAGAAGACGTTTGTTCAGCTTTTCCCTCCAGAGGATTGGTAGAAAATAAGATAACTCGCACAGCGAGCGCACGGCTGAGCTGACACTTATTATAGGCTCCGATAACTAAATAAATGGGTGCAGGTTAATACAAAGAAGTGATATGCAAAACCATCTTCATTTAGTTATTTCTATTTTAGATTTTAATTTACTACTAGATATGGGCACCAATGGGGGAATTTTTTTAGGTAAATATTTATAGTTCAAATCAGGTTTTTAATTTACAAGTGCACACGCCGACAAAATTGTTTTCCTTCTGTTAAAGTGCGAAAAACCCACTGAAAGAGCTTGAAACTCATTTTTCAATTTTAATGTACTGGATATCTACTAATGAGGATCAGATTTTGCTTTTTTTGCTTTTTATATTTTTGGTTCAAAAGAACAAAACTAATAAAAATGACCTGGACAAAAACAATGGTTAGATAGGTTCAAAAAAGATCTAGGTCCATCAAGTTCAACTTTTCTCCACCAATTGTACAATTCGTTTCCAATTTATCTAGAACCCACAATGTTCTGTGTATTGAGGAAATCATCTGTTGTAAAAAATATATATAACAGTAAACAGCAAGTGCTAGTAAAAAGATGATATCAAAAACAGGGTATTTAGTTGATAGGTTTTTTGCAAAAAATGTATACTAAGCCACTCCACCAACGTCACGGTATACCCATCTCGGAGCAGTACTGTCTAATGTATTTAAAACCTGATCATGTGAAGAGTACCTATATGAGCAGGATTCAGAAAGGCACTGCCCAATGTGGACACGCTGTGTAAGAAGGCTTTTTATGTGCATGTCTCACAGGAGAGGGGTGGGGATCTCCCAAAACTTGCATAACCAAGAAACTAATAGATTAAAAACACATGAGACATGCACAAAAGTGAACAGGTTAGTAGGACAATGTTCACACCACCCAAAGACTGGAACACAGAAACAACACAGTATGACAAACGTGCAAAAATACTCTGTTGTAAAAAAACATTCGTCACTAATTTATCTAGAACCCACAATGTTATGTGTATTGAGGAAATCATCCAGCCCTTTTTTAAAAGCTGTTATAGTGTCGGCCATTACTACCTCTTATGGTCGGCATTCCACAGTCTGACTGCTCTAACTGTAAAGAATTCTTTTCTGTTTAGCTGCGGGGATCGCCTTTCTTCCACCCGTAATGAGTGCTCCCTGGTAGGGATGGGCGAGTCTACTCGCTAGGACTCGTTACTCGGCGAATAGTAAGGGACTCGCTGGACTCGTTACTCGGCGAGTCTCCCAGTGATTACTCGCACAGTAACGAGTCCAATGCAAGTCAATGGCAATCCTAGTTTTGTCAGAGTTTTTTTTTCTCACTCGCTAGACTCGCTATATCACATCGCTGTCAACAGCGAGTCTGAGCGAGTCTGAGCGAGTCTACGATTCCGAGTCCTGTATACTGGATTCGGCACTCGCTTATACAGAATCTGTTATGTTCCTACAAGTTTCCAAGACAGCCTATGTCAACACACAGCGATTGTGAGAGCGAGTCTGAGCGAGTCTACGAATCCCGAGTCCTGTATACTGGATTCGGGACTCGCAAATATAGAATCTGTTATGTTCCTACAAAGCTTCCGAGACAGCCTAGCGTGTTAGGTCAGAAAACTTTTTTAGATGGACAAGCATGTTAGCCAATCATATTCAGTAATGTTGGTTGTGGCAGGACTATGATTGGCTTCTGTCCATCGTGATGCCTATGTCATGTATGAGAGGCGAGGCTGTATATAAGCCTTTTCCACCGCCATTTCCTCTACATTCCTGAGAGATCTGAGCAGGGTGAGGTAGATGCTTGAGCAGATCATAGGGATTGTCAGTTAGTGTAGGGAAACTTCAAGATTCCTTATATTAAACCCAAACAGCTCTTCTGAGAGCTACCAGGAGGACAGAGGAGTACTGTGTAGACTGTAGGAAGGCAGGCAGGGAGGATCAAGCCTTACAGTGCAGTGCACAGTGCAGGGACTAGTGTGCAGCTTCACTGCTAGGTGTCAGCACACACACTTACCCCGCCAGCAAGTGACGCCTACAGCACCACCTAACTCCATCTCGGTGACTGTGCATTTGTCAACAATGTCACAAAAACCACAATTTCCCAAAAAAGAGGTTGCAAAGGGACGAGGTCGTGGCCGTAGCAGTGCAGGGAACATCACTTGAGCGATCTCCCTCCAGGCTGTAGTCCGCTGGATGTTATGCCCATAGGCAGGGTCAGTGGGGAGCCAAAGCAGGGGCCGAGCCTCCACCAGATCAATCAACTGCAGCGTGTTGACAGTGACACGGGCCATGATTGCTCTGTATTGCTCTGTGTGTGTGTGCGTATGTCAACTCGACTCGGATTATTTCCTGTTTGCTCAAAGCATGGTGTGTGCTAGGGAAAATCGCTTCCCTCGCCTCATCGGCGCTAAATAAGACAAACAAATGCGAGTTTGGACTCGGACACAGCAGAAACAAACTGTTGCGAGTGGGGTTTACAAATCGCCAATGCAAGCGCTTTCCGAGACACATCTGCGATTTGTAAATCGCACATTACTTGCTAAGACTCGCTTCCCCATTCATTAACATTGGACTCGCTAGACTCGCAACGAGTAGCGAGTCCCGGGCTCGGACTCGCTAGAGTCAAGCGATTCCGAGTAATTTAAGACTCGCCCATCACTACTCCCTGGTCCTCAGTATGGTCTTTGGAAGGAATAAGTCATGTGCCAGTGTTTTCTACTGGCGACACATGTATTTATACATATAAATGAGATCACACCTGAGGCGTCTTTTTTTGAAGCTAAACAAGCCCAACTTTTCCAACCTTTCATCATATGAGAGGCCTCCCATCCCTTGTAATAATCTAGCTGCTTGTATATGAACTGATTCTAACTTCTATATATCTTTTTGAAAATGTGGAGCTCAAAACTGAATCCCATATTCTAGATGTGGCCTCACCAGTGATTTATAAAGAGGTAATAATATATTGGGATCGCAGCATGTTATCTCTTTTTATACGTCCTAAAATCTTGCTTGCTTTTGCGGCTGCTGCCTGACATTGAGTTCCATTCACTTAATATTTTCTTGCACAACCTTTTGAAGCAATCAATGCAAAGAAATGATTTCTGTAACTCTCACTGATGTTTCTGACCCTGTCCACAGGTATTTTGGCTGCTCCTTGTGAGCAAACTGTTCCTTATCTCAGGTGTGAAGGCTAGGGATTCGCAGACCCGTGTAACTTCGGGTTCGTCGGATTCGCCCCAACTTCAGTCAAAAGTTCAGTTAGGGTACCAGAATTGAACCTGAACATAACCAGAACCTGAGCCCCATAAAACCGAACTTTGGAGCTTGAAAAAAATTCTCTTTCCTTCTCTTGCTTTCTGTCTCTCTCTCCTCCCCAGACTGCTGAACTGTAAAACGGACTTCCAGAAGTCCGTGTTCGGAGTTCAGCACCGGACACTAGATGTCTGGTATGGACCCCTAACTTTATATTTCCGGTTCTCTCATCTCTAGTGAAGGCGTATTCTCTACACTGCTGGTTTCAGCTCCTTACTCAGATGTTCAGTGGATTTACACCAGGGCTCATAGAAGCAATTTCAGGATGATCCAATGCTTTGCTATCAGCTATTCTTGGATGTTTTTAGCTGTGTTTTGGGTCATTATCCTGTTGGAGGACCCATGGCCCGTGGCTTAGACAGAGCTTCCTGACACCTCTCCAGAATTCCTTGATAGTCTCCAGATTTCATTGTTCAAGACACCCCTGTGACAGATACAGTACAGCAGCGCCAAAACATAACCAAGCCTCCTCCATGTGTCACAGGGGGTACAATTTTTTTTTGTAGGCTTCATTCTTGAGTCTGTGAACACAGAGCTGATATGATGTCAAAAAGCTCCTGCTTTGTCCTATTTGTCCAAAGGATGTTCTCCCAGAATCTTTGGGTCTTTTTAATATGCTTTTTGTCAAGTTCCAGTCTCACTTTTTTATGATTTTATTTCAACTGTGGTTTCTTCCTTGGCCGACTTCCATGAAGTCCACTTTGGTCAAGACAGTGAGGGATGGTGCAATATGACATTGATGGACCTTGACCTTGGGCTTCATCTATAATCTCTTTGTAGGTTATTCTGGGCTCTTTGATACCCATTCCTATTATCCGTCTCTTCAGTTTGTCATCAGTTTTCCTCTTGTGGCCACATCCAGGGAGGTTGGCTACAGTCCCATAGACCTTATACTTCTGAATAATAAGAGCAACTGTATTAACAGAACATCAAGCTGTTTGGAGATGTCTTATAACCTTTACCTTTAACGTGTTCTCCTATGAGACAACTATCTCCTTTGCTTTCTTTGGTCCATGTTCAGTGGGATACACAGATTAAATCTGCCATCACCTGCCAGGAAAGATACAGGCTCAGAGTGCGAACCCATAGCAAAGTCAGGGACACGACATATGACATAAATGCATGTCATGTGTCATGAACAGATTAAGGCTCAAAATAGGTTAGTTCTAACAGGGTTAAAGGTGTTTTACATACAAATAAAGTTTAATTGGTGTATGAAAGAAAATTTCTACAACTCTCTGCTATACTGTTACAATTTTTTGGGATATTACGATAGTTTGCAGTCTGTGAATTAAAACACTTTTTATTTATGTAGGGAGTGGACTGACCTAAGGACCTGTCTGATAAAGAGGGAAAATGTAAAAGGTGATGTGTACAATGCTTTATTCTGACCTGAATGTATATATGGAGAACAACAGCTAAAATTAGTGAAAGATGGTGTAGTACCAGGTTTTGCCACAAGATGGGGACATAGAGTAGTGAGCAAAGGACTCAACAGCAAACTTTTGGCTGGGGAAACTGCAGAGTCATGGTGGGTGGAGTTACGGGACTGGGAAGGGGAGTTCCAGGATGAGGAGATAAAAGGAAGGAGAGTCCCAGGGCAGGGCAGACACCCAGGAGGAGACAGAAGAAAGAAGAGCTCAGGAGAGGATGGAGGAAGGAAGAGCTCAGGAGAGACAGAGGAGACAGATACTCAGAGAGAAGGGGGGTGACCCTGAGAGGACAGCTGCAGGCAGGCCCGGATTGGCAATATAATCAACCGGGCATTTTCCCGCTGGGCCACTGTCACGTGGGCCGCGGGCGGCAGCGCCGATCATCTGGCCGCTTGCCAGCGGCTGCGGCCACTGTTGCTCCTGCCGCCGGCCCTCTGCGGGCACGGCAGTGATAGTTTCAAGTTCCTCCCGCACTGCAGGGAGATAAGCCGCCACGCCCCCCATCCTCGCACCCCATCCTCGCCGTAGCATGAGACCCCCTCCCCCCCGCAGCCACTCACAGCGTCGCACTTGCTTGCCTGCTCGCTCTGTTCGCAGGACCTGTGATGAGGTCACAGGAGGGGAGGAGTCAGGGGGGTCACATGATCAGGAGCCTTTGTCCAGACCCCCGACATGTCACCCCTGACTCCGCCCCTCCTGTGACCTCATCACAGGTCCTGTGCGCTCAGCCTTGCCTCTACCATCTGCAAGACTCTGCTTTGCTGTTGTCATGGTGCTGGTTGAGGTAAGTATGTGTGGGGTCAGGATTTACAGTGTGGATGTAGCAGAGCCGTGTGTGTATGAGGTGTACGGAGAGGAGCCGTGTGTGTACGAGGTGTACGGAGCGGAGCCATGTGTATGAGGTGTACGGAGCGGAGCCGTTTGTACGAGGTGTACGGAGAGGAGCCGTGTGTGTACGAGGTGTACGGAGCGGAGCCGTGTGTATGAGGTGTACGGAGCGGAGCCACTCGTGTACGGAGCGGAGCCGTGTGTACGAGATGTACGGAGAGGAGCCACGCGTGTACGAGGTGGACGGAGAGGAGCCGTGTGTGTATGGAGTGGAGCCGTGTGTGTATGGAGCGGAGCCAAGTGTGTACAAAGCATACAAAGCGGGCTTTTCCCACGGACACAGGAGTACACGGTGGAGCCCCGAGGAGCATTTTAAAACACACACATGACGTTCCACCTGAAGTGATGTGCTGAAAGCTGACCGGAAATGAGATAATTTCTTGAGGAGATTGTGACGGAACCAAGAATGCTTCAGATCCATCACCGTGTCCTCCTCCGACAGCGCAGACAGCAGGATCGCCTTGGAATCGGGGATGCCGGCCATGTGAGCGGATCATGATATGTCCTGCAACGGGAGGCTCAGGTGGGCACTACAATGGAAGCTGGGCTGCTATAGTATCTTTGTAGAATCTTTCTCTCTTTTTCTTTCTTTCTCTGTTCTTTCATTCTCTGTTCTGTCTTTCCCTCATTTTCTTTCTCTCTCTGTTCTTTCATTCTCTCTCTAATCTTTCTTTTTTCTCTCTCTGTTCTTTCTTCCCCTCTTTTTCTTTTTCTTTCCTCTCTTTCTCTCTGTTCTTTCTTTCTTTTCTTTACTTCTTTCTTTCTCTGTCTGTTCTTTATCTGTCTCTCTCTGTTCTTTCTTTCTTTCCCCTCTTTCTTTCTCTCTCTGTTCTTTCTCTGTCTCTCACTGTTCTTTCTTTGTCTCTCACTGTTCTTTCTTTCTTTCCCCTTTCTTTCTCGCTCTCTCTGTTTTCTTTTTTCCTCTCTCTCTCTGTTTTCTCTCTTCCTTAGTGCCAGTCAGTGTGCCCATAATGCCAGCCACTGTGCCCTCAGTACCAGTCAGTGTGATCAGCAGTGCTAAATGGGTGCGATTAGGTGTGGACATGGGTGTGACTAGTTGTGAAATGGGTGTGGCTGGGCGTGGCCAAAATTTGCAGCGCTGCGCGCGTGCCGCAGTCTTTGTCCATCTTTCCCTTCTTCAAAAGTTGGGAGGTATGATAGGGGCGGCTATGACCAGGGGGTCTGGTTGCCCAATAGAGAGCAGTTCTGCCAGGAATTCTGTAATCATGCATACAAAAGGGGATAGAGATTTGGGAGGAGTACTGTACCTAAAAGCAATAAATAGGACTGAGCTGAAATACTGGGCACAGCTGTGACTACATGTTATATAGTTGTGTTAATCTCCTCTCACTTCTTGTAAACTACAAGTGTACAAAGATATTATATAGTCACCATGTGACTAGTGGGCCTATGTAACTTCAAATGCCAGGGCTGAATTTTAGTCCCAGTCCGGCCCTGGCTGCAGGTCAGAAGGACGCCGGTCGAAAGGATTCCTGGCTGGTACCGGACGGCTGGACACTGAAGGAGCAGTAAGTGTTGCAGTGGGCAGACTCGGTCAGGGGAAGCGCTGTGGCCATGGGCCTGATGGCAGCCACAGTGAAGGAACCTGGGAGTCTTTGCCAACTAGGAGTAGGAGGAGGTGACAGGTACCCGGGCCTAGGAGCAGAAGCTGTCGTGTTTGCCGTGGATGTCAAGAGGACACCAAATAAAGTTGAACCTGATTGAACGGATTTCTGTGTCTGTCTCCAGTCTGTTCCGCAGTTGAAAGGGACCACCCCCCAGTCGGCACACGCACCTACATTTACATTCATTGACCACAAACCTGTCTGTTGCTTTTCCTGCTCTTGGCTGAGAACTGTATACAAATAGAGATAAAAGGAGCTCTGAGTTTGAGTTGAATTCAAACAATCTGCGATAAGATTTGTAGTTCAGAATTTAAAAAAAAAAGACACTCAGTACCATTTCACGCATGCTGCATACTCAACAAGCGGGATAATGGCATGACACGCAGTTTGCCCATAACACTCTCAGCCTCCTATATATCGTACTGACCGCACTCTCAGCCTCCTATATATCGTACTGAAGGCACTCTCAGCCTCCTATATATCGTACTGACCGCACTCTCAGCCTCCTGTATATCGTACTGACTGTACTCTCAGCCTCCTATATATCGTACTGACCGCACTCTCAGCCTCCTATATATCGTACTGACCGCACTCTCAGCCTCCTGTATATCGTACAGACCGCACTCTCAGCCTCCTATATATCGTACAGACCGCACTCTCAGCCTCCTATATATCGTACAGACCGCACTCTCAGCCTCCTATATATCGTACAGACCGCACTCTCAGTCTCCTATATATCGTACAGACCGCACTCTCAGCCTCCTATATATCGTACTGACTGTACTCTCAGCCTCCTATATATCGTACTGACTGTACTCTCAGCCTCCTATATATCGTACTGACCGTACTCTCAGCCTCCTATATATCGTACTGACCGCACTCTCAGTCTCCTATATATCGTACAGACCGCACTCTCAGCCTCCTATATATCGTACTGACTGTACTCTCAGCCTCCTATATATCGTACTGACCGCACTCTCAGCCTCCTATATATCGTACTGACCGCACTCTCAGCCTCCTGTATATCGTACTGACCGCACTCTCAGCCTCCTGTATATCGTACTGACTGCACTCTCAGCCTCCTGTATATCGTACAGACCGCACTCTCAGCCTCCTATATATCGTACTGACCGCACTCTCAGCCTCCTGTATATCGTACTGACTGTACTCTCAGCCTCCTATATATCGTACTGACCGCACTCTCAGCCTCCTATATATCGTACTGACTGCACTCTCAGCCTCCTATATATCGTACTGACCGCACTCTCAGCCTCCTATATATCGTACTGACCGCACTCTCAGCCTCCTGTATATCGTACAGACCGCACTCTCAGCCTCCTATATATCGTACAGACCGCACTCTCAGCCTCCTATATATCGTACAGACCGCACTCTCAGCCTCCTATATATCGTACAGACCGCACTCTCAGTCTCCTATATATCGTACAGACCGCACTCTCAGCCTCCTATATATCGTACTGACTGTACTCTCAGCCTCCTATATATCGTACTGACTGTACTCTCAGCCTCCTATATATCGTACTGACCGTACTCTCAGCCTCCTATATATCGTACTGACCGCACTCTCAGTCTCCTATATATCGTACAGACCGCACTCTCAGCCTCCTATATATCGTACTGACTGTACTCTCAGCCTCCTATATATCGTACTGACCGCACTCTCAGCCTCCTATATATCGTACTGACCGCACTCTCAGCCTCCTGTATATCGTACTGACCGCACTCTCAGCCTCCTGTATATCGTACTGACCGCACTCTCAGCCTCCTGTATATCGTACAGACCGCACTCTCAGCCTCCTATATATCGTACAGACCGCACTCTCAGCCTCCTATATATCGTACTGACCGCACTCTCAGCCTCCTATATATCGTACTGACCACACTCTCAGCCTCCTATATATCGTACTGACCGCACTCTCAGTCTCCTATATATCGTACAGACCGCACTCTCAGCCTCCTATATATCGTACTGACCGCACTCTCAGCCTCCTATATATCGTACTGACCGCACTCTCAGCCTCCTATATATCGTACAGACCGCACTCTCAGCCTCCTATATATCATACTGACCGCACTCTCAGCCTCCTATATATCGTACAGACCGCACTCTCAGCCTCCTATATATCGTACAGACCGCACTCTCAGCCTCCTATATATCGTACAGACCGCACTCTCAGCCTCCTATATATCGTACAGACCGCACTCTCAGCCTCCTATATATCGTACAGACCGCACTCTCAGCCTCCTATATATCATACTGACCGCACTCTCAGCCTCCTATATATCGTACAGACCGCACTCTCAGCCTCCTATATATCGCACAGACCGCAATCTCAGCCTCCTATATGTCGTAAAGACCGCACTCTTAGCCTTCTATATATCGTACAGACCGCACTCTCAGCCTCCTATATATCGTACAGACTGTACTCTCAGCCTCCTATATATCGTACAGACCGCACTCTTAGCCTTCAATATATCGTACAGACCGCACTCTCAGCCTCCTATATATCGTACAGACTGTACTCTTGCCATCCTATATCACATACAGACCGCACTCTCGGTCTCCTATAAGAGATACTTTCTATAAGAGGCTTAGAGTGTGGTATGTACAGTATATTGGATGCCGATATTGCGGTATGTACGGCATATTGTCCTGGTATATGACATACAGACTGTCATCCTCCTATTAGGCCCCCTGTAAGGCATACAAAGTGTCGGCCTCCTATTAGGCCCCTATAAGACATACAGACTGTCGCCCTCTTAGATACTGTACAGACCGCACTCTCTGCCTATGTATGACATGCAGGAGGATTATAGTGCGGTCTGTACGGTCGGTATACAGGCCTCATATGACATATTAGGCCATATAAAGCCCCCATTACACACTGCAATATCGCTAGCAATATCGCTGTAAAGTCACCGATTTTGTGACGTTGCAGCGATATTGCTAGCGATATCGCTGCATGTGATACTTACCTCCGACCGGCTCCCCCGCTGGTTTTCGCTGATCGCGCGAGAAGCTCCTGGACCATTCCTCTTCGGCCACTTCCTGCTGGGCTTCCTGCTGTGACGACGAGCGACTCGTGGAGCCGGGCGGGAGGACGCAGGATCGCCACGTCTGACAGGTAAGTAGCGATCCCCTGTCCCCAGCGATGTCGCTGGTGAGATCTGCCTGTGTGGCAGCTCACTAGCGACCACCTAGCGATGAACCAGCGATCCTGACCGCGTCATATCGCTGGTCGGGATCGCTGGTGCATCGCTAGGTGTAACGGTACCCTAAGAGTGTGGTATGTGTGTATCTTATATAGGAGGCACTGGCAGAGATTGTGATCTGTGATGCTGCATCATTTCATGTGTATGAGCAGGGCCGCTTTTAGGCAGAGTGTGGCCCTAGGCAAAGATTAAAATGGGGCCCCAAATGCTAACATATTGCACATCACACAGAAGCATTTCGGTTGTAGTTACATGAGCTGAGTTCAGGACACTAAATGAGTGTGATCGACAATATTGAAGTCGTTCAACATTTGTTTCCCGGCCTCTTTCCACTGTCTGAAAAAGAATGATGGAAACAGAACAATCACTAATGGATCAATCTGTCCCCATACAGTATCATGTTATCAGCAGCACATCTACAGTTTACACCCCATAGTCCTCCATATAATATAATGTGTCCCATAGTCCTCCATATAGTATAATACACTCCCCATAGTCCCCCACATAATATAATGTGCCCCATTGTCCTTCATATAGTATAACACACTCCCCATAGTCCTCCATTTAGTATAATACACCGCCAGTCATCCATGTAGTACAATTCCCTTCCCATAGTATAATGCACCCCATAGTTCTTCATATAGTATAATGCACCATATTCCCCATAGTCCTCGATACAGTATAATGCAGCCCACATATAGTATAATGCAGCCACCCCATAGAGCATAATGCAGCCACCCCACAGAGTATAATGCAGCCCCGCCATACAATATAATGTAACCCCCATAGAATATAATGCAGCCCCCCTCTTACAGTATAATGCAGCCCCCCTTAGAGCATAATGTAGCGACTGCACAGAATATAATGTAACCCCCCATAGAATATAATGCAGCCCCCCCTCCTATAGTATAATGCAGCCCCTCCATAGAATATATGGCAGCCCTTTATTTAGTATAATGTAGCCCCTCCATAGAATACAATGTAGCCCTCCTCATAGAGTATAATGCAGCCCCAATAGAATATAATGTAGCCCCCCGATAAAGTATAATAGAGCCCCAATACAATATAATCTAGCCCCCCATAGAATATAATTCAGCCCCCCATAGAATACAATGTAGCCTCCTCATATAGTATAATGTAGCCCCCTCATAGAGTATGATGCGATCACCTCCCATAGAATATAATAAATATAATATACCCCCCATAGAATATAATGTAGCCTCCCATATTATATAACACAGCCTCCTTCATAGAATATAATGTATAATGTACCCCCCATGGTATGTAACACAGCCGCAAAGTATATAACACAGCCCCACATGGTATATAACACACCCCACATGGTATACAGCACAGGACCATGTGTTGTGAGTTCATTTTCCCCTTCATTACTGAGGCCCGAGGAACTCCCTCTTCTGGTAAAGAAAGGTAGTGAGCCTGATTGTCAAACACCTGAGGCTGATGATTGTGACTGGCTGAGTGGAGTTACGGACTGGATATAATGCTGCCGACGCCCTTCTGCCCTGCGGGTGATTTCTCTGTGGGATCCTTGGAGACCAGTCTGAATTCCTGCTCCTCCAAAGCTAAGTTTGCTGCTCGGCCTTTTGCTTTTGTGCTTTGACTTTGTTTTTGCTTTGTTTTTCTGGATTTCTGCCATTCCCTGCTGGGGTGTGCTGAATTCATTTAGCTCTGTCTTCTGAAAATACCTGAGTGCTGATTCAGTTTTGGAAGCCTAGCTGCTCCAGGGCCTTTTTCATATCAGCTGGTTGGCTTATGTTTTTGATAGGGTTTTGGCAGATTGCAGACAGCAGCCTTCCTGTCCGTTCCTATCTAGGTAGTTTTGGGGCCCCGTCTTTGCTCAGTCTATCTTTCTGTCTGTGTTAGTATTTTCATCTTGCTTCACCGTCATTATTTGTTGGGGGCTGCCTATTGCTTTGGGGTCTGCTCTGGGGCAGTTTAGATTTCCCCTTTCTTTCTTTAGGCCTATGTATTTCTCCGGCTGTGATCGAAGGGTCTAGGGCATCGTAGGAACCCCCCACGGCTACTGCTAGTTGTGTTGATAGGTTCAGGGGTCTGCAATCTGATAGTTGCCAACTTCTCTGGTTTTCTGGACTTAGCTTGCATAAGTGCTTTTGCCTCCTACGGTGACTCATTCATAACAGAATCACCCGCCATACCGCAGATTCTAGGGTACTCAATAGCAGGAAAGAATTGTAAAAAAAAAAAAAAAAGTGTGTATATTTTTTCCTCTATATCTCTGAGGCCGTAGGGGGAATTTTTTTTTTCTCTCAATGGAGATAAAGCAATTGTCTGATCGTGTGGAGCAGCTCGCTGCGGAAGTGCAGGGAATTTCCACCTACCTTTCTCATTCACACGCTGCTGAACCAAAGATTCCTACACCTGATGTATTTTTTGGGGATCGGTCTAAATTTTTTAATTTAAAAAATAATTGTAAATTATTTTTTGCCTTGAAGCCTAACTCATCAGGGAGCTCCGCACAGCAGGTTAAAATTGTCATCTCTTTGCTGCGTGGCGATCCCCAGGATTGGGCGTTTTCTTTGAAACCAGATGATCCTATTCTGACTAATGTGAACGCATTTTTTCAAGCCTTGGGGTTGTTGTATGATGAACCTAATGCCATTGATCAGGCTTAAAAGACCCTGCTGGCATTGAGCCAGGGTCGTGATTCTGCAGAATTGTACAGTCAAAAATTCCGAAAGTGGGCAGTACTTACTACCTGGAATGATAATGCCTTGGCTGCTCTCTTTCGGAAGGGGTTGTCAGAAGCCGTAAAAGATACTATGGTGGGATTTCCTGTTCCCTCTGGTCTTGACGATTCTATGTCATTAGCCATTCAGGTTGATCGGCGTTTGCGCGAACGCAAAGCTGCACGAGAGGTGTTGCCACCTGTTGAACAAATGTCTGAACCTATGCAATGTGATAGAGTTTTTTCCAGAGAGCAGCGTCAGGAGTTCAGAAGGCGTAATAAGTTGTGTTTTTTCTGTGGAGATGACTCGCATATTATTTCTGTCTGTCCCAAGCGAGAGAAACGCTTTGCACACACGTTTTCTGTTGGGGTGTTCAACCTAAGTTTCTTCTGGCTATTACTCTGATCTGCTCCCTGTCCACATTTTCCGCCAAGGCGTTTGTGGATTCGGGAGCAGCCCTAAACCTAATGGACTTGGATTTTGCTAAACGTTGTGGATTTCCGATGACACCTCTGCAGACGCCTATCCCTTTGAGGGGAATTGATGCTACTCCTTTGGCTAAAAATAAACCCCAGTTTTGGACCCAGGTGGTAATGCGGGTCGCCCCAGACCATCAAGAAAATTGCAGATTTCTGGTGTTGCATAATCTGCATGATACTGTTGTTCTGGGGTTTCCCTGGTTACAGATTCATAATCCAGTTTTGGATTGGAAATCTGTGTCTGTGGTGAGTTGGGGTTGTCGGTGTGCCTTTAGTGAGGCTCCGGTGTTTTCCACCTCTCCTCAGTCGCATGATGTTCCTGATTATTTGGCTGACTTTTATGATGTATTTAGTGAGAATGAGTCTGCGTCTCTGCCTCCTCATAGGAGTTATGACTGTGCAATTGAACTGAGAACGGGGTGTAAATTTCCCAAGGGTCGGCTCTTCAATTTATCTGTACCTGAGCACGAGGCTATGCGATCCTATATTAAGGAGGCGTTGGAGAAGGGTCATATTAGACCATCCTCGTCACCCTTGGGTGCCGGTTTTTTTTTTGTAGCCAAAAAGGATGGATCATTAAGACCTTGTATTGATTATCGTTCCCTCAACAAAATTACTGTTAAATATCAGTATCCGTTACCCCTGATTTCTAATCTATTCTCCAGAGTTAAAGGTGCTTGCTGGTTTACCAAGCTTGACCTCAGGGGGGCGTATAATCTTATTCGCATTAAGCATGGAGATGAATGGAAGACGGCGTTTAATACTCCGGAGGGACATTTTGAGTACCTGGTGATGCCTTTTGGGCTCACTAATGCCCCTTCTGTCTTCCAGTGCTTCATGAACGATATTTTCCGAGATTTTGTCGATAAATTTTTGATTATCTATCTGGATGATATTTTGATCTTCTCCAAGGATTGGGATTCTCATGTGGAACATATTCGGACTGTGTTCCGGATCTTGAGGGAGAATTCCCTGTATGTCAAGGGATCTAAATGCCTTTTTGGAGTACAGAGGATTTCTTTTTTGGGATTTATTTTGTCCCCGTCAACTATTGAAATGGACCCGGCCAAGGTACAGGCCATTCACGATTGGGTTCAGCCCACTTCTTTGAAGGCCCTCCAGAAGTTTTTGGGTTTTGCTAATTTTTATCGGAAATTTATAGCAAAATTTTCTAGTATTGCCAAGCCATTGACTGATTTGACTAAAAAGGGTGCTGATGTGTTAAATTGGTCTCCGGAGGCTGTTTCTTCCTTTCAGGAGTTGAAGCGAAGATTCACCTCCGCCCCGGTTTTGCGGCAACCAGATGTCTCACTTCCATTCCAAGTAGAGGTGGATGCTTCTGAGATTGGTGCAGGAGCTGTTTTGTCCCAAAAGGATCCTGTAACATCTAAAATGAATCCCTGTGCTTTCTTTTCCCGAAAGTTCTCTCCATCTGAACGTAACTATGATGTGGGGAATAGGGAACTGTTGGCCATGAAATGGGCATTTGAGGAGTGGAGACATTGGTTGGAGGGAGCTAAGCATCAAGTCGTGGTCCTCACTGACCACAAAAATTTGATTTACCTAGAGTCGGCTAAGCGCTTGTACCCTAGACAGGCTAGGTGGGCCTTGTTTTTTACACGTTTTGATTTTGTGGTTTCTTTTCTTCCTGGAACAAAGAATGTCAAGGCAGACGCCCTCTCTAGGAGCTTCCTTGCTGATTCTCCTGTGGTGACCAAGCATGCTACCATCTTAGGCGAAGGGGTAGTTCTTTCTGCCATCTCGCCCGATTTGAGACGTGCTCTGGAAGAGTTCCAGGAGGACAAACCTGAGCGTTGTCCCAGTGGAAAGTTGTATGTTCCTGACCAGTGGAAGACGAGAGTGATGTCTGAAGTTCATTGCTCTGCTTTGGCTGGTCATCCAGGTATTTTTGGTACTAGAGATCTGGTGAGTCGTTTTTTTGGTGGCCCTCCTTGTCTCGTGATGTCAGGAATTTTGTGCAGTCCTGTGGGACGTGCTCCCGGTCTAAATCGTGTTCTCGCTCTAGTGGGTTGTTGATGCCTTTGCCTGTCCCCAAGAGGCCATGGACCCATATTTCAATGGATTTCATCTCTGATATGCCTGTCTCTCAGAGGATGACTGTTATTTGGGTGATTTGTGATAGGTTCTCTAAGATGGTTCATCTTGTACCACTCCCTAAGTTGCCGTCTTCCTCTGAGTTGGTGCCCCTGTTTTTACAACAGGTGGTTCGTTTGCACGGGATTCCTGAGAACATTGTATCTGACAGAGTGCAGTTTGTGTCTAGATTTTGGAGAACTTTCTGTTCCAGGCTGGGAATTCATTTTGTCCTTCTCCTCTGCTTTTCACCCTCAGACCAATGGGCAGACAGAGAGAACAAACCAGACCTTGGAGTCATATTTGAGATGTTTTATTTCTGCTGATCAGGATGATTGGGTTTCATTTTTGCCCTTGGCCGAATTTGCTTTGAATAATAGAGCTAGTTCTGCCACTTTGATGTCACCTTTTTTTTTGTTTGTAACTTTGGGTTTCATCCTCGATTTTCTTCAGGGCAGGTGGAGCCCTCTGCCTGCCCAGGTGTTGACACTGTGGTGGAGAGAATGCACCAGATCTGGGACCAAGTGGTGGATAAGTTATCTCTCTCCCAGGAGAAGGCCCAGCGGTTTTCCAACCGACATAGGACCATTGGTCCCCAGTTTAAGGTTGGTGATATGGTGTGGTTATCATCAAAAAATATTGCTATGAAGGTGGCTTCTCCTAAGTTTAAGCCTAGATTTATTGGACCTTACAAGATTGTGGAGATTATTAATCCGGTCTCTTTTCGTTTGGCTCTTCCTGTCACATTTAAAATCCATAATGTGTTCCATAAATCTTTGTTGAAGAGGTTTGTTGAACCTGTTGTTCCGGGGGTGGCACCTCCAGACCCTGTATTGGTTGAAGGTAACATGGAGTATGAGGTAGAGAAAGTACTGGATTCCCGTCTGGCTAGACGGAGACTCCAGTATTTGGTTAAGTGGAAGGGTTATGGTGAAGAGGATAATTCCTGGGTCTCCGCCTCTGATATTCATGCCAAACGATTGGTGCGTGCCTTTCATCGGGCTCACCCTGATCGCCCTGGTGGCATAGTTGAGGGTTCGGTGACCCCTCCTCAAGGGGGAGGTACTGTTGTGAGTTCATTTTCCCCTTCATTACTGAGGCCCGAGGAACTCCCTCTTCTGGTAAAGAAAGGTAGTGAACCTGATTGTCAAACACCTGAGGCTGATGATTGTGACTGGCTGAGTGGAGTTACGGACTGGATATAATCATGCCGACGCCCTTCTGCCCTGCGGGTGATTTCTCTGTGGGATCCTTGGAGACCAGTCTGAATTCCTGCTCCTCCAAAGCTAAGTTTGCTGCTCGGCCTTTTGCTTTTGTGCTTTGACTTTGTTTTTGCTTTGTTTTTCTGCCATTCCCTGCTGGGGTGTGCTAAATTCATTTAGCTCTGTCTTCTGAAAATACCTGAGTGCTGATTCAGTTTTTGAAGCCTAGCTGCTTCAGGGCCTTTTTCATATCAGCTGGTTGGCTTATGTCTTTGATAGGGTTTTTGCAGATTGCAGACAGCAGCCTTCCTGTCCGTTCCTATCTAGGTAGTTTTGGGGCCCCGTCTTTGCTCAGTCTATCTTTCTGTCTGTGTTAGTATTTTCTTCTTGCTTCACCGTCATTATTTGTTGGGGGCTGCCTATTGCTTTGGGGTCTGCTCTGGGGAAGTTTAGATTTCCCCTTTCTTTCTTTAGGCCTATGTATTTCTCCGGCTGTGATCGAGGGGTCTAGGGCATCGTAGGAACCCCCCACGGCTACTGCTAGTTGTGTTGATAGGTTCAGGGGTCTGCAATCTGATAGTTGCCAACTTCTCTGGTTTTCTGGACTTAGCTTGCATAAGTGCTTTTGCCTCCTACGGTGACTCATTCATAACACCCATGGTATACAGCACAGATCCACATGGTATATAGCACAGCCCCACATGGTATATAGCACAGCACCACATGGTATACAGCACAGCACCACATGGTATTCAGCATAGTCCCCCATTGGTATACAGCACAGCCCCCCATTGGTATACAGTACAGCCCCCTATTGGTATACAGCACAGTGCCATGGTATACAGTGCAGCACCATGGTATACAGCACAGCCCCCATTTGGTATACAGCACAGCCCCACATGGTATACAGCACTTCCCCCATGGTATACAGCACTGCCCACCCATGGTATACAGCACTGCCCCCCATGGTATACAGCACTGCCCCCATGGTATACAGAACTGCCCCCCCACCATGGTATACAGCACTGCCCCCCATGGTATACAGCACTGCCCCCATGGTATAAAGCACTGCCCCCCACCATGGTATAAAGCAGTGCAAACCTCCTAGATATACTATTACACTGCATAGGCGACCACCGTGGGGCCCAAGAAACCTATTTTTCCTCTCATCGGGGCCCCATCAGGTAGCCAGCACTTCCAGGGAGGATGTGAGATATATTACACACAGCATAGGTGACCACCATGGCGTGGGGCCCCCAGAAACCAATTTTTCCACTCATTGGGGCTCCATCAGGTAGCTTGCACGTCCAGGGAGGATGGTGAGATACTATTACACAGTATAGGCGACCACTGTGGCGTGGGGCCCCAGAAACCTATTTTTCCTCTCATTGTGGCCCCAACAGATAGCCAGCACTTCCAGGGAGGATGGTGAGATACTATTACACAGCATAGGTGACCACCTTGGCGTGGGGCCCCAGAAACCTATTTTTCCTCTCATTGTGGCCACATCAGGTAGCCGTCACTTCCAGGGAGGATGGTGATATACTATTACACAGCATAGGTGACCACCTTGGTGTGGGGCCCCAGAAACCTATTTTTCCTGTCATTGTGGCCCCATCATGTAGCCGGCACAGCTTCCAGGGAGGATGGTGAGATATACTATTAAACACTGCATAGATGACCACAGTGGGGGCCCCCAGTATGGGGGCCCCCACGGTGGTCGCCTACGCAGTGTGTAATACTATATACTGTATAATCTCACCATCCTCCTTGGAAGTGCCGGCTACCTGATGGGGCCATAATGAGAGGAAAAATAGGTTTCTGGGGGCCCCAGAAACCTATTTTTCCTCTCATTGGGGCCCCATCAGGGAGGGTGCAGAGACAGAGCAGTTCACCACGCCAGGCTAGCCAGCTCTACACAGGGCACGCCGCAGGGCAGGTGTCAGACAGAGGGAGCCCGGCGGAGAGCACACACACCACCACACAGCCGGGCCGGCACTGCAGGACAGCGGGAGTTGGGAGCCGGCCGAGCAGAGCTGCCTGACTCTGAGAACTGGAGTCAGGAGTCCGGATCATGGAGTCGGACTGACAGGAGGAGGACACTGGACACAGACCCACTCTACTCACCGGACCGGAGGGCAGTACACACAGAGGCGAGCAGAGTAGGAGCGGGAGCAGCAGGGAGAGAAGAGCTCGGCGGCATCCTCTTGTCTGTGTCTCACACGCTGCTACGGTATTAGCCAGCCAGCAGCCAGCTACAGAGCTGGAAAGCAGAGCGCGGAGGTCCTGGGTGAGTCATCAGAGTCAGTGGAGCCGGAGCCAGAGCCAGCCAGGGGGTCGCCCGATGCCGCGTCAGACCCTCAGAGGGGTACGCGCTATGGTATGTGCATGCGCGTCCCTGCAAATCATGGGACGCGGTTTAAAGGGCCCACGCATTTAAAGGGGCAGCATTTTTAAAGGGCCCCAGCTGTAGCATTAGCAGAATAAGCTATAGTTGGTTTGTTTTGAAGTGTGCATTTATCATTAAATTTGAATATAGTGCTAACAGGGCATTTGACCAAACACAGTTTTGATTAAAGGGGTATTAAAGGGGTATTCTGATGTTATTAAATTGCTTTAGTTAGATATCATGAAAATAAAAATAACTAAGTTTGCATTTGTTGCTGCTCTTCTGCTATGAGAGCTTTAATCTTAGACCACATTCACACTTTCAGTATTTGGTCAGCATTTTATAATCAGTATTTGTAAGCCAAAACCAGGAGCGGGTGATAAATACAGAAGTGCTGATGTGTTTCTATTATACTTTTCCTCTGATTACTCCACTCCTGATGTTGACTTACAATTACAAATGCTGATGTAAAATACTGAACAAATACTGAACCTGTAAACATGGCCTTGTATCGTATATATGTTTTCAGAGAGCTTGACCAAGTGTTCATAATAACTGCATTCCCCAAGAAGTGTGAACTCCTAAGGACTGTCAGCTCTCACGAGCCCACTGATTTTTATACAGCCGTTATCTGCTCAACTGCCTTCTCCTCCCTTTCAGCTCCCGACAAGCTGCTGTTATAAATCTTGCAAAACCACCAGCTCTGCCATCAGCAGCTTCCAGAGCAGTTTTCCTAATCAAAGCTCTCACTTTCCTGAGCCATGTAACATAGTAACATAGTAACATAGTAATTAAGGTTGAAGGGAGACTTTAAGTCCATCTAGTTCAACCCATATCCTATCCTAACTTGCCCTAACATGTTGATCCAGAGGAAGGCAAAAAAAACCCATGTGGCAAACAGTAAGCTTCACATTGGGGAACTAACTCATAATATCCCAGCCACCTCTCTCTAGCCCATTAATTTCTATACATCAGTTAGTTGCTTACCTTCTTTCCCCTCCTTTTCAGCTCCTGACAAGCTACTGTTGTAAATCTTGCAAAATCACCAACCCGCAATACCGGCTTCTCCCAGAGAAGTTCTCCTAATCATGCTTCTTATGTTACTGAGCCATGTGCTCGCTCAAATGCCATTATCTTTATGTATAAATGTGGTGACAGCAGTGTACACTTGAGAACAAACCACTAATAGTTCATTGTGTTACAGCAGAACTTGGGTTTAACTTTACTTTTCTACTAATACTGTAGAGCTGCTACTCACCAGGACTGTCAATCAAGGAGAATGTCACTCTGTTATGGTCTTCTGTAAGGCCTCAAACTGTCCCAGGAACTGGGATCCTAACTATCCTTGTACCAGGGGGTACTCTTAAAAGGTAGAGAGGCCCAAGTCTCCCACCTTACTATGCTCCTGTTAATGTCCTAAGCTGTCCCCTACCTCTCCCCCTCCCTCAGGAGGCCTGGGATAGATAGGTTAGTGTATATACACATTAGACAAACAGGAGTAACAAAAACAACTTACATACAAAAACACTCACTGAGTGTAGAGAGGAATAAAGGGAAGGACAGGAAGGTACAAACCAAATGAGAATAGGATAATGGAGAAAGCATACACCCAAAAACAGCAGACCACAATCTTCAGCAGCAACTATGAACTCCAACTTCAGCAACTCCTGCGAGCCAGGAAGCAAAACTTTCACAGGCAGGGATGAGAAGGTCTGGCCAGTTTTTAGACAGAGAGAAAAGAAAGAGGTCAGGAGCAGCTGTGAGATGGGGCAGCATGTCTCTAACCAGCATACAAAAAGTTGTTAACCTCTTCATCATCAAAGGAAGCAGAGTCCATTTAATATGAGGAACAAAACACACAGTCAAAATGAAACACCTGTGATTCACAGTATGTAAAGATCGTAAAGACCGCCTAACCCCAGATCTCCCAGGAGGACAGGAGGATGTGACACACTTGTGACAGAGATGCGCCTGCCCTGCCACCAGGAACTAGGAAGTAAGGAGACTGCAGAGCTCTGAGCTGTCCAAGACACAACTTGAGAATATCCTTTCAATGATCTTTAGTCTTATTGGAGACAGATCAGAGGAGGGAAGTTCCTGCTGCAGTCAGTTGTCTTACAGCCAGACACTGCGCAGTGAGTAGAAGGCGGGAGACACGACTGAGTTCCTGAGAAACAGAGAAGTTTTTTTTTATATATATTTCTAAGTTTTAATCTGCAGAGATAAAATGGAATGAAAGCAGCAGAGAAGATTAAAGAAGGAATTGTTTGAATATTGCTAAAACTTTTTCAGCATTTTCTGTGTTTAGCGTTCCCGTAAATGTGATTACCCGGCATTTTAAGTTCATTTAGTGTGACCCTGTAAACAGCTGCATCTTGATGGTTTCCCTTTTATGTCTGACCTTGAAAGAGCGACGCATTTTGCTCCGATTTTATGATCTGATATAAAAATTATTTTAGTCTCATAGCTCCCAAGGCATCTCACCATTTCCTTCCAATGTTTGCAGTTACCTAATTGTAGCATATCCCCCTGAAAGTGGAAATGAACGCGGCATGTTTTATTGTCTATCACCAGTGGGGATTTAACCAAGAGCACTTAAAATGCAGGTAGAGTATTAATTTCTCTTAATGTATAAAGCGGGATATGAAAACAGTGGAAGTCAAGCACGTCAGTGGATGCGATATCCATTAGCAAAGAGAAAAAAAAAAGAAGAAAAAGAAAAAAAGCAATCACACAGTTTACAAGCTTCACGGCTGTAATAATTAGAAAGTCGCACAAAGGTGGAATTAACCTCTGGATGCTTTGTATCAGTTCCTAAACTGTAAAAAAAATTGTGTCCCTTTCTTTGAAAAAGAAATCCTCTTGACATTGAAGCGGTGAATAATTGTGCCGGGCGTCTAATTTGGGGATTTAGATCTATTAAATTCAAGCTGCGTAAATCAATAACATTCGAGCGACATAACTAATGTATATTTTAGGACTTGTGGAGCCAATATAGCAATGATATCAACTCCGGAGATTAGACGAGGGGAAGAGAAAAAGCCACAAGCAGGAAACAAAAAGAAGAACAAAAAAAAGCAAAGGAGAAATGAAAGTACATTTGGTTTCCAGTAGGGCAATGATAAGAGAATATTTGTAGGTTATTCAGCATAATTGTATGCTTTATGCAAGAGCTTATTTCTATGTCCGTTTTTTGCATTCCGTGTTTTTCCTATAATAGTGAATGGGTCCGTTCTCGTGTCCGTCAAATATCCCATTTTGATTTGAGCGACCCGTCAAAATCGGCAATGCAAGTCTACGGGTTTGTGTAAACACCGGAAAAATCTATGGATCCGTGTAAAAATTGGACAGCACTCAGATGCCGTCCGATTCTCATGGACTGTCAGGGCCCATTCACACGTCAGGTTTTTGCGTATGAATGTTATCAGCGGTTTTCATGGATAGCACTTGTATCTATAATAGTTAAAGGGGTCACTTACATTTTTTGTGATTTGAGTAGTCCGCGCAAAATTTCGTAGACATGACCGATATCGATGTGAATGATGGGTCAAAATCGGCAATGCAAGTCTATAGGTCTCTGAGAAAATCGGACCGCACTCGGATTATTAGATAGGACAAGGTGGAGACATTTTTTTTCCAAATACAAGAAAAACTGATGAAAATCAAACTAAACTTTGATAAAGCTTTGATGAAATCCCGCCCAAAATCCCTACTGAAGTCACTGATGAAACTTGGTCAAATTTTTTTATGCATTAAAGGAAACTGATGTGTGAATGAACCCTCAGGGCTTTCACATGAGCCTATAACTCCGACGAGTGCTCTCAGATGTTCTATCGGATGGCACTCGGACCAATGTTATACTATGCGGAAGCGCATATCCGAGTTTCAGCGTGAGAAAAAAAAAATCAAGCATGCAAATCGGCTCTCACTCATCCATACAAGTCTATAGGTGTGGGTAAAACATCGGACTGCACTCAGATATCATTCTAGTACAGTTCGATTTACACGGATTCAGACAATGGAGAAGATGGAGAAATTACTTTCTCCATCTTCTCCACACCTGTGATCCAATTTTTTCTCATGTGAGAGGGTCGAATCACCCTCAGAAGACAATCGGATCAAACTCTGATCAGAGCATAATCATTAGCATAATTGATCCGCATGAGAGAATCATCTCTCCTGGGACCCCGGTTTAGGGCTCACTCACACGAGCGGAAAAAATCGGATTGTACTCGTCCCAGTGTTATTCTATGGGGCAGCTCACATCTGCGATTATTTTCTTATGCCTATTCAATCAAATGGTTGTGAGAATCGGATTACATGCACCCATACAAGTCTATGGGTGCGTGTGAAACATTGCACTGTACTCGCATGTCACCAGAGGGCAGTACGATTCCTGCGGATGCCGGCAAGGGAGGAGATGGAGAAAATAATTTCTCTGTCTCCTCTGCATCTGTAGTCTGATTCTCTTATACGAGTGGATCTGAGTACAGAGCACTGACACTCAGATCTCGCTCGCAACAGAGCTGGGACCAAGTGTCATTATCATATCATATCTGATGCTCTCGCATCGGATGCTATACGCTGGTGTGTCTCCAGCCTTAGAGAGGCGTAGCAAAGAGAGAAATAGTGAAACATTTTTTTCTTCACACATGAGAAAAACTAATGAAAATCTGTGACAAACTCTAATAAAACTCGGATGACACTGTGATGAAAAGCTCAGGCCATATTTCTCTTAAAGGGAATCTGTCAGCAGGCTTTTGCTATCTCATCTAAAAGTACTGTAATGTAGGCAAAGATAAGCTGAATCCAACGATGTATCACGTACTTTACAGGGTGCAGCCATTCTGATATAATCATAATTTTTAGATTTAGAATGAAGCATAGCCAAATGTTACCCCTGCCCCCACCAGGCTTTCTGTGTAGAAAGTTCATAGACAGTGAGCTGCTTATCACAGGAAGAGGTGTCGCCAGACTAGTCCAGCAATGATAACCTCATATCGATAAATTCTTCACAGTTAGTAAACAACAGCACACACTTTGGCAAGTGACACATGCCTGAATTCTGCGTTTCAGCCTCTATCTCCCGCTGTCTTCAGATTACATAGCAAAAACATGCTGACAGATTCCCTTTAAGTGAAAAAACTGATGCCTGAGTGAGTCCTTACTCTGAAGTATTTTTACAGTAATTTATTTTAAATGGACTTACAGGTTTTTATGGAGTCAGCAGGTCCAATTTTTAAGATCTCATTCAGATTTCCGATACTGTCATGGTCATGGGGCCATTCACTTGTCTGAATTCTTCCTTGGACAGACAGGTCAATGGAAAATATCAGAGACATGTCATATTTTGATCAGAGGGTCAGATCGTTACACTTTGACTATCTTCGGTAAAGAAGAGAGGCCTCAAACTGTCCCTAGAACCCTAACTATCCCTATTCCAGGGGTACTCTTGAAGGTAGAGAGGCCCGAGTCTCCAACCTTACCATGCTCCTGTTAAACCCTGATCTGTTCCCTCCCTGCCTCATGTGGCCTGGGACAGAAATGTAAGGTAAGCAAGAAAAGACAAAAGAGGGATAATTGAAAAGCTCTATGATGCAAAAACACAAACTGACACAAGCAAGGAGCATAGGGACAGGGAGGAATAAACTAAATGGGAACAGAGACTAGGAGATGAAAACACACGTACTACAGCAAACCACAGAACACTACTAGAACAACTCTACTACAACCATGTAGCTTTCGCACACAGCACAAGAAGGCAAATCTTTCTCCTGCATGGACAAGAAAGTCTGACCAGTTTATATAGGAAGAGGTAAGGACCAAACCAGAAGCAGCTGAATTGAGCTGCATGCTTTTGACCAGCATAGAAAGGGTAATCTATTTAATATGGGACACAACTCACACCACCTCTAATGAAGACCTGCGATTCTTTACCCGACGTGACTGTCTAACTCCAGGCCTTCCAGGGGAATGTGACACCCTCATGACAGGGTCAAAATGAGAAATGCAATTCAATGGTTCCATGAAGAATTTGGACTGCACTTGTATGACATCGGAGTGCGGTCCGATTTTCACTAGCTGTCAGAATGGAGAATTTTTAAAAAAATTCTCCGTGTATGGGAAAATCAGATGACAATAATAGCACACTTTGATCAAACACTGATCCAACTTTGATCAGTGTCTTATCAGAATAATTGCTCCAATTTCCTCGTAAGTTCATTTGAATGTACACAAATTATTTTTTGTTCAGAAAACTCAAACGCGTGGCATCCGTTTTTATACATCTACAGTTTAAAATGTACATGACCAAAATACAGTTTCCTTGGTTAATACTGGCAATGTATCGGTAAAAAAACGGAGGCTGTACAGTTGATCCGGACACAATTATAGAGTAAGTTGTGTTTTTTTTTTATTAAACAAAGTTGTGTGAACTTAGCCTCAGTTCACTTTAACTTCTCCTTTGTTTATAATAAGCAGAACAGAATCATCAACAGCAGCTTGCTGACTGTTTCCTGGGTGTAAAATAAGTGAAAGCAGCCAAAGTAGGTGCAGTGATAGGATACATATTGCAATAACATCACATTTTACATTTTCTTCCTATAAAGCATTAATTGCATAGCGCCTTCAATTTATTCCCGTCGCGTCGTCTGATTCCTCACTGCTAAATAGTCACTTTGATGTCTGTAAGGAAATACACGTGTGTGCTGCACAGGGGCAATAATTCAGGGAAAAAAATGAGCTATTTCTGTTTTAGCTGTGGTTTATTAAATATAAAGTACTCAAATTTGTATTAAGGGAAGTACTCCAGTCTCCTTAGGCCTGTTTCACACATCCGTTTTTCAGCTCAGTCAAAATCCGCTAAAATGGTGGAAAACGGATCCGTAGGCGGAGTGTAAGAAACGGGTGGCACCGGACCGTTGTTTTGACAGATCCATGTAAGGTTAAATTTTAAAGGAAACCGTGCCTGGAGAGAGGAGAGAGAGAGAGGAGAGAGAGACGAGAGAGAGAGGAGAGAGAGAGAGGAGACAGAGATGAGAGAGGAGAGAGAGAGGAGAGAGAGAGAGGAGAGAGAGAGAGGAGAAAGAGGAGAGAGAGAGAGGAGGAGAGAGAGAGGAGAGAGAGATGAGAGAGGAGAGAGAGAGGAGAGAGAGAGAGAATTTTTTCAGCTGCCAGAACTGGGTTTAGGGTTAAATTTCTGCCAACACTAAGTCTTCCGGGCATGCGCAGTGAAAAATGCGGATCCGGGCAGCCAAAAAAAAACGTTTCATTGTCCGTCCAGTCTTGTCAGCGGACGCCAAAATTTTGGCGGATCCGTAAAAAAACGGATCCAACGGATGACCATCCGTCAAGATCCGCCGATAATGCAAGTCAATGGGAAAAAAAGCGGATGCGCCAAGAAAAATGGCGGATCTGTTTTTTTGGCAAAACGGCGGATTTTGACTGATGGAGACAAACGGATGTGTGACAGAGGCCTTAGACACTCATGTTTCATGCGCAGAGACTTTCTATAATATACCAGCAGTCACTTCTTTTTTTTCTTTACAAGCTGCTCCGTGTCTTGGTCTTACCTCCCGCCGCCCGTCACAGTCATTGTTCTCCTCTTTTTTTCTATTCTTATACTCTGTCACTAAACAGAAAGTGATTCCTCGCCGCCGACACTTAAAAAAGCAACTATAGAAAAGAACAGTGGATAATTGGGGATTTGAATGATAGAAAACTCCCAAACTACAATGAATCAATCTGTGTTTAATTATTGCGTTCCGTCACCTTAACTGATTGTGAACATAAAACATTACTTCTTTACTATCGGATTATGAAAGCAAAAGATGATATGCAATTATATGCTGTTGGTGTCAGAAAGCTGCACGTAAAGCCAACCTAAAAAAGTAATTCTAAAACCTTTCATTAGGCAAGGAAGTGGAGACATTAGGCAGACTGCTTGAGATTATTAGAGTCTTCTGATGTTCAATGTTGAAATTTGCAGCACAGAAAGCTCATTCCATAGACACATGTAATAAATATTAGGCCCGGGATCACACATGCGAGAAACTGTTCCCGGCCTTGCTAAGATACCATTGACACAGTTTTTGGTGTTAAATGTATTTTTTTAAGCATTTTGGGCAATTTTTCTTTTCTTACATTACAAACTTAACAAAAATAACAAAAATCAAATGCAGTTTTCACACTTAGTCACTGGGAATTTTTTTAGATACATATTTTCTGCTCGCATAAAATTCAAATGAACATTAGCAGCGATCAAAAGAGCTAGACGCTAACCAAAAGGAAAAAAAATACAAAAAGGTGGAGATATGCCTCACCGTGTAATATATGAAAGGTTGCTCCTCAATGGTGTTGCTGGGATCCAAGTCTGTTGACCACCGGAAAATTCCGAAAAAAAATAGGTAAAAGGATCCATTGGCTAAATTCTGATTAAAATGTGTGTTTTTTTTTTTTTTTGCATGATTAAAAAGCAAAAAAAACACGATGTCCAGACAGATTAAAAATAGTGGGCACCACATGACATCCAATGTATCCACGTAAATATAAAATATATAATAAATAGATGTAGGCTCTATCCCAAAAATTACAGTATGTCAAATTGTATTAAATAATGAAGAGAGGTGCAATTCACCTATACTGATAACACATAAATAACACAGAATCAAAGGAATGTAAAAGATCAGCAGTGACACTGCAATAAACAGCCATGTGTATAATTACCCAAGTGATTTCTCCCATAGGAAAAGGATCATATGGGAAAGAGGAGGCAATATGTTTCGCCAGAGGAGGTGGCTTCCTCAGGGGTGAGGTTCAGTGGCTAGGCTCAGTGGTTAAGTTAGTGCTTTAGTAAAAATACGTGATCTGCATGATGGTGAACAAAGATGGAGTCAAGATTCAGAGATGTCAAGGTGCACGTGGGCTGGACGCATAATGATGACATAACATGAGTTCTATGTCTTATGAATTAACCAGTTCCATCCAAAAATGGCCGCCGCAAGCAAATATGTGTTTTCCTACTGGAGGAAAGATGCAATTAAAAGATATGTTATTCCACTGGAATTATTAAACATATATTGTACTGCTCCAAAATGGCCGCCAATGATGAATCATACGAGAACATAGATAAAGTCAAAGTGCCAATTGGTGCTTCGTAAATAAAATATTGGTAGTATATATTAGTTGTAGGCATAGATTGGATTGATATTAATGAGTATATGTCCAAAACATAGAGAGCCCGGTCATCATACACAGCCATCAGTCTAGTATGTCAAGAGCAAGTAAGCAAAAGAATGAAAGGTAATACGATGACATGGTGACAATACGGCAGGGGACAAAACACCACATGTGAAGTAAGAAGATGTTTTTAACCTATATAGATATTAACAGATTTCTAATAGGCCACAAGGGGTAATACTGAAGGTCAGGGACACTGAGGGGTTATCATGGCAGCCAAGAACCTGCTCAAGGACCTGTGGCAGTCATCTTGGTTTTCCTGTGAAGCTCAGCCATAGTCTCAGCTTCATAGGGAAACCGCGACTTCAATATTTACTGCAATACTACGGTCACAGGTTCAAGACCCCTGGGGGACTTAAAAATAAACAGGTTTAAAAACTCAAAAAAAGAATATTTAAACTATGTCAATTTTTAAATCACTGTCCTTCCTCCTCCTTTCAAAAATGAAGAAGTAAAAAAAAATAATTATATTTGAAATCATTGTGTCCAAAAAATATGAAAGTGTAAAATTATTTAAACTGTAAATTTTACACCAAAAATAAATAAAATCCGAACACCAGAATTATAAAATTTTTTAATCTTCACATTCCCCCCCTCCCCCCAAAAAAATACAGTAAAAAGAGATTGAAATGTCATGTGTAGCCCAAAATGGTATTGATAAAAATGTCAGCTCAGGGCGCAAGACTTTACACAGCTCCATTAACAGAAAAACTAAAAAATTATCAATGTTAGAAAATGGCAACACAATTTTTTTTTTCTTTTTAACAAATTAGATTATTTTTTTATTTTTTTTAATTTTTTAACCACTAAAATAATTTGAAAAACTGAACAATTTTCATCTTGCCTTATTATACTGCCCTGGGGAATGTTATTTCCAAGTCATTTTTGCGACGTAGTGAATGCCCTAACAACGTGGCAGAATTGCAGGCGGTTTTCAATTTTCTACACTTGGATTTTTTTTTTCCCCATTTTGCAAGGAAAAAATATTGGTGTCCTGCAGAAAAAAAAAAACAAACAAAACACAAGTCCTCATGCACTGAAATGAAAAAGTTATGGCTTTTGGCAGAAGGGGAGGAATAAAAAACGAAAGCGCAAAAATCAAATTTGTCACTATTTTTAAGGGGTTAAACAATTTTCCGATGATAAATTCCCTTTAAAGGGGGTCCTCTCATCAAGACAAGCCCTGTCTTTATTTTCTAGAAGGCGGACGTCTATACGAATGTTTTCCTACATTTTCTCTTCATTAGCATCTGCATAGTAGTTTTAGGGCTAGTCATGTTTTCCCCGGTAGAATAAGCTGCTTTTTGGGGTTCTCAAGTGCAACTGAGCTGATAACCCCCCTCCCGTCTCCCTCTAATAGGGCATAGGGCCAGGAATTATTTTGAGACAATTCCTTTGCTCCTATAGTCCCCCCGTTATCGATATACCCACCTCGACCTTTGGTTATAGGTGAATAAATTTTCAAGAAAATTCTACAAAACATTACAACATGATCTTAAAACTCTCTACAGGTCACAACCACTTGGTGGACTCTTGGAGACACATATATCATAAGAGTCTCCTGACAGAGTATCACAAAATCATGTTTTCTAAAGGTTTTTATTCATAGAATCATAGAATCGTAGAGTTGGAAGGGACCTCCTGGGCCATCTGGTCCAACCCCCTGCTCAAAGCTCATGTTTTTTTTTGCATCATTCACTTATATGTGATATGAAACTAAGAAAAAAGGTAAGTAAGGAGATAACAGCATGAATATATGCCCTAGGAATACAGTACATTTATGCCCTTTTATACATGACCCATAATCTTGTTTAACTGAGAAAAGCTCAACTTCTGCATTATAAATATTCAGCAATATAAAGTTTAATGATTCCCAAAGACGATCACTGGGAGAATTAAAGCCGAGTGTAACATTGCGTGATAACGGGGAAGCGTGTAAGATAACGTGTAGGTGTGATGAAGTCATTACTATTCTGTGATACTTGAGGTGTCACTTTACAAGAAATGCTGTAAAATTAAAGCAGTTGCTGCACATGATGCAAAGCAACAGACGTACAAATGATGTGTGGGATGTGTACAATGCAACTAGGGATGAACAATTCTAGTAGGAATCTACTAGGAAGATGAACTTAAAAGGGATCAACTTCTCTCACCATGACCACCCTGGTCCACATGCCCTTTAAAGTTAAACAGACATCGTGCTAGGACGAACGGAAAATACCTCTGTAAAGAGCAGTTAGCGCCTCTCTGTCAGAACAAGAATATCCATATTGTGATGCTAGTCACTACTCAAGGCAAGCCAGGAGGCTAGGTCGACAGAGGGTCCGAGGTCAAATACCAAGAGAGCTCATCTAAACAAAGGGGTAAAAAAAAAAGGCTCAGTCAGGTCACGATCCAAAGTCAGGATTCCCGGAAAGTAGCAGTTCAAGACAGAGGAGCTGGACAAACGGATGGTCAGAAACAAGGTCCCAGGCCAGGTAACAATAAATCTGAGACTGAACATAAGACACACTTATCTATGAACTGGTCCAATATTTATGTTTCTCCCTCTCCCATAATGATAACTCTGCTTCACGTCACTTGTCTCATCTATTGCATTTTTTCTGTGCAGTGTTGTGCATAAATATGTGACTCTTCAGATGTTGTATCAGTCTAGCCTGATGGAGACTTGCGTAGTCATGAAAGCTTGCAATGTGTTACCAGCTTTTCAGTAAGCCATTAAAAGGTATCAACCACTGAGGAGTCTCAATTCTAAATATTTTTCATAAGACACGCAGACACCACCAATTATAAGCTACTACTGGAAGTAATTGGAGGCAGAGTGTCAGCTAAATAGCCAGGTGATCACTCCAAACAGGAGACACATGAAGAAAACGACGCACACCCCAGCCCTGATATGGTCACTGGATTGTCACTCAACACACTGACAGCTCAGCACTCCCCAATCTCAAAAAATACAAAATGTGTGCTGACATGGCGTACCTTGGAAAGTAGGTCTGGCAAGTCAGGGTATGTTTTTGAAAACCGCTGTACAACCAAGTTCAGGATGAGGGCCAAACATGGAACATGTACCAGCTTGCCGAGCTTAAAAGCCGCCACCAAGTTACACCCATTATTGCACACAACCAGACCTGGTTGGATGTTCAGCGGGAGAGCCACTGATCGGTCTGTTCTTTTATCCCTTTCAACAGCACTGCTGCATTGTGATCTTTATCACCAAAACAGATGAGCTTCAGCAGAGCATGCTGTCACTTTGCCAAGGCAGTGCTGCTGATTTCCCAGCTGGGGAGTGATGGGGAGGCTATTTCCGCTGAGGATGAGGAGGAGGAGGAAAGACAGGAAGTGGAAAATGAGGAGACAGAAATCTTGATGGAAGTTGGGCCCGCTATTCTTGGTGTGGGTAAGATGCGTGATTTTCCAGACTCCACCAGGTTTATCCAGTATGCCGTCAGGGAAATGTATTGTAACTGTCCATAAGAACTTGTCCACATGTTTGTGGTTAGGCGGACCTTCCCTGAGACTGCGTTGGCCAGAGCATGACTGATATTGTGTAACACATGCTTATGTAAAGCGGGGATGGCTCACCAGGAAAAATAATGTCAGCTGGGAATCGAGTACCGTGAGGCTGCCACCACCAAGAGGTCGTGGAAGAACTAAATTCCCACAAGTTGAAAGAGCAATATTTCCATGGCTAGCAATCTGGCAATGTGGGTGTTTAGCATTTGGCCCTGTGGGTGGGTGCCTGGATATTTCTGTTTTCTAATAAATGTTTTGGGCAGGGGCAACTGAACACTGACCTGGGACAATGATGAAGTGGACATTGTTGCTGCCTGTTGTGTGTGTGTACAACCACTGGTTGTGGGCAAGAGGCATCAGCGCCTGCTTCATTGTCAGCAGATTGGGAAGGCCGTAACACAGGGAAAAGGGCAGTGGTTTCACCCTCAGACACAGATTTGGTACCCAGGCGTTCCGTCCATCTACTGGGGTGCTTGGCTGCCATGTGCTTTTGCATGCTGGTGTTGCTCAGGTTGGCAGTGTTCTTGCCTCTTCTTAGCTTGGCTTGGCAGATGCTGCAAGTTATATTTGTTTTATCAGAAGGAATTTCAGAAAGAATGGCCACACAAGGAAACAACGCATCCTTGGCCTGTTATCTAGCTGAGTGGGGGGGCTCTGTGGAACAGTTCACCGAGTTCTACCTCTGGGCAAACCACTACCTTTTCTTTCCTGTTTTCTTGCTACAGATCCATCCCTCTCCTCTGCACTGCTGTGCTCGCTAGGCATGCCACCGTGCCAGGTTGGATCAGTGGCCTCATCATCGACCACATTGGCTTCCAATTCCTCAATCTGATCCTCCATATGAGCTGTGATTTGAGGCTGACCTGATGGGAACTGTTCCTCATGATTATCCTCCACCTCTTTAGACATCAATTGACCTTCCCCAACGTGAATTTTTCCTGTCTGTGGGTGCTCAAATGTTTGGGCATCACTGCACTCCACCTCCTCATGACCCTCTTTAATGGTGCATGTTGAGAGGCCTGACACATTACAAGGGAATGTAAACAGTTCCTCAGAGTGGCCAGCGTTGGGGTCATATGGTTCCTGGGACTTTTGATGGTGGGAGGAAGAAGCACCAGGTTGAGGATTCAGAGGCCAGCCTTTTGGCGACTGACACTGGACAGTGAGGAAGACTTTGTAGTGCTGCTTGTAAACACTCTGGAGCCTTTGTCATCCATCCAACCCACATTCTCGCACTTGTCTGGGTTCATCAGTGGTGTAGCTCTCTGACCAAATTTTGACAGGAGCCTAGAACGAGATCCAGTCCCCTTCGGATTTGTCACACAGCCTTGGCAGGCACCACCACATCCACGTCCCTTAATGTCACCCTTTCTCATCTTGAATGTGTTATGCTTATGAAACCAAAAAATACTGGCTTTATTTTTCACAAATACCCTTACAAAGGTCTTATGTCCAAATTCACTGTATCTAGCAATGTGTGGCTATTTTTTTGGAGATCGCCTTGCTGACACTCCAAATGCGGAGTAATAAAGATTATTGACCCTGCTAAATTGTCACGTACGATTATCTCTGCTCTGATTGCGACAGTCGCACAATTGCTAGATACAGAAATGCTATTTTTTAAAACAATAGAAAATTATAAATTTTTTTCAGTCGTCTTCCTGACACACTCCAAATGTGGAGTAATGAAGATTATTGTCCCTGATAAACTGTCACGTACGATTATCTCTACCCATATTGCACCAGTCGCTCAACTGCTAGACGAATATTAGGTATTTTAAGTGGAAAATGTCTATTTGTATATGGAGGTAGCTCCTCCTGGTATGCACCTATTCACACTAGTCTGGATGTGCCAGTCAGTTTTTTGTCTTTTGTATATTAGCTTACTGACCGAGCACTCCGCCCTCCACCAGGTGGTGATTTTTACTACAGCAGGTCCCTACTTACCCATAAATGCAGACATTGCTGACAGAGGTGACCACATTCACCCAGGAATACAGACATCAGCCTTAGGCTGGAGTCACACTAACCTGCGCAAAATGCGGTCAGTATTTTACATGCGTAATACGGATGACAGACCCCTAAACAGTGCTCCGTATGTCATCCGTAATCAAGGTGTGGTCGCGTATTTTGCGCATGTCAGCATCCGTATGTAATCCGTATGGCATCCGTATGGAGAGATTTTCTCGCAGGCTTGCAAAATGGACATATAATGGAGCACTATGACAGGTTTAATAAAGAAATGAAAGAATAGATATAGACACATAGAATGCATAAATATATATACACTCACTGGCCACTTTATTAGGTACACCATGCTAGTAAGGGGTTGGACCCCCTTTTGCCTTCAGAACTGCCTCAATTCTTCGTGGCAGAGATTCAACAAGGTGCTGGAAGCATTCCTCAGAGATTTTGGACCATATTGACATGATGGCATCACACAGTTGGCGCAGATTTGTCGGCTGCACATCCCTGATGCGAATCTCCCGTTCCACCACATCCCAAAGATGCTCTATTGGATTGAGATCTGGTGACTGAGGAGGCCATTTGAGTACAGTAAACTCATTGTCATGTTCAAGAAACCAATCTGAGATGATTCGAGCTTTATGACATGGCGCATTATCCTGCTGAAAGTAGCCATCAGATGTTGGGTACATTGTGGTCATAAAGGGATGGACATGGTCAGCAACAATACTCAGGTAGGCTGTGGCGTTGCAACGATGCTCAATTGGTACCAAGGGGCCCAAAGAGTGCCCAGAAAAAATTCCCCACACCATGACACCACCACCACCAGCCTGAACCGTTGATACAAGGCAGGATGGATCCATGCTTTCATGTTGTTTACGCCAAATTCTGACCCTACCATCCGAATGTCGCAGCAGAAATCGAGACTCATCAGACCAGGCAACGTTTTTCCAATCTTCTACTGTCCAATTTCGATGAGCTTGTGCAAATTGTAGCCTCAGTTTCCTGTTCTTAGCTGAGAGGAGTGGTACCCAGTGTGGTCTTCTGCTGCTGTAGCCCATCTGCCTCAAAGTTCGACGCACTGTGCGTTCAGAGATGCTCTTCTGCCTACCTTGGTTGTAACGGGTGGCAATTTGAGTCACTGTTGCCTTTCTATCAGCTCGAACCAGTCTGCCCATTCTCCTCTGACCTCTGGCATCAACATGGCATTTCCGGCCACAGAACTGCCGCTCACTGGATTTTTTTTCTTTTTCGGACCATTCTCTGTAAACCCTAGAGATGGTTGTGCGTGAAAATCCCAGTAGATCAGCAGTTTCTGAAATTCTCAGACCAGCCCTTCTGGCACCAACAATCATGCCACGTTCAAAGGCACTCAAATCACCTTTCTTCCCCATACTGATGCTCGGTTTGAACTGCAGGAGATTGTCTTGACCATGTCTACATGCCTAAATGCACTGAGTTGCCGCCATGTGATTGGCTGATTAGAAATTAAGTCTTAACACACAGTTGGACAGGTGTACCTAATAAAGTGGCCAGTGAGTGTATATATATGTATTCTATGTGTATATATCTATTCTTTCATTTCTTTATTAAAACTGTCAGTGTGAGTTTACTGTATAGCGCACTGAATTGCCGGCTTTGCTAAAAGACACCTGGTGCGTATTTCTCGCAAGTCACATGTGTGCTCCGTGTGTAATCCGTATTTTTTGCGCACCCATAGACTTGCATTGGCGTATTACGGCCGTAGTACGCTGACAATCGCAGCATGCTGCGAGTGGCACGGAGCGTAGGATACTGAGGAGAAATATACGCCTGGTGCGAGGGACCCCATAGAGAATCATTGGTCCGTGTCTAATGCGTGCTTTTTGCGCCTATCACTCTCCCGTATTCCTCGCCAGTGTGACCCCGGCCTTAGAGAGGTATTCACACGATGTAGGTACCCATCAGACTTTGAGACCACCTTGACGTTGGTTGATGGGCAGATATAATTTGGCCAAGTTATATGCTAAGCATCTTATATTTTTTCCTAAAATTCCATAGCTGTATTGCTATTCAAACTTACATATATTCTACATTGACATGCTTTAGCATGATAGAGTGCAGCCTTATTTTGTCTATTTGTAGTTGTTTTTGTTGGGCTTTTTGCAGTGTTTTTTTATTTTTCAAAAATGCAATGTTTTTTTTCTTTTCGTGCTTGAGGGTTAAATATTTCGAACTTCACCACATTTTTCAGAAAGGTTTCTGTATGTATCTGCAGATGAAGTAAAGCATGTATTTCTGCTAAGGACCGTCTGTCATCTCTTGAATTTATAGTCACTCAAAGATTTACCGTAATTTATGAAAACCATGGTGAACCAATTAAAACGGAAAATGAATTCAGGCAATCAGATAACATGTAACACCTTCACGGAGAGTTGTTACATTGACTGAAAACATCATTTTTTTTTCTGTGATTAATTCATTGAATTATACGAGAAGTCAAATGACAGAATATTAGGAAAGTGCAGCCATCTAGAAATCTGCTGGAGAAATTATCCTGGAAATTAATTGTGAAAGCAATCTTCTCCTAAATGAGTGAGATGCATAATTTGATTGATCCGTTTTGTCATTCGGGTCTACAACCTGTGGAACTCATGGGTTGGGGAATAAGACATTAATTTATGCTGCAATTTTAATAAATAAGAGAAGAAATGTGATCTGAGCACAGGCGCCCAAAGCGACCTTCTGTAGAGCATTGCCCAAACTGCCATTCCTTATGTGGCAACTTATATTGAACCTGTCTTAGAATTGTATACTCCAAACTAATGGCATGTATGTAAGGGTGCTTTAATGCTCATTACATCCTTACCTTTCAAGTAGAAATTCCTTTTTAGTATTTAAGAGAATTCCATAATTGAAAATTAATGCAAATGGTATACAAGTGCAGTGGGCGGGCACTGCACTTAACGGGTGATCGTGACAAAGGGAACGAGCAGAGACTTCCTGGGTTCAACGAGGAGGTGGTGAGGAGCGAAGGGGAAGGAGAGGTGATAATAAAGTTTTATTTTTTAACATTTTGATGGACTTTTAAGGGCCTGTCACACTAAGCGATATCGCTAGCAATATCGCTGTAACGTCACTGGTTTTGTGACGTAGCAGCGATATCGCTATGTCTGATACTTACCTCCGACCGGCTCCCCCGTTGGTTATCGCTGATCGTGCGAGAACGTCCTGGACCGTTTCTCGTCGTCAGCTTCCTGCTGGGCTTCCTGTGGCGCCGATGAGCGACGCATGGACGCGGGCGTGAGGGCGTCAGGATCGCCGCGTCTGACAGGTAAGTAGCGACCCCCGACCCCAGTGATGTCGCTGGTGAGATCTGCCTGTGTGGCAGCTCACTAGCGACCACTTAGCGATGTACCAGCGATCCTGACCGCGTCATATCACTGGTTGGGATCGCTGGTACATCGCTAAGTGTGACAGGACCTTTATAGTTCAGAAAAATGGCAGCAACTTCAGCCCCAAGCTGTTGGCTTTCCCTCAGCTGATTAAAAAAATATGGAGGTAAAAAAAATATGGGGGACCCCATGCTACTTTTTCCTTTTATTTATTTGCTAAATACAAGTGCAGTAAGCTACACACTGCACTGATTATATTTATCAATGACATATATCTATCTACCTTTTTATCTATCACCTCTCTATCTATATCTATATATAAGATTGTTTATTAGTTAGCAAAATAGCTTGAAATGACATAGAGAATTACTTTTTCTAAAAGCTGATGTTGAAGATGCATTGCATACGTATTGCATACGCATGTCAAATGAATGCTACTTGCTAAAAATCGCATTGTGCTCTCATGACACTTGTCCTACTTTTCAGGAACAGCATTGGACCATTTTTATTCACGCTGATGAGTGTGAGCCCTTAGGCAAAATTCAGTCTTGTCTTCAGAAGCGTATGGTCAGGTTAAGCAGGGGAGGGGTTAGGGCGGGGCTTACAGGTGATTTTATGATTGAATGAATCTCTTTAAGACAGAGAGAGTCCTTTTTGTGAGGTTATTTGGCCACGCATATCGTACTATTACAATAAATTAGCCTTTATTACAGGAGAGGTTTTATTACATTACCTTGCATTATGTCATATATTAGTTTCACCTGTTTTCCTATTACCATTCTTCCTGTAAAATATGCATTGTTACCGCCGAATAAATCTTCTCCGCTCAGCAGCTAAAAGGATAACAGCGATAATCTCCCATAAAGTTTACAGCGAGTCACTTGTCACCGCGTATCTCCAGGCAGCATTTCTATAAAGTATAGATTGATATATTTGCTGCCAGAGCGAGCAGAAGATAAATTACTGAACTGAGACTGAACCTCATTTAAATTAATTCTGGCCTACTTATCTATCGCTGCAGATTATGGATCATATAAAACTGGCGTTTGAGAAGTTATAGAAAAGAATGTTCCAGGCACAATGACGTGGTCTCAGATTCAGCGATAAATAACTGTACAGAAAAGGTGTAAATTATCTATCAAGACACAATTCTGATCTTGTGCCAGGGAAGGATGAAATGCCACTGGCTAAGACCGATGCAGAGAAATAGTACGGAAAGGGGGAAATTAGAGGAACAGAGAGATCACAGCACTATGATACGGAGTTATCAAGGTCACATAGCAATTATGTAAAAGATCCTTGATACCGAAAGTTCTAACTGTTAAAGTATTGAGTTATTTGCACTTTTATAACCTCCTAAATATTGCAACTTTGTGCAGATTTGACAAGCTGCAACTCCCATCACAACCACTGGGTGGCCACATACGGACTCATAACCATAGACATCTCCCAACAGAGTATCATCTTTTTTTCTTTTCTTTTTTTTAATTGGTAATATCATGCCACGTATCTTGGGATATGCTGAGTCAAGAAGAAAGGCAAAGAATGTCACTGTTAGGGACGGCGGAATGCACTAAATATAAATAATAGGAAGTGCGTTCGCCGCCCGGGGTCCACCGTGCAGTAGGTGTAACAACCGCTGCTAAGTAATGGCAGACTCGCTATATGGCGGTATACTGCGCTCGGGTTAAACGTCACCCGAGGTGTGCAGAGCGGACTCTGTTAAACTCACAGAGGCGCTTTAGTATAAATAAAGCATAAACGCCGAGCCTGTTAGCTTCACAGGTCTCAGCTGGCGTGCACACATGGTATACGGTCACAGGACATGGCCCAAGGCAGAGGTTGGTGTCCGTCTTGACCTACCGTGCGTGCGGCATCGCTACCGCGGATGCCGGTAAGTGCTGCTAACTGAAGAGCGGCGGTAACTACTGCCGCTGTACGACAGTGCCGTGAGGCATAACACTATCGGACGCTAGTGTAGCGGTGCGGTATGCACTGTGGCGTACGGCTTGCCACTGACTGGCGCTGACTATAACTCTAATTCCCTAACCACATACGTAATATCAGAGGGAAGGAGTTCCAAATGAGTCAGTCACCAGAATCATACATCCGTCACCATTCACACATCTAGCAAGTATAGTCTATACTAGCGCATGGCCGAGCGGCCATGTGGGCCTTTTATAGCCATGCGCTTCCGGGACCTTCCAGACCTCTGAGATGGGCCAATCAGATCAGGACAAGGACCTGAGCACGTGACCCCCAATCTCCACTGGGAGATCGTCTCGTGGGCATGCCCAGTAGCGCGGCGAGAGAACTTAGCCTCTGGAGTGGTTTCCTGCAAAGCAGGTTGCGCTAACATTGCTGGTCCAGAGGTGGCAGCAACATCCAGACCCAGAGAGCTGGACTGAGCAGGGCGCCTGGATCACCAAGATTGCTGTGCAGGTCCCTGAGCAGTTGAAAAGGAATGAGAGACCACTGGATGTATGGCTCCGCATTCCTGCTGTGCAGCTGCGGGAACCTGACGCCTAACAGTCACATTTGAATCTGTTATCAAGATACCCTGACCATGGACACTAACCTAAAAACCTATGCCGATTGAGGCAAATCTACCAATTTTGCTTTTCACAAGCCCATGGATGCAGGGGGGGACGAGAGCCAGTCATTATTTATTACATTTGACCAGTATTAGATACTGTGCTCTGTATATTCACGTCTAGGTGCCACTGCAAATGAGGTCCTAATTCTTGCCCGGACATAGAACACTATAAATTAATCTATTAATACAGGTGTATCTCACAAAATTAGAATATCATCAAAAAGTTAGTTTATTTCAGTTCAAAAAGTGAAACTCATCTAATATATAAAGCTCAAAGTGTGTATGTATGTATGTGTGCGTGTGTGTATGTCCGGGATAGGCATCCGCACCGTCGCAGCTACAGCCACAAAATTTGGCACAGTCGCACGTCTGGACCCCGAGAGCGTCCTAAGCTATGTTGTGAGGCAAAATTTTAACCCCGCGCGTTCCAATTCACCAAACAAATTTGCCCCTATCTACATAATGGGGAAAAAGTGTGTGCGTGTCAAGCCCCGCCCCTCATTATGATGTCATAATGCCCCTTTTTGCATACTGGGGAAACAGTGTGTGCGTCTTAAGCCCTGCCCCTCATTATGATGTCACAATGGTTGCCATGGCGACGCTGATGTCATCATAGGTTGCAAGCCCTGCCGCTCATTATGATGTCATAATGGTTGACTATCGGATGGAGGATGTGTGAGGGGTATATGGGCACTGGACTATGGGATGGAGGATATGTATGACGGGTATATGGGCACGGGACTATGGGATGGCGGATATGTATATGGGCACGGGACTATGGGATGGCGGATATGTATATGAGCACAGGACTATGGGATGCAGGATGTGTGATGGGTATATGGGCAGTTGACTATGGGATGGAGGATATGTTTGACGGGTATATGGGCACAGGACTATGGGATGGCGGATATGTATATGGGCACAGGACTATGGGATGGAGGATGTGTGATGGGTATATGGGCACTGGACTATGGGATGGAGGATATGTATGATGGGTATATGGGCACGGGACTATGGGATGGAGGATATGTATGATGGGTATATGGGCATGGGACTATGAGTTGAAGGATGTGTGATAGGTATATGGGCACTCGACTATGGGATTTCGAATATGTATGATGGGTATATGGTCATGGGACTATGGGATGGAGAATATGTATGATGGGTATATGGGCATGGGACTATGGGGTGGAGAATATGTATGATGGGTATATGGGCATGGGACTATGGGATGGAGGATGTGAGATGGGTATATGGGCACTCGACTATGGGATGGAGGATATGTATGATGGGTATATGGGCACGGGCCTATGGGATCGTGGATATGTATGATGGGTATATGGGCACGGGACTATGGGATGGAGGATAATTATAATTTGCTATAACTAACCACAGTTAGTTACTATGCCCGGGCAGCATCGGGCTCTTCAGCTAGTATATTATATAGTGTCATTTCACACAGAGTGATCTACTGTATTTCACGTATTTATTTCTGTTAATGTTAATGATTATGGCTTACAGCCAATGAAAACCTAAAAGTCATTATCTCAGTAAATTAGAACTAGCTTGTCCCGTGCGAAATTTTCGCACATTGGTCGTCGGGGGTGCAGGCAATTTCAGAAAAAGCAAGCTGGTGAAATGTAAATGTATTCCACGAGCTGATGAACCCAGACAGGTATTTATATATGTAGATTGGTAATACAATAAATTGGTTTGATAAGTGGAGACCAAAAAATGTTTTCCGGTTGAGGTGCCACCTGCAGGTCATTGTGTCTTTCTGCAGGTTTATGAAAATGAATGTTTAAACTGTATTTAGTGATAAAATCGCAGATGTGTGGTTTGTTTCTCTGTTTTCTTGCTGAAGGGAGCAAGTTTACCTTTCAAATAGTGTATCACATGTGTGGGTGGGGCAAAGTCATCAGCAAAAAAGCAGTGCATGTTTACAAATGTGTTGGTAGTGTGCTTTGGGGTACTGTGGTGCCACCTGCAGTTCATTTTTCCTTACTGAAGGTTTATGAAAATTAATGTTTAAACTTTATTTTGTGATCAAATCGTGGATGTTTGGTTTGTTTGGCTATTTTCTTGCTGAAGGGGGCAAGATTACCTTTCAAATGGTGTATCATTTGTGTGTGTGGGTGCAGCATGAACGGGAATACAAAGGAATCACCGAAAAACAGTGTTTAGAAATAATAGAATAGATACTTTATAACACCAGCTTGAAAAAACGATTGCAAAATCCGAAATGTTGGCTGTTATGAATGAGTCACCGGAGGAGGAGAAAACAAAAATACAAGCTAAGTCCAGAAAACCGGAGAGGTTGGTAGCTATCGGATTGCAGACCCTTGATCCTATACACCACAACTAACAGTAGCCGTGGGGGGTTCCTACAGTGCTCTAGACCCCTCGTCACAGCCGGAGAACTACATAAGCCTAAAGAAGGAAAGGGGAAATCTAAACTGCCCCAGAGCAGACCACAAAGCAATAGACAGCCCCAACATGTATTGTCGGTGAAAAACAGATGAAAACACAAACACAGACAGAAAGACAGGCTGAGCAAACGATGGGGCCCAACTAACTAGATAGGACAGGACAGAAAAGATGCTGGATGCAATCCGCAAAAAACCCTAACAAAAATGTCCCAACCGTCTGATAGGGAAAAAGGCCCTGAAGTCGCTAGACTTCAAAATCACAATATCAGCACTCAGGTATATTCTGAAAACAGAGCAGAGATCACTGATCAGAGACAAAAATGGAATTCAGCCAGTCCCAACCAGGACTGGCTGAATACAAACACTAAGGAAACCAGACAAAATCTCATGGAATAATAGCAGGGCAAAAACTTAGCTTTTAGTAGACAGGAACTAAGCTGGATGCAAGAGCTCAGAGCAGAAAGGATCACCAGCAGCCCTGCAGGGCGTCGGCTGCCTTATATCCACTCAGAAATTCCAGATGTCCAATCACACTCCGCCTGTTCAGATGACAGGTTCTTCCCATCCCAATCAATTTCACTACCTCTCTTCACCAGCAGAGGGAGTTCATCAGACATCAAAGGTGAAGGGGAGAATGAACTCACAACAGTTGGCCTACTGAAATGTATGTTCAGTAAAAGCACTCAGTACTTGGTCGGGCTCCTTTTGCATCAATTACTGCATCAATGCGGTGTGGCATGGAGGCGATCAGCCTGTGGCACTGCTGAAGTGTTATGGTAACTATAGGCCGGTAACATTCACTTTTTTGTATTGAAGAACTGAAATAAATGAACTTTTTGATGTTATTCTAATTTTCTGAGAAGCACCTGTATTTGAATTTTATGTGACAGTCTTTATGTAAATTGGAGTAAGTAATACCTAATTTTGGAGGCAATACTATGTGCTAGAAAGTTAAAGATTTGCGTATTTCTGACGTACATTTGTTGGGTTTCTGGACTCCCCACCCACTTTCCCTGAGCACTGCATAGAATTTCAGCAAATCCCATCCAAAAGTAGCAAATTCTTATGGAAATGGGACATGCAAGAAAATTTGCAACTATATTTTCACCACTATTTTGCTGCACATATCAAAATAAGGAACTGGTTGCATTTCATTGCATTAAGGCATATCAATGTGAAATGCATGAAGTGTGAATGGCGTAATGGCTTTTGACATTTAGGAAAAACACATGAGATGCTTAGCACAAAATCTGGCCAAAAAATGTGAGCCCATCCACCAACATCAAGGTAATCTCATGAATCGGATGGGTCCCTGACCGAACTGCCCAGTGTGAACACTTTCCTCTGGCTAATAACTTGGTAAAGTCTATATTTATAGGAAGGTCGGAACCAAATGTGATTGGATGTAATTAAAACCATTTAAATTTTTCTTAAATTTCAAGAGCCATTATGCTATTCACACTTCATGTATTTCACATTTACATGCCTTAATGCAATTGCGTACATCCATTTCCTCATTTTGATATGTAAGCTGTTTTTTGGTATGCACTTGTTCAGCCTAGTTCTTGATGTGCCGTCAGTTTTCTGTTATTTGTTTATCTAGCTTTCTGCCTGAGTACTCTGCCCTTCACCATGCTGTGGTTTTAACTGCATCCAATCACATTTGGTTCCGACCAAATACATGCAGCCGCGCACTCCGGTCCCGAGTGCCGGCGGCAGTGCCGGGTATTAAGATGCGAGACTCGTGCGAGTTTCTCGCATGTGTGACCCTGGCCTTAGATAGATGATGGACGATCGATTGTTTGGCCAACCGTTACCTCCCCCAATCCTCCCATGTGCTTTCTGTGAGAGACGATGCCAGAATCTTTTGCCTTCATTTCATCTACTGGAGAACAAAAGGATTAACAAATGGAAAGCCATGAGAAAAGGCAGATTTTCAGTTTGTGTCTGTGTTGCTTCCGTGTGCTGTCCATATTACAATGACTGGGAAGTTTTAGGAAACCTTCAACAGTTTATTCTCATAAGAAAGAAATTAATGACATATGGATGGTAAAAACGGACACCGGCCAAAAACAGATAATGATTGTATCTAGCACACTGATGGAAATCAATCCACTTTTTTGAGTCTGAGAAAAAAAGGAAAAAATATCGAGCTCAACGTGATTAAATCTCTTGTAGTCAGGAGCAATGAGGTCTTTTTTGCTTGAGCACAGTCAAATGGATGCAAAAAGTGGAAAATCCAAATTCGTGGACTGAAAACTTTGTTTATTGGTGAATAAAATAAATTCCAGTGGAGAAAAATTTCACCCTTAATCATGATTACGGCTGTCATAGGTGTTGTCCACCACAAGAGGAACCCCTTATGGATCTGAATGTTTGGTGCCCATAAAATAAAAACATCTACACTGACGTCTTGTGCCATTCCAGCGGTGTCGACACTCGCGTTCCGAGGCTATCCTGTGGTTCTTATGACATGTGAGCTGCCCAATCAACGCCGGCATCACTGTTCCCTCCTTCTAACAAATCAAACATAAAGAAGTAAGAGCGCCGCCGCAACCCTGACTTCCTCTTGATGTTCATTTTGTCCAAAGGCGAGGTCAGTGATGCCGGTTTTTATTGAGTGCAGGGCAGATGTGGCAAAGCAACCGCAGTGCCAATACCACTGGAACGACACCGGCACGCGAGGTGAGCATGATTGTTTTTATTTTATCGGCGCCAAGCATTCAAATCGAGAAAGGGTTGTCCTAATAGTGGAACGCCAGATCATCTTGTCTTGGAACTTGTACATACTTTGTAGACTTGCTATTAACTTGAAATTTTATTCTTCACCATGAAAAAAAAAACTTTAACGTGAGATTTCAGCCTAAGGGCTTGTTCCCATGCTGATTTTTTTTGTTGCGTTATTTCTGTACATTTTTCAGGGGTAAAAAGAATTCTGTTTTTACAACATCAGCAAAGTGAATGAGAATTTTGAAATCTCAAGCATGCGATGCTTATTTTTTTCCTTGCGGATTTGGTCCGTCAAAACCTGCAAAATGTCAATACTTTCAGCTTTTTTTGCAGAGTTTTCATAATCTCAAATGATTAGGGAAAAAACAAAAGCAAAAACACATAAAAAATGCATGCAATTTAGGGAGCGTTTTTCCTACCAAGACTCTGGTTTTTTGGTGCAGACACTTCTGCAAATTGTCAATGTGTGAACATAACCTAAAACTATTTAAGCAGCTGAGACTGGAAGTTGCTCTGATTCTGCGAGTGGCAGCAGGGCAGGTTGTGTAATAATTAATTAATTACACATTTATTACAATAATCTATTTCAATCATCAAAATCTGCCTAAATCGCATATTCTGTGGTGGCTTTAAATATAACCTCTGGAAGAGAACAAGCAATTTTCTTTCCTGTACTTTCTTTTCTCTTTTATTAGAGTGCAAGTAATAGAATTAGTATAGCTTAGTAGGCTTGCGTTGAAGAAAAAATATATTTCTCTGGGAATTTTCTAGATAAAAACAAATAAAAGACCTAATTACAGATTGCGGTTCTTTTGCTTTTCATTCTTTTTATTTCATTGTACAGTAATTTGATTGGTGATATCACAAATGATAAGACGTTCCAGGCGTCCTGATAACTCATTGTTTTAATAATGAGCTATTTTCAGTAGTCGGCCCAAGCTTTATTCGCACAATGTATCACGCGGTCGGTTTAGAACGTTTATGGCCACCTTGGAATTTGATTTCGCCTACTGATTTAATTAGCTAATTTCTACAAAATGCCTCATTTTATTTGCTATGTTGTATCATCGTATACTTCACGCTATATTCAGCCATCTTCCAAAATATATTCAGCTACAATTACTCCTAGAAGGATATTACCTGCTTTTTACAATTATCTTTATTGCAATCTGTATTATTTTTTGTTGTATACTAATTAATCAATTAATTTTTAATGCTGTCAAAAAGTATTTGCCTCTTCCAGACTTCTCTTTTTTTAAATTATTTGATATAATTGACAAAAGCATAAATTGTAAATATGAGGGAATCACATTTGGACCCTTAGAAATCAAGCAATTTCCAACCAATTTGCATAATTATTACTTTATGCAGAGCAGAAGATTGCACCAGCCTGGGAAGGTTGACGACCTCTGGTGTGTCCACATGGTCTTTTCCATAATTCCTTCCAGCTAACAAATCCCATGGTATAGCATATAAAGCCCAGCCAGTCATCAGGGACTATTATAGCCTGTATGAAAGCAGAGACAGGGAGCGCAGCAGCCATTTTAGAGTGAATCTGGATAGTAAAAGAACATCACAGTTCACAGCTCAGCAAAACAGATAGGGAGCGAAAGCCATAAAACACTGAATAAACTGTATAGATAGTGTGTGAGGGAACAGCAGCAGAGATGATCGACTGTTTTTAATTTCTGTAACAATATGTCTACTAGGATTGTATCCAACCCCTTTCAACCTCTTTAAAACAAACTCAACCATAGTATTGTCAAAGTGACCTCACCATAGAAATAAATGGTAACCCAGAGTCCATTTAATAACACATGTGTAATTATTATGCCTATTAGTTTTTTAATCAAACAAATCATTCTCTGCAGAACACTGACCTAGGCCCCTTCACACGTCCATTGTTTTATCTCTGTATGTGTTCCGTATTTTAAAGATCTCAAATACAGAGATATGCATGTCTATTTTATTCTAGGGTGGCGTGGACATGTCAGGTTTTTTACACGGACCATGTGTCCATGTGAAAAATTGAAAAACCATCAGACTTGTCATCGTTTTTGCCAGCTTGGACAAAATGTGTTTTGTACATATGCACACTGATGGCATCCATAATCCATCTCTGTGACATCTGATTTTCAAAATGACCAATGCCCTAATACGACCGTTCACACTGAAAACCAGGACACAATGAACTGCTGCGAGCGCAGCTTCATTGACCAGCGGTAACGTTATAGAGGGTTACCACCGGTCACTGAGGTTCTGATTCCCATGGGCAGTTCACTATGGACAACACGATGACCTGCGGTGACCTCAATGATATGCTGGCACTGTGAGAAAATTCCAATGGTGCTAATGGTGATCTCATTGAGGTCACCACAGTTCAATATCCTGGTTCACAGTGAACTACCCGTGGGAAAGCAGCTTTAGTAACCAACGGTAATCTCTATTATGTCACCGCTCATCAATGAAGCTGTTCTCACAGCAGCTCATCATGTCCTGGTTTTCAGCATAAACGGTCGCATCAGGGCACCATTCATTTTGAAAATCAGATGTCGCAAAGATGGATTACAGTGTGGCACAGTATGGGTTATCTTCACGATTGACAAGTGAGGGTTATTGTTGTTTATTGTTTTTGTTTTTACAGGGGACGCGGGCATTGGAGGATTATCTTCATGTGTGACAGGTGAGGGATATGGTTGTTTATTATTTTGGTATTTTTACATGGGACATGGGCTTTAATTCTTTATTCTACTCAGAATGTACACAGCGGGTGCTGATTACTACTCCCATCATTGTCGCTTAGTCGAGCTGATTTCAGGGAGACCAGGAAAAATGATGAGAGCTGCCTTCAGCATCCAGTGCCTGGGATCAGTATGAACTGTACTGCTTTTCCCAGGTGCTAGCATGTGTCACATGAACACACGGATGGCACACGGATGTGACACATGATCAGATGGGCAGCAAGCAGATACAAGGATTTCACATACAGTACGTACATAGAGATAGCACATGGACACGGACCACAGATCTCACCAGTACCATTTTTTCCTGCACAGGAATCACCAGGACATGTGAAGGAGGCCTAAACTGATAGTGTCACTGTCAGAGGTAACATCGTCTTGCTATTACTGAGATGAGTGATATGCAATATATTTCATAATGCCCACTCTTCCTCTACATTGATGCGCTTGCCAAAGGCAAAGGAGAACTATGCTTTTTAGTAATACTGCCCAGATGGCTGGTGCCAGTGGTGATGGTGGGGCTTCTATTGCTGCTGATGGCTCCCACATTTTTGCTATGGCATAGTTTTATTTCAGAGACATACTCTAAAAATTGTGAATGCCCATATATCCAAAGAATTGGCATGTCCCAAGCCCTAAAGGATTGAGTTTAATGAAAATTCTGTCTCAAGGTTGTCTTTCTTAAGATAATTGTGGGTGTTTCGAGGAGAGTCAGTGGTGTTCCCAAATGGTATTTAGGGCTCTACTTAAATTTTAGTTTTTGCCCAACACAAATATTGTTACATAAGTTCCATTTTTAACCCGTTCCCTCCACAGAACAAAATAGTAGGTCATGGGTCATGGGGGGAGCATGTGTATGGAACAGGCGCCCAGCTCTGATCTCTGCTGTTTTACCACTTAAACACCACTGTCAATGTCAAATGCTGCATTTAGGTGATGGAACAGGATCGCTCTCGCACCCAGGGCGGCGGAGTACTCGGAGCCGGGCCCATTGGTTTCAATGGCAGATGTCACGGTAGCTGTGACCCGATCCATGGCCCTGGGCGTCTATTGTAAAAGGGGAATGTTGAGCGTGTGGATGATGATGATTAAAGTTTATTAGTGAATAATTTGTGACACCACCTGTGGTGTTCGGCAATGAAGATGTTAAGCCGAGGCTGCAGACAGATCCTCTGGGACAGATGGTGTGGTGCAGCAATGATGTTATGGCCCTCCACAGGCAGGGCTGTAGTCCCAGGGCAGTGTAGAAGAAGCACTAGTGAGGAGAGCGTAATGGTGCAGTGTTAAGCACAGAGATGTAGCAGTGCTGAGTGAGTTGGCGCAGGAATAAGCAGAGGACACCTGGGCATGTAGTTCCAAAGCTTTACTCACAGTCTGTGGAGCATACAGGTGCCCGCATCCGTGCCGTGTCCTCTGGGTCAGGGGCTCAGCCAACTTCCAGGCAACATATGTGCCTTTTCTGAACGTTTCCCTTTTGCGCCTATACTGAAGTACTCACAGTACTGAGTTACACTGGAGTTCCTCCTGTCAGATGTTCTTAGAACTCTACTTCTACGGCAGACAGCTGTAGTCTGCTTCGGGGACTCCTTGCTACTAAGTCCCGGCTCACTCTCATTGCTGTTGTGCCCCCAAGTCTTGTATGGGAATAAAGTGGTGACAACTTCTATTCCTCCTGTGTCTGCTGCAGGACTATTAGTATCCATACAACCTCGGGGACCGGACCCCGGCCTTGCGCTGTGAACTCGGGAAGGGTTCTCCTCTAACCCTAATCCTTAGTTCTCTTCTTCTCCTCACGTTCTGTACTAATCCTTTCCTTCTTATGGAGAGTCAGGCTTTCTATCAATGTCCCTTTCCTGTGCCAGCGGACCCAGGTCACTGAGGTCGGCTGCAGCATTCCTTCATCCATCCCACTCAGGGGATCTTCACTCTTCCTCTGACTCTGTCAGACTGACTAAATCCTAAACTCTTCCCGATCTTTTGATGCCCACTAAACTCCACCCGCCTCCCAGCACGCTTCATGTTCCAAGCAAGGAGCCACCAAAGGTGCTTTGCTACACTACTGTGTTGTGTGGGATGCAGGTGTTGGAGCGTGGTCAGGTGTCTCCACCTTACCTGGAGAGTGGGATACTACACCTCAGGAGGAGGTGCAGTACCTCTGTGGCGACTGAACCCTCAGGGGCGCCACACAACCTTGGTTGGACATTCATTCTATAACTCTGGATGCCTTTTACAAAATTCAGAATTTTTTTCAAGCCATTAAATTAACAATGTAAAAAAGCTATTTGATATTGCTGTAATTGTACTCACCTAAAGAATCATTGCCAGGTCATTTTTACCTCACATGGAACACCGTACAAATGAAACAAAAAGTTATTACCATAATTGTAGGTATATTTTTTCACCTCTTCACCTCATTTAGATTTTTTCCCCCATTTTAAGTATATTAGATGGTAAAATGAATGGTGTCATCCAAAATTCAAACAAAACCCTTAAAAAAACAAGACCCCATATGTCTGTGAGGTTGGAAAAATAAACTAGGTTTTATTCTTGGAAAGAGAAGAAGAATAAATAATGTGAAAACTAAAACTTTGGCTGTGTCATGAAGGGGTTTATGCTAATGTCCTTTTTATTAAACTAAGGGATGAGGGAAAACTTATGTATGACCCAAAAGCACATGCCTGCATTAGACCATGATCTGCAAACAAGTTAGACCGAAAGACAGTGATGAAGGCAAATCCACCTAAATGGATAAAAAAACGGCAACATATGGGTTGGGAATAGAGAGAAGCGAATATGTTCGGAATTGGTCACTGAATCTGAATTTGCCATATTGGCACCATATTCATGCCGAATTTATGTTTGATGATCGGTTCCAAACATATTCCTTCATTTCTACTCCTAGTGACTCCAATGACATTTGGCTGTTTTTAGCAAATGTTGCAAAAACAATATTCTCCACCGATCGTAATCAGAACCGAATTTTGAAAAATATTTTTGGAATATAAGAGAGTTGAGTTTGTCAGAGTAAAGAAAAGCAGAGCTGACAGTGAAATTCACTCTGTAGATGTTGTTTTTAGAGTATTTGTCTTTTCTCACGATCTTTCCCTTAGTAACACCCATGATAAAACTAAAATGAGCATATCCTTGTAGAAAGTAAATAAGTAAATAGTAATAGTACATGTAAATAACACATGGTACTTAGTTAAAACTATTTTGATCAAAAAGCCATAAAAGTCGACTGTTCAGACACCTGCCCATGGGAAGCTATATAAATGAAATGCTTAGTGGAGTCATCACTCTGTACAAGTTACAGAAAAAAACGGCTCATTTTCTTGGTTTTGCTGCAGTTTCTTGTACTTTTTACAAACTGGGACTTGCCCCCCTTTTTTAGCTAAGCATTTAATCTACATAGCTTTCCACAGACAGGTGTCGGAACAGTTGGGCCCCGATTCTGCTTTGCTTCCATCTATATTGAGGTCGGCTGACACTAACAGAGGTTTTAACACTAGAAGATAGGTTCACCCCAATGGGTACGCCTTGTTGAGTTGGATGGCTTTTACGCTTTTCAATAAAAATAGCATTAGCTAAGTATTCTATGATATTTACATCTACTATTACCATTTTCTTACTGCAGGATACCAGCTCATTTTATTTTTTTTATTGAGTTTTGTCTGTTGGGTGGGCACAGTGTGAAGGTACAGTGGGGCAAAAAAGTATTTAGTCAGTCAGCAATAGTGCAAGTTCCACCACTTAAAAAGATGAGAGGCGTCTGTAATTTACATCATAGGTAGACCTCAACTATGGGAGACAAACTGAGAAAAAAAAATCCAGAAAATCACATTGTCTGGTTTTTTTTCATTCTATTTGCGTATTATGGTGGAAAATAAGTATTTGGTCAGAAACAAAATTTCATCTCAATACTTTGTGATATATCCTTTGTTGGCAATGACAGAGGTCAAACGTTTTCTGTAAGTCTTCACAAGGTTGCCACACACTGTTGTTGGTATGTTGGCCCATTCCTCCATGCAGATCTCCTCTAGAGCAGTGATGTTTTTGGCTTTTCGCTTGGCAACACGGACTTTCAACTCCCTCCAAAGGTTTTCTATAGGGTTGAGGTCTGGAGACTGGCTAGGCCACTCCAGGACCTTGAAATGCTTCTTACGAAGCCACTCCTTCGTTGCCCTGGCGGTGTGCTTTGGATCATTGTCATGTTGAAAGACCCAGCCACGTTTCATATTCAATGCCCTTGCTGATCGAAGGAGGTTTGCACTCAAAATCTCACGATACATGGCCCCATTCATTCTTTCATGTACCCGGATCAGTCGTCCTGGCCCCTTTGCAGAGAAACAGCCCCAAAGCATGATGTTTCCACCACCATGCTTTACAGTAGGTATGGTGTTTGATGGATGCAACTCAGTATTCTTTTTCCTCCAAACACGACAAGTTGTGTTTCTACCAAACAATTCCAGTTTGGTTTCATCAGACCATAGGACATTCTCCCAAAACTCCTCTGGATCATCCAAATGCTCTCTAGCAAACTTCAGACGGGCCCGGACATGTACAGGCTTAAGCAGTGGGATACGTCTGGCACTGCAGGATCTGAGTCCATGGTGGCGTAGTGTGTTACTTATGGTAGGCCTTGTTACATTGGTCCCAGCTCTCTGCAGTTCATTCACTAGGTCCCCCCGCGTGGTTCTGGGATTTTTGCTCACCGTTCTTGTGATCATTCTGACCCCATGGGGTGGGATTTTGCGTGGAGCACCAGATCGAGGGAGATTATCAGTGGTCTTGTATGTCTTCCATTTTCTAATTATTGCTCCCACAGTTGATTTCTTCACTCCAAGCTGGTTGGCTATTGCAGATTCAGTCTTCCCAGCCTGGTGCAGGGCTACAATTTTGTTTCTGGTGTCCTTTGACAGCTCTTTGGTCTTCACCATAGTGGAGTTTGGAGTCAGACTGTTTGAGGGTGTGCACAGGTGTCTTTTTATACTGATAACAAGTTTAAACAGGTGCCATTACTACAGGTAATGAGTGGAGGAAAGAGGAGACTCTTAAAGAAGAAGTTACAGGTCTGTGAGAGCCAGAAATCTTGATTGCTTGTTTCTGACCAAATACTTATTTTCCACCATAATATGCAAATAAAATGAAAAAAAAACAGACAATGTGATTTTCTGGATTTTTTTTTCTCAGTTTGTCTCCCATAGTTGAGGTCTACCTATGATGTAAATTACAGACGCCTCTCATCTTTTTAAGTGGTGGAACTTGCACTATTGCTGACTGACTAAATACTTTTTTGCCCCACTGTACTCCTACACAATGCACATATTCCAACTTATGTTCTGCCTAATTTATTTGGTTTTGGTATCAAAAATGCAGGAAAAAGGATAAAAATAAATAAATATTACCCAGCACTCACCTGTCTTCTGCTATCCTGTCAATGGTGTTGTCATTTTTAAGGTCTTCCAGTGAATCTTCAGCATCTTCTGTCAACTTTAGAATTTCCTCTGCTGATCAGGCCGTCAAGTTATCACAATGCTTGATACATGCGACAATATTGATGCCTAGTCAGGGCAGAAGATGACAAGAATTCCTGATGCAAGAAGACACCAAAGATGACCCAGTGAAATCAAAGAAGATGGAAGACCAAAATAGACAGCTGGGCTAGAGTGAAGTTAAGTGGGGTTAAGTGGAAGGACATGTGAGGGCTGGATATAAGTATTTGATCCCTTGCTGATTTTGTAAGTTTGCCCACTGCCAAAGACATGAACAATCTATAATTTTAAGGGTAGGTTAATTTGAACATTGAGAGATAGAATATAAAAAATAAAATCTACAAAATCACATTGTATAAATTGTATAAATTTATTTGGATTTTGCCGTGAGAAATAAGTATTTGATCCCCTACCAACCATTAAGAATTCTGGCTCCTACAGACCAGCTGGATGTTCCTAATCAACTTGTTACCTACATTAAAGACAGCTGTCTTACATACTCAACTTTTATAGAAGGTCCCTGTCCACAGACTCAATTAATCAGTCAGACTCTAACCTCTACAACATGGGCAAGACAAAAGAGCTGTCTAAGGATGTCAGAGACAAGATCATAGACCTGCAAAAAACTGGAATGGGCTACAAAACTATACGAAAGACTCTGGGTCTTTTGAGGTCTAGCAACAGATTTTCAATCATGTTCAGATGAAGGGACTGTAAAGGCCATTGTAAAACCTTCAGCTTGCGACTTTTGAGGTCATCTATTGTGGATTTTGACGTGTGTTTAGGATCACTATCCATTTGTAGAAGTCATCCTCTTTTCAACTTCAGCTTTTGTACACATGGTATTTTGTTTGCATCAAGAATTTGTTGAAATTTCCTTGAATACTTTCTTTCCTCTACCCATGAAATGTTCCCCATGCCATTGGCTGCAACACAACACAAAAGCATGATTGATACACTCCCATGCTTAATGGTTTGTGAGATGTTCTTTTCCTGAAATTCTGTGCCCTGTTTTCTTCATACATATCTTTGATCATTGTGGCCAAAGAGTTCTATTTTGACCTCATTGATCTTCCTTCAGGACTTATTTCCAAAATGCATCAGGCTTGTTTAGCTGTTCTTTTGCATACTTCTGATGCTGAACTTTGTGGTGAGAATGCAGGAGAGGTTTTCGTTTGATGACTCTTCCATGAAGACTATTTTTGTGCAGGTGTCTCTGAACAGTAGAACAATGTATCTCAACTCTAACATCTGTTATATCTTTCTGAAAGTTTTTTTGCAGTCAAGCAGGAGCCCTGATTTGCCTCTCTAGCAATCCTACAAGCAGCTCTCACTGAAATCTTGCTTGTTCTTCCAAACCTTATCTTGACCTCCGCTGTTCCTGTTAACTGCCATTTCTTAATTACTTTTCGAACTGAGGAAAGTGCAACTTGAAAACGTGTTGCTATCGTCTTATAGCCTTCTCCTGCTTTGTGGACCTCCACCCATTTCATTTCCAGAAAGCTAGGCAGCAGCTAAGAAAAACCTGTGCGGCCCTTATTTTTGCACAAGGTGAGAGGAGGCTGGATTTTTTTAAAGCTGGGAAATTTGCATCATCTGGCCTTTCCTAGCAATGAACAAGCTCTACTTCTAACAGGTAATTAAGGACTGAAACCTTAGTAAAAGTTATCTGAGCGCACAATTCTCCAAAGGTGCTCAAACTTATGCATTGGCCCATACTCCTTTCTGTAATTTTTATAATTTTAAAAATGAATATATATATATTTTTTTTTTACCTAAAGTGCAAAGGAAACTTGTCATCTTTACTGTAACTTTAGGTCTTATGGAGATAATTTCATCTTCAACTTGCTCAATTGTTCACAATAACAGTAGTTTTGACAAGGGGAGCCCAAACTGTTACATGCCACTATAGATATAATACATACACATATATATATATATTACTTTATTTATTTATCTGGCAACAGGCCAGATAGAATAACAGAAGTGCGAGTCGATGGGCACCTAGGAAACAGTGACCACAATATAATACAATTCCACTTGTCCTTCAGTAAGGTGCCCTGGAAGGGGGTTACAAAAACGCTGAATTTCAGGAAAGCAAAGTTTGACCAGCTTAGAGAGGACCTTCGCCGAATTGATTGGGACAATGTCCTCAAAAATAGGAGCACAGAAAATAAATGGGAAATATTTAAATCAGTTTTACACACCCACTGTGAGCTAGCCATACCGTACAGAAATAAAAGGGCTAGGAACAGGAGAACACCAATGTGGCTAAAAAAGGATGTAGAAAGGGCAATAAATAACAAGAACAAGGCATTTAGGAAGCTAAAACAAGCAGGCAATGAAGAAGCATTAAAAAGTTATAGAGAAAAAAATAAAATGTGTAAAAAACAAATACATTTAGCAAAAGTGGAAACTGAGAGACTCATTGCTAAGGAAAGTAAAACAAACCCCAAACTATTCTTTAATTATATAAACAGTAAAATGATTAAAATTGATGGTGTCGGCCCTTTAAAGAACAATGAGGGTGAAATCTTAGAGAGTGATGTGGGAAAAGCAAATGTTTTAAATACTTTTTTCTCAACAGTGTTCACACAGGAAAAGGATTTGCCAGGGGAAACGCAGAGTGATAATGTTATCTCCCCATTAAGTATTACCTGCCTAACCCAGGAAGAAGTGCAGAACCGCCTTAGTAAGATTAAAATTGACAAATCACCAGGCCCTGATGGCATTCACCCTCGGGTATTAAGGGAGTTAAGTAATGTGATAGACAGGCCTCTATTCCTTATATTTAAAGACTCTATAGAAACAGGGTCTGTTCCTTTTGATTGGTGGCAAGCAAATGTGGTACCAATATTCAAAAAGGGGTGTAAAAGGGAACCTGGAAACTATAGGCTGGTAAGCTTAACATCTGTTGTGGGTAAAATTTTTGAAGGGTTTCTAAGGGATACCATTATTGAATATCTCAATGTTAATAAATGTTTAACTCCATATCAACATGGATTTATGAAGGATCGCTCCTGTCAGACTAACCTGATCAGCTTCTATGAGGATGTAAGCTCTCAAATGGACCAAGGAGAATCATTGGATGTCATTTATCTCGACTTCTCTAAAGCATTTGACACTGTCCCACATAAAAGATTGGTAAGTAAGATGAGAAAGCTTGGGCTAGGGGAAAATGTGTGTAGATGGGTAGGTAGCTGGCTTAGTGATAGAAAACAAAGAGTGGTTATTAATGGTGCATACTCAGATTGGGCCAGGGTTACTAGTGGGGTACCACAGGGGTCTGTATTGGGCCCCCTACTATTTAATATATTTATTAATGATCTAGTGGATGGCTTACACAGTAAAATATCAGTATTTGCAGATGATACAAAACTATGTAAGGTAGTTAACACAAAGGAGGACAGTTTGCAACTACAGACAGATTTGAGTAAATTGGAGAATTGGGCTGAAAAATGGCAAATGAGGTTTAACACAGATAAGTGTAAGGTTATGCACATGGGAAGGAGAAACAGATGCTACAATTACTTACTAAATGGGAAACTGCTGGGGAAATCAGACATGGAAAAAGACTTATTCATCTTAGTCAAAAAGAAGCTAAATTGGAGTGCCCAGTGTCAGGCAGCTGCCACCAAAGCCAATAGGGTGATGGGATGCATTAGAAGGGGTCTGGGGACATGAGATGAAAACATAATTCTCCCTCTGTACAAATCACTCGTCAGACCACACTTGGAGGATTGTGTGCAATTTTGGACGCCGGTGCTCAAGAAAGACATTACTGAACTTGAAAGGGTTCAAAGGCGGGCTACTAAAATGATAAATGGAGTTGGTTCACTACAATACCCAGAAAGGTTATCAAAATTAGGTCTATTTACTCTAGAAAAGAGAAGACTTAGGGGAGACCTAATATATATGTACAAGTATATCAGAGGGCAATACAGAGATCTCTCCAATGAACTGTTTGTACCAAGGACTGTGACAAGAACAAGGGGGCATTCTCTTCGTTTGGAGGAAGGACAATTTCTGCACCAGCATTGAAGAGGGTTCTTCACGGTAAGAGCAGTGAGGCTCTGGAATTCTCTTCCTGAGGAAGTGGTGATGGCCAACTCACTGAATGAATTTAAGAAAGGAATGGATGCTTTTCTTGTGAGTAACAGTATAGAAGGTTACGAATAACAGAATATTATAGGTAGATGGTTGACCCATCTTAGGGGAAGGAATTTTTTTCCCTATGGAGAAAATTGGCTTCTACTCTGTGGGTTTTTTGCCTTCCCCAGGATCAACAATGCAGAACAGCTGCACTAAAAATAGGCTGAACTAGAAGGACATAAAGTCTTCCTTCAGCCTTCAAAACTATGTTACTATTTATTTTTTCTATGTATAGCGTCATGTAAAAATTTTGGGCACCCCTGGTCAAAATTACTGTTATTGTGAACAGTTAAGCAAGTTGAAGATGCTCATGGATCTGATGAGATCTCAGAACAAAATAATATACATTCGATTCATATGCAATAGGTATTTTGCTAGTAGAATTATTTGTACAAATTCGTGCGAACTGTCAAAATTGAATTTCAGCAAATTTGCTCGCCATAGCTGATCTCCAGTCATTAAATGCATTTTTTCTTAATGTTTACTACAAAATAACTTCTTTTTTCCATTGTTTATATTGGTGTTGGGTAAGAATTGTTCTTCCTTTGTCCTTAGATTGACAAAATTAGAAGGAGTCAGTATGGGGACAAATTTTAGAATCGTACTGTATGTTTATTTTTTTGCGGCATCAAGTAGAATTGATGACCAGCTCCATATGCTTTCCTCATCATCTCGGGTGAATGTCTTGTGTACTTTTTTGCAGTGTCTACACCGCTTACCTAACCACCTCCAGCAAAACTGTATTTTATAAGAGTTAATTAGAAGCGAGTAAGAATGAGTTTTGTGTTTTATGATAGAATGTGTGGCAGTAGATCAGGTTGCCGTTGTAAAGGTCTAATCTTTGATGCAAAATTTCCCTGCCAAATTTTCTGTGTCTCTCATTTTTGAGGTCTAGCTTTTCCGCTCTTCAGGGACGTAGATCAAACATGGTATCACTAAAAATCACTTTCAAGAGAGCTCTGCTGAAATATTAACAAAAGATATTTATTGCTAACTGATAAAACAGATGCGGCATCTTGCTGCATAGCATGAAACTTAAAACAATCTGTCTCAGTTGAGAAAACAGCATCCGAGTTCACGAGTCAGACAACCACACAGTTTGGCAACAGTATTCTTTTTAATTTACCCATAAAAATATCACTTCTTTGTAAGAGTTTTAAGATTTCGGTTGACTTCAATGAGATTTGATCGTTGTTAGAATAGAATTGATAACAAGTGGCAGCGTATTTCACCAGCATCTCATACTGGATTAACCCCTTTCTAACCTTAAACATATCTAAGGTAGCTACCTCCTGTTTGCTGCAGGCTTCAACAATGAGCCTGCAACTTTTCCTGCCCTAACAGCCGTGGGTGGGATCATGATCCACCCGCGGCTGTTAGCATGTTAAATGCAGCTGTGCATCTCTGACAGCGTCATTTAATATTCTTGCGATGGAAGTGCGTCACAAATCCCGCCCATCGGCGCCCGTGTCATATGAGCGTGGGTCGCCACTGGTTTGGAATGAAAACCTGGGGGTCTGCAGGAGAACCTTGTGTTTGTCATTGCTGGATAAGCTATGAGTGCCGCCCTATGAACAGTGCTCATAGCAAGTCATTTCTGCTACACAGAGCAGGGCTTCATGCCTGCTTTATGTAGCACAAGAGATCGCAGCTTCTATTCTCCCATGGAGATTATTGAAGCAGGTAAAAAGTCTTAAAAAATATTAAAAAAAAATTAAAAAATATAAAAGTTTTAATCACCCCCTATTCACCCCATTCAAAAGAAAAGAATAAAAATACACATATTTGGTATCTCTACATTCAGAATCACCTAATTTATCTAATAATAAATGCCCTAAGCAGCTTCCGGTTGTAACAACTTCCGTCCAGTTGTAACCGGTGACGTCACCGCACACCTCTTTCCATGTTAACCCTCAACACACCACTCCTCCTCAACACACACACTCCTCTCACCTTTCACCATCTCCACTCACATCCACTCACTCTTTCACTCCACATACGACCCTTTCTCTCACTCCGTCTCTCATACTCACACCATCATCGCCACTGATCCACGATCCCCGACATCTTCTTCCGCCGGCGCCATCCTGGATCCAGACGTCCTCCACGCCGGCAACATGTTCTTGTGGCGACGCCATTTTGGATCGGCGAAATCCCTCGATAGTCAAGATGGCGTCGCCGCAAGAACATGTCGCCGGCGTGGAGGATGTCGGGATCCAAAATGGCATCGGCGAAATATCGCGAGATTTCGCCGACGCCATTTTGGATCCCGACGGCATCCACGCCGCGACATGTTCCTGCGGCAACGCTATTTTGGATCGGCGAAATCTCGCGATAGTCAAGATGGCGTCGCCGCAAGAACATGTCGCCTGCGTGGAGGACGTCGGGATCCAAAATGGCATCGGCGAAAACTCGCGAGATTTCGCCGACGCCATTTTGGATCCCGACGTCATCCACGCCGGCGACATGTTCTTCCGGCGACGCCATCTTGAGTATCGCGGGATTTCACGATACTCAAGATGGCGTCGCCGCAAAAACATGTCGCCGGCGTGGACGACGTCGGGATCCAGGATGGCGCCGGCGGAAGAAGATGTTGGGGATCGTGGAGCGGCGGCGATGACGGTGTGAGTATGAGAGACGGAGTGAGAGAAGGGGTCGTATGTGGAGTGAAAGAGTGAGTGGAGATGGTGAAAGGTGAGAGGAGTGTGTGTGTTGAGGGTTAACATGGCAAGAGGTGTGATGCTATCGCATCCTCCCGATGCGATAGCATCGGGCCATAATCTAGTCAATATATAAAAAGAATTAAACTGATCGGTAAATGGAGTAACGAGAATAAAAATCAAAACGCCAGAATTACATTTTTTGGTCTCCGCAACACTGCATTAAAATTCAATAACAGGCGAACAAAATATTGTATCTACACCAAAATAGTATCAATAAAAATGTCAGCTTGGTGCACAAAAAATAGACCCTCACCCAACTCGAGATCACAAAAAATGGAGATGCTACGGTTCTCAGAAAATGGCGACTTTTTTTTTTAGAAAGTTAGAATTTTTTTATCACCATTTAAATGAAAAAAGAACCTATACATGTTTATTTTCTACAAACTCATAATGACCTGGAGTATCAGAATGGCAGGTCAGTTTTAGCTTTTAGTGAGCATGCTAAAAAAAAAAAAAAAATTGTGGAATTGGACTTTTTTGCAATTTTAGTGCACTTTGATTTTTTTCCGTTTTTTCAGTACACTATATGGCAAAACCAATGGTGTTGTTCAAAAGTACAAGTCATCCGGCAAAAAACAATGCCTCACGTGGCCATATTGATGGAAAAATAACAAAAGTTATGGCTCTGGGTACAAGGGGAGCAAAAAAACGAAAACTCAAAAATAGAAAAACCCAAGGCAATCAATGGGTTGAAGCCATTGTCTCTTCCTTAACCCATTAGTGACAGAGCCAATTTGCTACTTAGTGACTGGGCTAATTTTTACAATTCTGACCACTGTCACTTTATGAGGTTATAACTCTGGAACGCTTTAGCGGATCCCGCTGATTCTGAAAACATTTTTTCGTGATATATTGTTCTTCATATTAGTGGTAAAATTTCTTCAATATGACTTGTGTTTAGTTATAGAAATAAATGGAAATATGGCACAAATTTTTAAAATTTTGCAATTTTCAAACTTTCACTTTTTATGCCCTTAAATCAGAGATATATCACACAAAATTCTTAATAAGTAACATTTCCCACATGTCTACTTTACATCAGCACAAAATTTACAAAAAACATTTTTTAGGGACCACATCTCATTTGAAGTCACTTTGAGGGGTCTATATGGCAGAAAATACCCAATAGTGACATCATTCTAAAAACTGCACCCCACAAGGTGCTCAAAACCACATTCAAGAAGTTATTTAACCCTTTAGGTGCTTCACAGGAACTAAAGCAATGTGGAAGAAAAAAATGAACATTTAAATTTTTCACAAACATTTTATTTCAGAACCAATTTTTTTATTTTCACAAGTTTAAAAAGAGAAAATGAACCACAATTTTTTTTGTGCAATTTCTCCTGAATACGCCGATACTCCATATGTGGGGGTAAACCACTGTTTGGGTGCATGGCAAAGCTCGGAAGGGAAGGAGCACCGTTTGACTTTCTCAAGGCAGAATTGGCTGGAATTGAGATCGGACGCCATGTCATGTTTGGAGAGCCCCTGATGTGCCCAAATAGTGGAAATCCCTTGCGAGTGACAACATTATGGAAACTAGACCCCCAAATAACTTATCTAGATATGTGGTGAGAACTTTAACCCCAAGTGCTTCACTGAAGTTTATAACGTAGAGCCGTGAAAATAAAAAATCACATTTTTTCCACAAAAATGATCTTTTAGCCCCCAAATTTTTATTTTCCCAAGGGTAACAGGAGAAATTAGACCCCAACCAGATTCAAGAAGTTAATTAACCCTTTATGTGCTTCACAGGAACTAAAGCAATGTGGAAGGAAAAAATGAACATTTACATTTTTCACAAACATTTTACTTCAGAACCAAAACCAATTTTTTTTATTTTCACAAGTGTAAAAAGAGAAAATGAACCACAAAACTTGTTGTGAAATTTGTCCTGAATACGCTGATACCCCATATGTGGGGGTAAACCACTGTTTGGGAGCATGGCAGAGCTCAGAAGGGAAGGAGCGCTGTTTGACTTTTTCAACGCAGAATTGGCTGGAATTGATATTGGACGCCATGGAGAACCCCTGATTTGGAGAGCCCCTGATGTGCCTAAATAATGGAAACCCCCAATTCTGACTCCAACCCTAACCCCAACACACATCTAACCCTAATGCCAACCCTAACTATAAACCTATCCGCAACCCTCACCCCAACACACCCCTAACCATAACCCCAACCATAACCCTAACCACAACCCTAACACACCCCTAACCCTAGTGCCAACCCTAACCCTAATCCTAAACCTAACCGTAATCCCAACCCTAACCCTAACCCTAATCCCAACCCTAACTGTAATCCCAACCCTAACCGTAATCCCAACTTTAGCTCCAACCCTAACACTAACCCTAACTTTAGCCCCAACCCTAACCCTAACTTTAGCTCAACTCTCACCCTAATGGGAAAATAGAAATAAATATATTTTCTTTATTTCATTATTTCTCTCTAACCAAGGATGTGTTAAAGGGGGGGTTTGATTTACTATTTTTTTTATTTTGATCACTGTGATAGAGTCTATCACAGTGACCAAAATGAACCAATAGGAAAAATCTCTTGTTGCCGGGTGCTAGCCGGCAGATCTCAGCAGGCGCACTGCGCATGCACCCACCATTTTCTTCCCGGAAGAAAACACTGGCGACTGTGGGGAAAGCAGGAGGGCCCAGGGCACCGGGAGGTACCAGGGGGATTGGGGACCCTATTTCTCTCTAAATCTGATGTGCGATCACATCAGAGGAGAGAGAAATTAAATGGGAAACCAGACTTTTTTTGCTGTTGCCTTTATACCATTAATAACAGTGATCGCAACAACGGGGTCGGTAAAAACCAACCCGAATTGTGTTGTCTGGAGTCTCAGCTACTGCCAGCAGCCGAGGCTCCGGAGAAATTCCGACTCTGGGGGGGCGCTTTACACTTTCACCTTTTGCTGTGGTTTAAGTACCCTTAACTGCTGCCGTTAAAAGGCGTATTGACGGTCGTTAAGGGTTTAACTTGGCTGCTATGGGGATCAGCTGATCGCTGTTGCTCTTGCACAAACAGCTGATTTAGTCAGGGTAAGTCAGACTTTCACAGTTTTTTCCTGCAGTGATGGTATTACATTGCCCTCTAAATCAGACTTGTCTATCGGGCTCCATATACAGAAGTGTGATCCCTCACTGCTCCAGAGTCCAGTGGTGGTGGCTTTACTCCATTCTGACGCTCGCCATTGTGCTTGGTGATGTATGGCTGCATGCAGCTGCTCGGCCATGATTTTCCTGGTGGAAGTACATTGTTTGTGCTGATGTTATGAGGAGGTCTGGACTCAGCAGTTATGTAGTCAAAACCTAAGACAGAAACAAACTGAAGATATACCCTGCTGTAAGTAAATAAGTAAAGCAGTAGTGCATATAAATAATGGGGGTAACAACACCAGCAACAAGGTGTAGCCAAGTTTGGAATGGTCCAACTCCTAACCTCTAAAACGGTGTTTACAAAGTATCTTATTTATTTATATGCATTATTGCTTTTACTTATTTACTTACAGCAGGGTCCATGTTCATTTTGCTTCTGTATTAAGTTTTTGTCTGTTTAATGGCCAATTTGATTATTCCCCTATTTTTCATGCATAACAACTTATACTTCAGTTCATTTTTTTCGGTTTAGTTTTGGAGTCAGAAGAGAGTTGGTGACTATTCTGCCCTCTGCCCCTCAGCACTCGGTGACCACGCTCAATAAAGTTATGGGGTCTCCAGTTCGAGGTTGAGTTGCTGTGATTCCTTCCACTTCTCAATAATATCACTCACAGGGGGAAGATTCAGGAGGAAGAAATGTCATGGACGGACTTGTTAACCTGGTGCCTAATATTACAGGACTGGGCTGGTATCAATGAGCTCAGCACCACTGGCTGTTCTGTAACATTAGTAAAGGCAGATGGCATGGTGGGGGGTGAAGGTTAAATGCTGGAAGCAATGGGGCCAGATTTTATACACATGGGGAAAGGGGCTAGATGTTATGCACCAAAGACGAGGGCCTTTGCATACCAACTTATACTTCAGTTCATATACTGTACACCGGGAGGTGAGGGACTGAATGTTATTCCCCAGTGATCGCAACAGAGGCCAGATATTGTAAACCAGGGGCAAGGGGCTAGATGCTATACACTGGGAGTGAGGGCCCGAATCTTATACACTGGGAGTGAAGGGCTGAATATTATACACAGGGGGGCAATGGGCCGGATGTTACACACTGAAGGAAACCGTGGCAATGGGACTGAATGAGAATCCAGAATTCAATTATAATAGCTATTAAGTAGAGCTGAGCGAAACGGGTCGGTCAATTTCAAAAATCGCCGACTTTCGCCAAAGTCGGGTTTCATGGAACGAAACCCGACCATAGCGTGAGGTCGGCGATGATGTCGGCGACCCGAGCTCCAAAGTCACGTTTCAAATGATGCTTCCAGCACCTTTTTTCAGCAAATGATGGAGGACGCACACTGTGGGCAACGCGATGACATAGGCAGCGGCCACCACCATCTTAGAGAAGGGCATTGAAGTGATTGGCTGGCTTTGTGTGGCGTCACAGTGGGTATAAAAGGGCGTGCACGCCGACCGCCATCTTACTTCTGCCGATCTTAGCATAGGGAGAGGTGCTGCTGCTGATTCTGAACAGGGAGAGCGTTAGGCAGGGAAGAAGAAAAAAAAACTGCTTCTGCTGATAGCACTTTTCACTGTACAGTTAGTGAGCAGTGAAAGGGGAGGATTTTTGCTTTTGTGCAGCAGCGCTGGTGGTGATTAGGCTGCATTGTAAGGCTACCTGCTAGCTGCATTGCTGTGTGCACACTGCTGTTCAAACTGCTTTTTTCAAAGTACTCCAACTGTCATTATTTTATCCTGGTGAGTTACTGAGCATTCATTTTTTCACAGACCGTATAGCGGTGTACGCTCCTCACACACTACCGTGTACCGGCTGGTATCACGGACAAATAGAAGCTATCTGGGTGTGACTCTGGAAGAAAAAGCAGAGGAGTTTGTCCGTTTTTCCAGACCTACACCTTAGTGTGCTGTCCGCGTTTGAACCAGTTTCGAATATCTGCTGTTTGACTACGGTGAAAACTAGACAGAGACAGCGTGTGTCAGTCCCCATAGAAATGGACGGAGATTGACAATTTTCCATACGGACACCGTATAGCAGTGTACGATCGTCACACACTACTGTGTATTGGCTGGTATCACGGACAAACAGAAGCTACAGTATCTGTGTGTTACTCTGGAAAAAAAAGCTGAGGAGTTTGTCCATTTTTCCAGACCTACACCTTAGAGTGCTGTCCGCTTTTCAGTTTCGTATATCTGCTATTTGACTACGGTGAAAACTAGACAGAGACAGCGTGTGTCAGTCCCTATACAAATAGACAGAGATTGACAATCTTCCATACAGACACTGTATAGCAGTGTACAATTCTCACACACTACCGTGTACCGGCTGGTATCACGGACAAATAGAAGCTATCTGTGTGTTACTCTGGAAAAAAAAGCTGAGGAGTTTTTCCAGACCTACACCTTAGAGTGCTGTCTGCATTTCAAACAGTTTCGTATATCTGCTGTTTGACTTCAGTGAAAACTAGACAGAGACAGCGTGTGTCAGTCTCTATACAATTAGACGGAGATTGACAATTTTCCATACAGACACCGTATAGAGCTGTCTGATTCTCAAACAGTATTGTATATCTGCCGTTCGCATTACAGTCACTTTTATACCTAGTCAGCGCATGTGTGTGACACTCCGTAAATACATATACGGAGATTGGTAGTTACACAAAAAACGTAAACAGCTGTACACTTCTGATATAGTCCCGTATATCTGCTTGTTGGATTACGGTCCAATACATACTGTGACAGCGTCTGTGACTAACAAAATATATACGTAGATTTAATTTTTTTCATACACCTTACACAGCTGGACGCGCCTCATTCAGTACCATCTCTCTGCTGGTATTTTTGGTACATTTTCCCAAACATAAGGAAATATGGTGGAAGAATCTGTGGACGTGGGCAGGGGGCACAGCTGGTGCTGATGGTGGTGGTGCATCGGCTGGTTCTTGCAAAAGCATAATAGCAGCTAAGGCAGGAAGTGTTGAGCCTGTGTCATCGTCTGGCCCAAGAAGGCCTGTGAGGTTGCCTTTTCTTGGAGTAGGAAAACCGCTTTTGAAGCCGGAGCATCAGGAACAGGTTTTGGCGTACATTGCCGAAACAGCCACCAGCTCTATTGCCTCCTCTTCTGAACGTTCGAAACCTGCAAGCACGGAGTCGTCGGTGCAGGGTTCTGGTCAGGAAAAACACCTTTCCTTGTGTCCTTCACCCCCACCAAAAGTTAAGGATGCGGCAGTCCACACTTCAGATTACTCTATGGAGCTCTTTTCACATACCATGCCTGGGTTATCCAGTCAAATCCAGAATTACCCAGCCCAAGATGAATCTGCATGGAGTGCACTGATGCATAGCCACCGCTAGATGATTCTGCTGGTACATCGACCCAGAGCACTACATTGCCCTCGCAGTCTATTGAGCCAGAATCTGACCCTGATGAAACTCAGGTGCCCCTTCCCACTTACTATACCACCTTACCCAGTGACACAGAGGAAGGTAAAGAGGAAGGTGCAGATGACTTTGAAGAGGAGGTGATGGATGACCCAGTTCTTGACCCGGATTGGTATCCATTTGGGGAGGAGGGTGGCGCTGGCAGATAAGGAGAAGGAACCGCAGCAGGCATTGACATCGCAGCAGTGGTTATCTGGCAGGCCCGTAGCTGTCCAAAAACTAAAAGAGTTGAAGGACAGCTTGGCCAGACGGTGAACTTAGCACAGCGTGCAAGGCCAGAAAATGTATACTATAGTAGGGAGAGTGCAGTGTGGCATTTCTTTGTCCAAAATTCTACTGATGAATCAAAGGTTACCTGTAAGAAGTGTGGAAGGACCTTTAGCCGAGGTAAACAACTCCGAAATCTGAATAACAGTTGCATGCTTAGACATTTAATCAACATGCACTTGCAAGCGTGGACGGACTACAAAACCTCAGGTAGCACATGTGCACCTGCTTCGACTGAAGGTAGCCAGCAATGCTCCATCACTTCCCCTACTGTAAGACCAATGCCACCGTTAAGCACACCACAAGCACTAAATGAGGAGATGTTGTCACAAGGCCAAAGCACTCAGGGAATCACAATGGTTTTGCAACACAACAATGAATCTAGGCCATCATCACCAATACCATCACTAACCCCCTCTCACTCTATCCGATCCACCGCTACTTCCCCCATATGCAGCTCTCCTGTCCAGCTCGCCCTACCAGACACTCTGAGTAGGGCAAGAAAGCACTCATCGTCTCATCCACGTACACTTTGTTTGAATGCCTACATTGCCAAACTTAACTCATTAGAGATGACGCCCTGCCGTTTGGTTGAAAGTGAAGCTTTCCGCGACCTCATGGCCTACACTGTCCCACGCTATGACCTACCCAGTCGGCACTTTTTTCGAAAAACCATCCCTGCCCTCCACCGGCATGTGAAAGACCGCATTGCCCATGCACTAAAACAGTCAGTGAGTGGAAAGGTGCACCTCACAACAGATGCATGGATCAGTAGGCATGGCCAGGGCCGTTACATGTCCATCACTGTGCACTGGGTTAATGTGGTGGATGCAGGCTCCACTTGGGACAGCGGCGGTGGAACAGTGCTGCCTAGCCCACGGTATAGGAAACAGTTGGCTGTTGGCTTTTGCTCCTTCTCCTCCTCCAGAAGCGAAAGTTCGTCCACAGAGCGCAGTCGCACGAGCACTCCATCCGCAGCTGGCAATGTTGCACATGAGGTGTCCCAATATCGAACAGCTAGTGGTAAGCGCCAGCAGGCTGTGTTAAAGATGATGTCTTTGGGCGACAACAGACACACCGCGGAGGTACTGGCCGACTACTTGCAGCGACAAACAGAGTCATGGCTGGGCAGTCTTCATCTTGAGGCAGGCAAGGTAGTCAGTGATAGCGGCTGTAATTTTGTGGCAGCCATAGCCCGTGCAAGACTCACACATATACCTTGCCTGGTTCACACTTTGAACCTGGTGGTGCAGTGCTTCCTTAATAATTATCCGGAGTTAACATCCCTGCTCCATAAGGTGCGAAGACTGTGCTCGCACATCCATCACTCGGCCGTAAACTCCAGTCGTATGCAGAAGCTGCAGCGATTACTCCACCTCCCCAAGCACCGCCTAAACATAGACGTTGCAACAAGGTGGAACTCCACCCTGCACATGGTTGAGAGGCTGTGCGAACAGTGGCAGGCTGTTATGCATTTGTGGGAGGATACACGGGCAGGCAGTTTGAGGGAAGACATGGAATTGTGCAGTGGTCAAAGCTGAAAGACCTCTGTAAAGTCCTTCAGTGTTTTGAAGAATGCACACGGCTGGTAAGCGCAGACGACGCCATCATAAACATGAGCATCCCACTTATGCGTCTGCTCATGTGAAGTTTGATGCACATTGCGGATCAGGCGTTTGCAGAGGAGGAGGAGGGAAGCCTTGATGACAGTCAGCCATTGTCTGGTCAGGGAACTGTCATGGATGAGGTGGAGGAAGAGGAGGAGAAGGAGGATGAGGGGGAAGATTATTTTGGGCAGGAGGATGCTTCTCAGGGGGCAAGAGAAAATGTTGGCATTCCAAGGTCAGGTACAGTGTTTGTGTGTGACTGTATGGATGTGGATTTGCCAGAAAGTGCTCCTCCACCCACCACTGGCAGTGCATCATTGACACCTGGAACATTGATCCACATGTGCGATTATGCCTTGCGGATCCTAAAAAGGGACCCCCGCATTTCCAAAATGATGAGAGATGACGACTACTGGCTGGCCAGCATCCTCGATCCACGCTATAAAGGCAAATTACAAAACATCATGCCACAGGAGAACCTAGAGATAATATTGGCTAACAAACAAGCAACTTTGGTAAACAGGTTGTTTGAGGCTTTCCCAGCACACAGCAGTGATGCTGTTTCTCCCACGAGCTGTAGTGGGCACAATGGAAGAGATGTTCGTGTTGCACACAGCTGAAGTGGCGTTGGAGACAGGGGTTTCATGACCATGTTGTAGACTGATTTGCATTGATTAAAAATGACAGGAGACAGCAGTTATCAACTATGGTTACAAACTACTTCTCCCGTATTAATGTTCTCCCTCTCAAGTCATTCCCCTTTGACTATTGGGCCTCTAAACTGGACGCTTGGCCTGAATTGACACAATATACCTTACAGGAGCTCGCTTGCCCTGCTGCTAGTATGTTATCTGAAAGAGTCTTCAGTGCTGCTGGATCAATTCTGACAGAAAAAAGGACCCGCCTGTCTACCCAAAATGTTGATGATCTAACCTTCATTAAAATGAACCATGCATGGGTTGCAATGGATTTTGTCCCACCTTCCCCTGATGACACATAGGTTCCCAGAAAACTGCCTCGCTTTTGTCCTCTTCTTCCTCGGACTTGCCCAATTCCGCCCTTTACAGTAGCTGAATGTCCAGCCAACACATCAAAATATGCCATTTTTTAAACCTCTCTAAGTGGCTGCCCAACCCCCCCAATGGCTGGGGTTAACACCTGGCGCACCCAGGCAAGTGCCGTTGCTCTGAACAGGTGGATGGGCCCACAGATGGCCGACGGCACTAGCACAGGGCCCCTCATAGTACAATATAGCATCTCTGATGGTGGGTGGGGCCCACTCACCATGAGACACACTAGCGTACTATGAGGGGCCCTGTGCCACTACCGTCGACCACGAGTGTGCCCCCCTGCTTGTTCATGGCCACAGCACTTGCAAGTTGCAATTCTTATCTCTCCCTGCTCCACCGCTGTGCAATCTGGGCAGTTAAATTCTTCACAGGGACGGCCACTAGAAATTTGGTGTATTGATCGATGATGGTTAAGATGTAGCTATGGCCTGTCCTGCTGGCCTCTACCTTCAGATGATCAATGGCTACCATTTGTAATGGACGTCAACTTACAAGCGGATGCAGTGGTGCTTTATGATAACCTTTCACAGTTATGATAGTCACAGATGTGTGACATTCCTGCCACCATTTTTCAATATCTCCTCTCATGCCAATCCAATAGAATCGCCTACGACCTGTGGCTTCTGTCTTTGGCACTCCAAAATGACCAGACACATCATGAGAGGCAGTGAGGACCATGTGTACATCTCTCCCTGTGATCACAGTTTGATGGAGACGAGTAACGGTGATGTGATCCACACTACTGCGATAAAGCAATCCTTTCTTCACAAAGACCTGTTTTTGCTGTCTCCACAGACACAGTAATTGAGGGTCTGCATCGTCTCTGCAACATCTACCGGGAGGTTTTCCCGCGATGAGTAATTACCAAATTTCTGATAACACTCGAATTTCCGTCTGTACTTGTATCCATGTAGTTTCCAGTAGTGGAGAGTCTGGACTGGCTTACTGAGATTGAAATATATATGAAGATTTAAAAGTACCACAACACTGTATACTGTTGTACGCTTTGACTACCTTTCCCTTATTCTACTTGTTAAATTCTGGTGTAATACATACTGAGCCTGTGAGTGTCTGTGTCTGACTCTGGAAGTATAGACGGAAATTTACCACTACCCCTAGACTGGATACACCTGGTATGTGCTGATACAGTACCTTTGTTCAAAATTTTGCATTACGGTATAATCCATAGTGAGTGAGCGTGTGTGGTTTACGCCTTCTATATTTACGGTGAATCAGAGATGCCAATTTTTACCCTATACTCGATACAGCTTGTATCTTGTTATACAGTACCTTTGTTCGACATTTAGTATTACGGTCAAATCCATACTGAGTAAGCATCTGAGACTGACTATGGGACTATGTATACGGAGATTTCAATTGTACCCTATAATATATATACTTGCTATCTTGTTATCCAGTACCTTTTTTCCAACATTTTTTATTATGGTCAAATCCAGACTGAGTGAGCGACTGAGGGTGACTCCGGAAATATATACCGAGATTTCAAATTTGGCCAACACTGTATACAGCTGTACACTTGTGTTACATTACCCATTTACAGCTTTTCATATTCTTGTGTAATCCATACTGGGCCTTAGAGCGTTTATGTCTGCCTCCTGAAATGTGTATGGAGATTCAGAATGTTTACACTATACTATATATACCTAGTATCTGATGATACTGTACCCTTTTTCACCTTTTTATTTTATTGGGTAATCTGTTATGATTGAGTCACCGTAGGAGGCAAAAATAGAAATGCTAGCTAAGTCCAGAAAACCAGAGAAGTTGGCAGCTATCGGATTGCAGACCCCTGAACCTATCAACACAACTAGCAGTAGCCGTGGGGGGCTCCTACGATGCCCTAGGCCCCTCGATCACAGCCGGAGGACTACATAGCCTAAAGACAGAAAGGGAAATCTAAACTGCCCCAGAGCAGACCCCAAAGCAAAAGGCAGCCCCCCACATATAATGACGGTGAAGCAAGAAGAAAGAACAAAACACAGACAGAAAGATAGACTGAGCAAAGATGGGGCCCACGCTAGCTTAGATAGGAAAGGACAGGAAGGCTGCAGTCTGCAATCCGTGAAAAACCGTATGAAAATAAGAGCCAACCAACTGACAGTAAAAAAGGTCCTGAAGACGCTAGGCTTCAAAAAACCTATGTCAGTACTCAGGAATATTCTGAAGACAGAGCAACAGGTAAAAGGAGATTCAGCTCACCCCAGCAGGGAATGGCAGAATCCAGAAAAGCAAGGAAAACAAAACACTAATGCAAAAAGGCAAAGCAGAAATCTTAGCTTTAGATGAGCAGGAATCAGACTGGTTTCCTAGAAGTCCACAGAGAAATCACCCGCAGGCCAGAAGGGCGTCGGCAGCCTTATATCCAGTCATCAACTCCACTCAGCCAGTCATCATCATCAGCCCCAGGTGTTTGACAATCAGGCTCACTACCTTTCTTCACCAGAAGAGGGAGTTCCTCGGGCCTCAGTAGTGAAGGGGAAAATGAACTCACAACAGTACCTCCCCCTTGAGGAGGGGTCACCGAACCCTCAACCACGCCACCAGGGCGATCAGGGTGAGCCCGATGAAAGGCACGCACCAATCTTTTGGCATGAATATCAGAGGCAGAGACCCAGGAATTATCCTCCTGACCATAACCCTTCCACTTAACCAAATACTGGAGTCTCCGTCTAGCCAGACGGGAATCCAGTACTTTCTCTACCTCATATTCCATGTTACCTTCAACCAATACAGGGTCTGGAGGTGCAACCCCCGGAACAACAGGTTCAACAAACCTCTTCAACAAAGATTTATGGAACACATTATGGATTTTAAATGTGACAGGAAGAGCCAAACGAAAAGAGACCGGATTAATAATCTCCAAAATCTTGTAAGGTCCAATAAATCTAGGCTTAAACTTAGGAGAAGCCACCTTCATAGCAATATTTTTTGATGATAACCACACCATATCACCAACCTTAAATTGGGGACCAATGGTCCTATGTCGGTTGGAAAACCGCTGGGCCTTTTCCTGGGAGAGAGATAACTTATCCACCACTTGGTCCCAGATCTGGTGCATTCTCTCCACCACAGTGTCAACCCCTGGGCAGGCAGAGGGCTCCACCTTCCCTGAAGAAAATCGAGGATGAAACCCAAAGTTACAAAAAAAAGGAGACATCAAAGTGGCAGAACTAGCTCTATTATTTAAAGCAAATTCGGCCAAGGGCAAAAATGAAACCCAATCATCCTGATCAGCAGAAATAAAACATCTCAAATATGACTCCAAGGTCTGGTTTGTTCTCTCTGTCTGCCCATTGGTCTGAGGGTGAAAAGCAGAGGAGAAGGACAACTGAATTCCCAGCTTGAAACAGAAAGTTCTCCAAAATCTAGACACAAACTGGACTCCTCTGTCAGATACAATGTTCTCAGGAATCCCGTGCAAGCGAACCACCTGTTGTAAAAACAGGGGCACCAATTCAGAGGAAGACGGCAACTTAGGGAGTGGTACAAGATGAACCATCTTAGAGAACCTATCACAAATCACCCAAATAACAGTCATCCTTTGAGAGACAGGCATATCAGAGATGAAATCCATTGAAATATGGGTCCATGGCCTCTTGGGGACAGGCAAAGGCATCAACAACCCACTAGAGCAAGAACACGATTTAGACTGGGAGCATGTCCCACAGGACTGCACAAAATTCCTGACATCACGAGACAAGGAGGGCCACCAAAAAGACCGACTCACCAGATCTCTAGTACCAAAAATACCTGGATGACCAGCCAAAGCAGAGCAATGAACTTCAGACATCACTCTCTTCTTCCACTGGTCAGGAACATACAACTTTCCACTGGGACAACGCTCAGGTTTGTCCTCCTGGAACTCTTCCAGAGCACGTCTCAAATCGGGCGAGATGGCAGAAAGAACTACCCCTTCGCCTAAGATGGTAGCAGGCTTGGTCACCACAGGAGAATCAGCAAAGAAGCTCCTAGAGAGGGCGTCAGCCTTGACATTCTTAGTTCCAGGAAGAAAAGAAACCACAAAATCAAAACGTGTAAAAAACAAGGCCCACCTAGCCTGTCTAGGGTTCAAACGCTTAGCCGACTCTAGGTAAATCAAATTCTTGTGGTCAGTGAGGACCACGACTTGATGCTTAGCTCCCTCCAACCAATGTCTCCACTCCTCAAATGCCCATTTCATGGCTAACAGTTCCCGATTCCCCACATCATAGTTACGTTCAGATGGAGAGAACTTTCGGGAAAAGAAAGCACAGGGATTCATTTTAGATGTTACAGGATCCTTTTGGGACAAAACAGCTCCTGCACCAATCTCAGAAGCATCCACCTCTACCTGGAACGGAAGTGAAACATCAGGTTGCCGCAAAACCGGGGCGGAGGTGAATCTTCGCTTCAGCTCCTGAAAGGAAGAAACAGCCTCCGGAGACCAATTTAACACATCAGCACCCTTCTTAGTCAAATCAGTCAATGGCTTGGCAATACTAGAAAATTTTGCTATAAATTTCCGATAAAAATTAGCAAAACCCAAAAACTTCTGGAGGGCCTTCAAAGAAGTGGGCTGAACCCAATCGTAAATGGCCTGTACCTTGGCCGGGTCCATTTCAATAGTTGACGGGGACAAAATAAATCCCAAAAATGAAATCCTCTGTACTCCAAAAAGGCATTTAGATCCTTTGACATACAGGGAATTCTCCCTCAAGATCCGGAACACAGTCCGAATATGTTCCACATGAGAATCCCAATCCTTGGAGAAGATCAAAATATCATCCAGATAGATAATCAAAAATTTATCGACAAAATCTCGGAAAATATTGTTCATGAAGCACTGGAAGACAGAAGGGGCATTAGTGAGCCCAAAAGGCATCACCAGGTACTCAAAATGTCCCTCCGGAGTATTAAACGCCGTCTTCCATTCATCCCCATGCTTAATGCGAATAAGATTATACGCCCCCCTGAGGTCAAGCTTGGTAAACCAACAAGCACCTTTAACTCTGGAGAATAGATCAGAAATCAGGGGTAACGGATACTGATATTTAACAGTAATTTTGTTGAGAGCACGATAATCAATACAAGGTCTTAATGATCCATCCTTTTTGGCTACAAAAAAAAAACCGGCACCTAAGGGTGACGAGGATGGTCTAATATGACCCTTCTCCAACGCCTCCTTAATATAGGATCGCATAGCCTCGAGCTCGGGTACAGATAAATTGAAGAGCCGACCCTTGGGAAATTTACACCCCGGGCTCAGTTCAATAGCACAGTCATAACTCCTATGAGGAGGCAGAGACGCAGACTCATTCTCACTAAATACATCATAAAAGTCCGCCAAATAATCAGGAACATCATGCGACTGAGGAGAGGTGGAAAACACCGGAGCCTCACTAAAGGCACACCGACAACCCCAACTCACCACAGACACAGATTTCCAATCCAAAACTGGATTATGAATTTGTAACCAGGGAAACCCCAGAACAATAGTATCATGCAGATTATGTAACACCAAAAACCTGCAATTTTCTTGATGGTCTGGGGCGACCCGCATTACCAAAACTGAGGTTTATTTTTAGCCAAAGGAGTAGCATCAATCCCCCTCAAAGGGATAGGCGTCTGCAGAGGTGTCATAGGAAATCCACAACGTTTAGCAAAATCCAAGTCCATTAGGTTTAGAGCTGGTCCCGAATCCACAAAAGCCTTGGCGGAAAATGTGGACAGGGAGCAGATCAGAGTAATAGCCAGAAGAAACTTAGGTTGAACACCACCAACAGAAAACGTGTGTGCAAAGCGTTTCTCGCGTTTAGGACAGACAGAAATAATATGCGAGGCATCTCCACAGAAAAAACACAACTTATTATGCCTTCTGAACTCCTGACGCTGCTCTCTGGAAAAAACTCTATCACATTGCATAGGTTCAGACATCTGTTCAACAGGTGGCAACACCTCTCGTGCAGCTCTGCGTTCGCGTAAACGCCGTTCAACCGGAATGGCTAAAGACATAGAATCGTCAAGACCAGAGGGAACAGGAAATCCCACCATAGTATCTTTTACGGCTTCTGACAACCCCTTCCGAAAGAGAGCAGCCAAGGCATTATCAATCCAGGTAGTAAGTACTGCCCACTTTCGGAATTTTTGACAGTACAATTCTGCAGAATCACGACCCTGGTTCAATGCCAGCAGGGTCCTTTCAGCCTGATCAATGGCATTAGGTTCGTCATACAACAACCCCAAGGCCTGAAAAAATGCGTTCACATTAGTCAGAATAGGATCATCTGGTTTCAAAGAAAACGCCCAATCCTGGGGATCGCCACGCAGCAAAGAGATGACAATTTTAACCTGTTGCGCGGAGCTCCCTGACGAGTTAGGCTTCAAGGCAAAAAATAATTTACAATTATTTTTGAAATTCAAAAATTTAGACCGATCCCCAAAAAATACATCAGGTGTAGGAATCTTTGGTTCAGCAGCATGTGAATGAGCAAGGTAGGCGGAAATTCCCCGCACTTCCGCAGCGAGCTGCTCCACACGATCAGACAATTGCTTTATCTCCATTGAGAGAAAAAAAAATTCCCCCTACGGCCTCAGAGATATAGAGGAAAAAATATACACACTTTTTTTTTTTATACAATTCTTTCCTGCTATTGAGTACCCTAGAATCTGCGGTATGGCGGGTGATTCTGTTATGATTGAGTCACCGTAGGAGGCAAAAATAGAAATGCTAGCTAAGTCCAGAAAACCAGAGAAGTTGGCAGCTATCGGATTGCAGACCCCTGAACCTATCAACACAACTAGCAGTAGCCGTGGGGGGCTCCTACGATGCCCTAGGCCCCTCGATTACAGCCGGAGGACTACATAGCCTAAAGACAGAAAGGGAAATCTAAACTGCCCCAGAGCAGACCCCAAAGCAAAAGGCAGCCCCCCCACATATAATGATGGTGAAGCAAGAAAAAAGAACAAAACACAGACAGAAAGATAGACTGAGCAAAGATGGGGCCCACGCTAGCTTAGATAGGAAAGGACAGGAAGGCTGCAGTCTGCAATCCGTGAAAAACCCTATGAAAATAAGAGCCAACCAACTGACAGTAAAAAAGGCCCTGAAGACGCTAGGCTTCAAAAAAGCTATGTCAGTACTCAGGAATATTCTGAAGACAGAGCAACAGGTAAAAGGAGATTCAGCTCACCCCAGCAGGGAATGGCAGAATCCAGAAAAGCAAGGAAAACAAAACACTAATGCAAAAAGGCAAAGCAGAAATCTTAGCTTTAGATGAGCAGGAATCAGACTGGTTTCCTAGAAGTCCACAGAGAAATCACCCGCAGGCCAGAAGGGCGTCGGCAGCCTTATATCCAGTCATCAACTCCACTCAGCCAGTCATCATCATCAGCCCCAGGTGTTTGACAATCAGGCTCACTACCTTTCTTCACCAGAAGAGGGAGTTCCTCGGGCCTCAGTAGTGAAGGGGAAAATGAACTCACAACAGTAATCCATACTGAGCCTGTGAGCATCTGTGTATGACTCATGAAATATATATGGAGATTTACTGTTATCCCTAGACTGTATAGAGCTGTATGCTTCTGATAAAGTACCATATATCTGCTGGTATTTTGGGTCAATTTTCTAAAACATGAGGAAGTATGGTGGAAGAGGACGCGGATGTGGGGGGCCACCTGGTACTGATGGTGGTGGTGGTGCATCTGCTGGTAGTGCCAAAAGCACAATAGCAGCTAAGGCAGGAGGAGTTGAGCCTGTGTCATGATGTAGCTCTGGAAGGCCTGTAAGGCTCCATTTTATGGGAGTAGGTAGACTGCTTTGAAAGCCGATGTGTCAGGAACTGTTTTTGGCTTACATTGCTGAAACAGCCTCCAGCTCTATCGCCTCCTCTTCTGAAGTTTAAAAAAATGCACGCACTGAGTTGTAAGTGCAGGCTTCTGGTCAGGAGCAACCACTTTCCTTGTGTCCTTCACCCACCCTAAAAGTGAAGTATACGGCAGCACACACTTCAGATTACTCCATGGAGCTCTTTTCACATGCCATGCCTGGGTTAATTAAATATGGGGTCCATCATATACCGAAGCATTCCAAATGGGGGACATCTGACACTGGAGTATCATCCATGAGGTCCATCATATACTGGAGCATTCTAAATGGGGCAGATCAGACACTGGAGCAGCATCTATGGGGCCCATCATATACTAGAGCATTCCAAATGGGGTCCATTATACACAGGAGCATTAGAAATGGTGCATATTATATATGGAGCATTATTTGGGGCCATAAGACACTGGAGCATCATCCATGGGGCTCATCATATACTGGAGCATTCTAAATGGGGCAGATCAGACACTGGAGCAGCATCTATGGGGCACATTATAAACTTGAGCATTAGAAATGGGGCCCATTATATATGGAGCATTATTTGGGCCCATAACACACTGGAGCATCGTTCATGGGAACCATCATATACTGTAGCATTATGTGGAGCTCATCAGATACTGTATGGAACATTATATGTGACCAATTATTCTGTATGGAGAAATATATGGGGCTCATTATTCTGTATGGCGCACAATGTGGTTGCCATAATACTGTATGGAGTAATATACTGTCCTTTTTTTGAGCTATTGTAGAATTTAAAATAGATCAGTCATGTCATGTAAGCAGTGAAGTATTTGTCATTGTACTATACCTATATTTCAGTGCTGTATCGGAGCTTCATGAGTTGTGGTATGTGTTAAAGGGGCGCTCTTTGGCCCAGGGCACATGAAAACCTGGAGCCAGCCCTACCCCCCACAACTTTAGCCAAATAACCCCCAGTTTTCAGAGCATAACTATTATTATAAAGTAAATTATAATTCCCTTTTGGAATGTTTCAGTATATGATGGGCCCCATATTTAATTAACCTAGGCATGGCATGTGAAAAGAGCTCCATGGAGTAATCTGAAGTGTGTGCTGCCGTATCCTTCACTTTTGGGGTGGGTGAAGGACACAAGGAAAGTGGTTGCTCCTGACCAGAAGCCTGCACTTACAACTCAGTACTCGGTACTTTTCATCTCTGATATCCTCCCTGTTTCAGAACCTTAAACAGCTATTCAACACTTTCAATTCTCCTCTTCCTCCCCCAGCACCTCCTCCCTCTCCACTCATCTCAGCTGAAGACTTTGCCTCATTCTTCAAGCTGAAGATTGATAACATCAGAGAAAGCTTTGGCCTACAACCCCCACAACCTCTCTTTCTAACTGCTCAGCCCTCCTCCTCCAAAACCAACTTCTCCATCATTACAGAAGATCGACTTACCACTTTACTCTCAAGATCACATCTCACCACCTGTGAACTCGACCCAATTTCATCCCCACCTCATCCCAAACCTCCCACAGTCTTCATCCCAACCCTAACCCATCTCTTCAACCTATCATTAACAACTAGTTTTACTGTTTTCCCCTCATGCTTCAAACATGCCTCAATCACACCCAACTTCAAAAAGCCCTCTCTTGACTCAACCTCTGTATCTAGCTATCGCCCCATATCATTTCTCCCCTACGCTTCAAAACTACTGAAACGACACCTCTTCCTGCTCCCTCTTTGACAGCTTATAATCTGGCTTCTGGCCACATCACTCCACTGAAACTGCCCTAGCTAAAGTCACCAATGACCTGCTAACCACCAAAGCCAAGCGACACTACCCTGTCCTCTTCCTCTTGGACCTGTCCTCTGCCTTTGACACAGTGGACCACTCCCTATTACCACAGATCCTCTCATTTCTTGGCATCACAGGCTTGGCCCTATCTTGGATCTCGTCATACCTAACAGACCAAACATTCAGCATCTCACATTCGCACACCACCTCCTTACCTCGCCCTCCATCTGTCGGGGTTCCGCAAGGTTCAGTTCTAGGACTCCTGCTTTTCTCCATTTACACCTTCGGCTTGGGACAGCTCATAGAGTCCCACGGCTTTCAGAATCATCTCTGTGCCGACAACACACAGATCTACATGTCTGGACCAGATATCACCACCCTTCTAACCAGAATCCCACAATGTCTGTCCACTATTTCATCCTTCTTCTCTGCTAGATTTCTAAAACTTGGACAAAACAGAATTCATCATCTTTCTCCATCTCACTCAACCCCCCAATGGACCTATCCATTAAAGTAAATGGTTGCTGACTCTCCCCAGTCCCACAAGCTCGCTGCCTTGGGGTAATCCATGACTCTGATCTCTCCTTCAAACCCCATATCCAAGCCCTCTCCTCATCCTGCCAACTTCAACTCAAAAATATTTCCTGGATCCGTACATTCCTCAACCAAGAATCTGCAAAAACCCTAATCCATGCCCTCATCATCTCCCGCCTTGGCTACTGCAACTTCCTGCTCTGTGGCCTCCCCTCTAACACTCGCGCATCCCTCCAATCTATTCTAATCTCCGCTGCCTGACTGATTCACCTGTCCCCCAGCTATTCCCCGGCCTACCCCCTCTGTCAATCCCTGCACTGGATCCCCATTACCCAAAGACTCTAGTTCAAAACCTTAACCATGACATACAAAGCCATCCACATCCTGTGTCCTCCATACATCTGTGACTTCATCTCCTGGTACTTACCTGCAAGCAACCTCTGATCCTCATAAGATCTCCTTCTTGACTCCCCTCTTATGTCCTCTTCCCACAATAACATACAAGGTTTCTCCTGCACATTCCCCCTACTCTGGAACTCTCTACCCCAACATATCAGACTCTCAACTACCGTGGAAACCTTTAAAAGGAGCCTGGAGACCTACTTCTTCTGACAAGCCTACAACCTGCGGTAACCACCAATCCACCAAACCGCTGAATGACCAGCTCTGCCCTCTCCTACTGTATCCTCACACAGCCCTTGTAGATTGTGAGCCCTCATGGGCAGGGACCTCTCCTCTTCTGTAGTAGTCGTGTCCTGTGTTGTTTAAAACTACTGTACTTGTTTTTTATTATGTACACCCCTCCTCACATGTAAAGCACCATGGAATAAATGGCGCTATAATAATAAATAGTAATAATAATAATTTTGGTCCCATAAAGGTAGGATTGTGATAGCCTTTGTCATTAGTAGAACTAAAGGCATCCCCACATTGGCGAATAAGTAAGGGTAAAGAAACACAAAAGCTTTTATTCTGCAAGAGATGTGTAAAAGGATTAATGAGCACCAGACAATAATGGGGCTATTAACCAGAACTGGAGGAGAAATGGATGGTGCTGGAACATATGTGGTACACAGTTTCAACAAGGTCACAATTAGGGATGAGCGAGTATACTCATTAGGATTCGGTACTCGGCGAGTAATGAGGTACTCGCGATACTCGAATCCTAGGAAGTAAATTTCACTACTCACCTCGCAATATTCAGATCTCCCACCCGGCATGTGTTAGCCAATCACAGTAAAGCCACTGCCTTCTTTGTTGTGGCATTACTGTGAATGGCTGGCCGTGCAGCATCACTTGAGCCTCTGGAGAGCGGTTGCATGAGCTGATGCAGCTGCTCTCCACGGGAGATTGACGTGGGACCTTCGTTACTAATGTGATTACTAGAGTTGAGCGACTTTGGTCGGATCGGGTTTCATGAAACAAAATTTGTTTCAGATGAAACTGGTCCAACTAGGGCAAAAAAAGTCAGAGTTTCGTCCGAAACCCTACCCCAATGAAAGTCAATGGGGAATAAAAGTCGGCATTGAGTGGATGAATGTCATCCGCTCAATGCCAACTTTTATTTCCCATTGACTTGCATTGTGGTTGGGTTTCGGACGAAACTCCGACTTTTTTTGCCCTAGTCGGACCAGTTTCATCTGAAACAAATTTTGTTTCATGAAACCCGATCTGACCAAAGTCGCTGAACTCTAGTGATTACGGCGGAAAGGTGAGTATAGGTTGCTTTATTATTTTAATTTTTTACAGGTGATCAATGGCTTCGGGGAATTAGATGTGGGCAGTGAGTACGTACTCTATGTTATGTGATGTATGTTATGTGTATGTAATGTATGTTATATGTTGTACATCACGTTCTCCAAAAAACAGGCCCTTATACAGTGGGGAAAAAAAGTATTTAGTCAGTCAGCAATAGTGCAAGTTCCACCACTTAAAAAGATGAGAGGCGTCTGTAATTTACATCATAGGTAGACCTCAACTATGGGAGACAAACTGAGAAAAAAAAATACAGAAAATCACATTGTCTGGTTTTTTTTCATTTTATTTGCATATTATGGTGGAAAATAAGTATTTGGTCAGAAACAAGCAATCAAGATTTCTGGCTCTCACAGACCTGTAACTTCTTCTTTAAGAGTCTCCTCTTTCCTCCACTCATTACCTGTAGTAATGGCACCTGTTTAAACTTGTTATCAGTATAAAAAGACACCTGTGCACACCCTCAAACAGTCTGACTCCAAACTCCACTATGGTGAAGACCAAAGAGCTGTCAAAGGACACCAGAAACAAAATTGTAGCCCTGCACCAGGCTGGGAAGACTGAATCTGCAATAGCCAACCAGCTTGGAGTGAAGAAATCAACTGTGGGAGCAATAATTAGAAAATGGAAGACATACAAGACCACTGATAATCTCCCTCGATCTGGTGCGCCACGCAAAATCCCACCCCGTGGGGTCAGAATGATCACAAGAACGGTGAGCAAAAATCCCAGAACCACGCGGGGGGACCTAGTGAATGAACTGCAGAGAGCTGGGACCAATGTAACAAGGCCTACCATAAGTAACACACTACGCCACCATGGACTCAGATCCTGCAGTGCCAGATGTGTCCCACTGCTTAAGCCTGTACATGTCCGGGCCCGTCTGAAGTTTGCTAGAGAGCATTTGGATGATCCAGAGGAGTTTTGGGAGAATGTCCTATGGTCTGATGAAACCAAACTGGAACTGTTTGGTAGAAACACAACTTGTCGTGTTTGGAGGAAAAAGAATACTGAGTTGCATCCATCAAACACCATACCTACTGTAAAGCATGGTGGTGGAAATATCATGCTTTGGGGCTGTTTCTCTGCAAAGGGGCCAGGACGACTGATCCGGGTACATGAAAGAATGAATGGGGCCATGTATCGTGAGATTTTGAGTGCAAACCTCCTTCCATCAGCAAGGGCATTGAAGATGAAATGTGGCTGGGTCTTTCAACATGACAATGATCCAAAGCACACTGCCAGGGCAACGAAGGAGTGGCTTCGTAAGAAGCATTTCAAGGTCCTGGAGTGGCCTAGCCAGTCTCCAGATCTCAACCCTATAGAAAACCTTTGGAGGGAGTTGAAAGTCCGTGTTGCCAAGCGAAAAGCCAAAAACATCACTGCTCTAGAGGAGATCTGCATGGAGGAATGGGCCAACATACCAACAACAGTGTGTGGCAACCTTGTGAAGACTTACAGAAAACGTTTGACCTCTGTCATTGCCAACAAAGGATATATCACAAAGTATTGAGATGAAATTTTGTTTCTGACCAAATACTTATTTTCCACCATAATATGCAAATAAAATGAAAAAAAAACAGACAATGTGATTTTCTGGATTTTTTTTTCTCAGTTTGTCTCCCATAGTTGAGGTCTACCTATGATGTAAATTACAGACGCCTCTCATCTTTTTAAGTGGTGGAACTTGCACTATTGCTGACTGACTAAATACTTTTTTTCCCCACTGTACACTTATGTCACCTGTAAAAAATTAAAAAAAAAAAAAAGTTATGGCTCTTGGTAGAAGGTGAAGAAAAAAAGGTATATGCAAAAATTGAAAAATTGCCAGGTTGGGAAGGGGTTAATGGGTCAGAAATTTACTTACAAGCTAGATAAAAGTAGGAAGATAGTTTTCTTTCCTTCCAGGAGAGAGCTAATTTGCAAAACAGTAGAATTAACTACTGCCTGCAACATTTCGAAAGTTACGGTAATTTTTGGGGTAAACTGAACCATGAAAATTAGATTTTACATTAAATATGGAATGTGACTAGAGTTGAGCGATACCGTCCGATACTTCAAAGTATCGTATCGGATGGTATCGGCCGATCTTTAAAAAAAGTATCGGTATCGCCGATTCCGATACCGGAAGTCCCATTCAAGTCTATGGGACTTCCGGTATCGGAATAAGAAAAACCATTTCCTGCCCTTGTACAGCCTCTCTGGGGTCTGTACGGGCCTTTCGGGGGGCTGTGCCGGCCTGCCAGGGGGTCTGTGCAGGCTCCGGTGGTCTGTGCCGGCCTGCCGGTGGTCTGTGCAGGCTCCGGGGGGCTGTGCCGGCCTGCCGGGGGGCTGTGCCGGCCTGCCGGGGGGCTGTGCAGGCTCCGGGGGGCTGTGCCGGCCTGCCGGGGGGCTGTGCCGGCCTGCCGGTGGTCTGTGAAGGCTCCGGGGGTCTGTGCAGGCATCGTCCGATGGGACTACAAGTCCTATCGGGCGATGCCTGCTACCATGACAGTGATTGACACATTAGCCAATGATGGGACAGTAGTAGTCCCATCATCCGGCTAATGTGTTAAATGTAAAAAAAAAAAAAAAAAAAAAAAAATTACATGCTACATACAACATGCATACTACATACATGCTACATTCATACTACATAAATACTACATGCAACATACATACTACATATATACTACATACATACTACATGCTACATACATACCACATATATACTACATACATACTACATGCATGCTACATGCATGCTACATGCTACATACATAACATATATACTACATGCATGCTACATACATACTACATGCTACATATTACATATATACTACATGCATGCTACATACATACTACATGCTACATACTACATATATACTACATGCATGCTACATACATACTGCATGCTACATACATACCACATATATACTACATACATACTACATGCATGCTACATGCATGCTACATGCTACATACATAACATATATACTACATGCATGCTACATACATACTACATGCTACATACTACATATATACTACATGCATGCTACATACATACTACATGCTACATACTACATATATACTACATGCATGCTACATACATACTACATGCTACATACATACTACATATATACTACATGCATGCTACATACATACTACATGCTACATACATACTACATATATACTACATACATACTACATACATACTACATGCATGCTACATGCATGCTACATACATACCACATACATAACACATATATACTACATGCATGCTACATACATACTACATGCTACATACATACCATATACATACTACATGCATGCTACATACATACTACATGCTACATACATACTACATATATACTACATGCATGCTACATACATACTACATGCTACATACATACTACATATATACTACATGCATGCTACATACTACATGCTACATACATACTACATATATACTACATGCATGCTACATACATACTGCATGCTACATGCATGCTACATACATACTACATACATACTACATGCTACATACATACCACATATATACTACATACATACAATACATTCATACAATACATACATAGACATACAGTACATATAACATAGAGTAACATACTTACCAATACTTGTCACATTGTTCCCCGAAGCCATTGTCTTTTCCGGAATAAATATTAACATAACAAACCACAAAAATACTCACCCACGATCCGAAGCAGTCCACGAGTGTGTCCCACGACGATCTTGGGTAGAGAACTGCAGCATCAGCTGTTGCTGCCGTTCTCTACGGGCTGCAGGAATCCAATGACGGAAGGTAGGTATCCTTCCGCACTGTATTCCTCCGCCACTTAAAAGAAAAAAAAAGTCCCTAGTCTCACTTTATGCCATTGCTGTGTGGGAATTTCCCACGCAGCAATGGCATAAAGTGAGACTAGGGACTTTTTTTTTTTTTAAGTGGCGGAGGAATACAGTGCGGAAGGATACCTACCTTCCGTCATTGGATTCCTGCAGCCCGTAGAGAACGGCAGCATCATCTGATGCTGCCGTTCTCTACCCAAGATCGTCGTGGGACACACTCGTGGACTGCTTCGGATCGTGGGTGAGTATTTTTGTGGTTTGTTATGTTAATATTTATTCCGGAAAAGACAATGGCTTCGGGGAACAATGTGACAAGTATTGGTAAGTATGTTACTCTATGTTATATGTACTGTATGTCTATGTATGTATTGTATGAATGTATTGTATGTATGTAGTATATATGTGGTATGTATGTAGCATGTAGTATGTATGTAGTATGTATGTAGCATGCATGTAGCATGTAGTATGTATGTAGCATGCATGTAGTATATATGTAGTATGTATGTAGCATGCATGTAGTATGTATGTAGCATGTATGTAGTATGTATGTGGTATGTATGTAGCATGTAGTATGTATGTAGCATGCATGTAGTATATATGTAGTATGTATGTAGTATGTATGTGGTATGTATGTGGCATGTAGTATGTATGTAGCATGCATGTAGTATGTATGTAGCATGCATGTAGTATGTATGTAGTATGTATGTAGTATGTAGCATGTATGTAGTATGTATGTGGTATGTATGTAGCATGTAGTATGTATGTAGCATGCATGTAGTATATATGTAGTATGTAGTATGTATGTAGTATGTATGTGGTATGTATGTAGCATGTAGTATGTATGTAGCATGCATGTAGCATGCATGTAGTATGTATGTAGCATGCATGTAGCATGCATGTAGTATGTATGTAGTATGTATGTAGTATGTATGTAGCATGCAGTATGTATGTAGCATGTATGTAGTATGTATGTAGTATATATGTAGTATGTATGTAGCATGTAGTATGTATGTAGCATGTAGTATGTATGTAGCATGCATGTAGTATGTATGTAGCATGTAGTATGTATGTAGCATGCATGTAGTATGTATGTAGCATGTATGTAGTATGTATGTAGTATATATGTAGTATGTATGTAGCATGTAGTATGTATGTAGCATGCATGTAGTATGTATGTAGTATTTTTTTTTTTTTTTTAACATTTAACACATTAGCCGGATGATGGGACTACTACTGTCCCATCATTGGCTAATGTGTCAATCACTGTCATGGTAGCAGGCATCGCCCGATGGGACTTGTAGTCCCATCGGACGATGCTTGCACAGACCCCCGGACATCAGCACAGCCCCCCGGCAGGCCGGCACAGCCCCCCGGCAGGCCGGTACAGACCCCCACAGGGTGCACAGACCACCGGCAGGCCGGCACAGCCCCCCGGCAGGCCGGTACAGACCCCCACAGGGTGCACAGACCACCGGCAGGCCGGCACAGCCCCCCGGCAGGCCGGTACAGACCCCCACAGGGTGCACAGACCACCGGCAGGCCGGCACAGCCCCCCCGGCAGGCCGGTACAGACCCCGGGCAGTCCACACAGCCCCCCGGCAGGCCGGCACAGCCCCCCCGGCAGGCCGGCAGAGACCCCCGGAAGGCCCGAAATGACGGCGCATCATGATGCGCACACACCGCGCATCATGATGACGTCAGTCTGTCAATCAACTTTGAACTTCCGATTCCGATGCCGAATTCCGATATTGAAAAAATATCGGAAGTCGGTATCGGAATTCCGATACAGCAAGTATCGGCCGATACCCGATACTTGCGGTATCGGAATGCTCAACACTAAATGTGACTTTTAAAAGTTCCAATAAAACAGTTTAATATGTAACATTAGCATCAAAACAGTTGTGATATTGCCTCTTCTATAACAAAAAACTGTAAGATCTCTGGTAGAAGACGGTAGGAGAAGCCGTATCAGTTCTTTCGAGAACAGGATATTTCGTCTTCATTTATAAACATTGCTCACTTCGTAGAGCCAGTTTTATCCAACTTTGTGACATAAAACACAAAAATAGGCATTAGACTGGACAATAAATTTCATTTGTAATCCTCTGAAGATAAGAATTCATTAAAAGCGCCACTCTTTGGTTTTAGTACCGCGCTGATGTGATAATGTTTACATATCCCGACTGATTGACTTGGTTTAATGGCAAACTAAAGTAGCAATATAAAAAGCTTAGCGGGATGGAATTTGCTACATCAGCCATATAAAGATATTGTTTAAAACACAACGCACCCAAGGGTTTTTGCAGAATTCCGAGATAACTGTTCTGCCTGTAAATGCTTTTTGTATATTTATCTAAATTGGCAGCTTGGTGGCCTAATAGGAAGCTATCATCAGAAAATGACCTATTGTTTAAATCAGTTTTTTAATATATTTGTCACGGGTTTTCTGCAACAGAGAAGAGCCAGAAGACTGCAGCATCTGATTTCTCCTACTCTTGCACTGATTAAAAGCATTTCACTTTCATAGTAAATGGTGTAAATTTCTTTTAGCATTGCAAGGGTAATCTGCTCAGTTGAGAGCTCCTGGATGCTTTCCTGCATTAAGGCTCTCAGCTGCGCACTGTTAGCCACTCCTATCTCCTATATAATCTGGGCCCTGGCTAGCACTCATTGTCAGAGTTATCTTTTGCTGCATGGCTGGAAGTTGTTGTTGTTTGTTATTGGAGAAGGCATTTGGTGGATTTATCTATGACTGTTGCTATGTTTTGAGGGGCTGATAAATCTCTGTGTGTTCCTACTTTGGTTTAACCACATCCTCCACTCCCCAGTGTTTAACTTTGCTGTTTATATGTGTATATTAGTATGATTGATATTTTCCTTTATCCCTGTTCGTAATACCTTGCTTGTCTAGTCGGTATATTATGGTCCACTACTATTCCCCTCTTCCCTGGGTGGAGAAGGGTACAGACTGAGAGTGGATTCAGGAGCTAAGGCAAGGTACGTTGCCCTAGCATCTTCATCATCAGAAGTAATCTGGGGAACAGGGCGAGCTAGAGCGCCCCTAGCAGTAGGGACAGGGAAGGAGCCGCTGGTTCCGAGATACCCGACAACAGAGTCGTGACAATAATTTTGGTAATGTTTTCTGTTTTTGTTTCCAAGTTCCAATCTGTATTAAAAAAAAAAATAGAAATCTTGAAATTACCACACTGACCACTGGGGCTTTTTATAGTCTGTAACTTTCAGGAAACAACACATGTACATTAGCCACAATGGTCAGACCCTGCTTTAATTTTTGAATAGAAGCATCTAATGAGCATGTGTAAAGGTCTTCGTGAATGGACAGGGTACAGGGTCAGCTGTGACATCACGTATTGTTTTTGCTGGGTTCTATGTTATCAGCTGTGCATAGAAGTGTTGACTGTAATTGTAACCCTGCCTCTGATGACAGGAAGCCTGCTGTAAACTCTTCCAGAATATACAGTAATTATCAGTCTAAAAAAAAGCCCCAGTGGCTAGTGTGAAAATTGCAAAATGACTATTTTTTTATTTTTTTATTAAAGATCATGAATGATATAAAAAAAATTACCTTTTTTTAATATATGAGTACTTGTAACATTGAAACCTAATTTAAAAAAAAATCAAGGGGAAACTAGAAAGGAGACAAAGCGAAGAAAAAGGTCTTATCTTATCTTATTTTATCAAAAACTTAGGTTTTGTCCTGATGAAGAAGTCGTGTGTGACATTGAAACACGTTGACACTGTAAATCTGTACAATAAACTTCCTCAAGTTTATTTTAGTTATCGAGCCTTTATCAGCAGCGCATTGAATGACACCTCCATCCCATCCCATATAATACAAAATATGTGCTCAGACTCTGTCCATTGTGGCTAATGTTCATGTGTTGCTTCCTGAAACAACAGGAAGTAAGAGTCTAAAAATAGCCCCAGTGGCCAGTTTGGAAATTGCAAGATTTCAAATTTTTAATTTTAAAAAAATGTAGTACAGAAAAAAACACATTGCCAAAAATAAAAAAAAATACATTTTAACACAAAAACCTGATTTTAACAGTAGATCTTTTTCTATTGCTTTCACGTATAGTTAGTAATTGAGAGATGGGTTCAAATCTATTCATCTCTATGAGAATTGTGAAAATTGCTAAGTACTCTTCCTCCGAAAAAAAAAAGGACATTTCGCATTTTTTCCATGGAGGATCACTTTAAGTTATTTTCCCTAATATGTTTGCACATAACACGGGCACTAAATTTATGGGCTTAATCTCCTTACAAGGACAGAATGATATTTAACATATTGTTGCCTCTTTAATTTGTTCAATAAGTCGAATTTATGGAATAGCGAACTATATAAGCTCTCGTCATAGCCTTGCGTTACGTTAGACTTGACGAATAAATTCTAGCTGCCAAAGACTGATGATTTTCCATAGTCTCAGGAAACGGACACCTTAGTCATAACAGTAAAGGCAATCAAATGCTCAGATCCAAAGCTGAGGCTTCATGTAAAAGAACGAGTAAATCCGACACAAGGCCGAAATACCAGCAGTGTACCATAACCAGATAATATCTCTGTAGCAATATGGCCTTTTACAAGCCTGAACGATAACGTGATACAAGTTTTACAACCCACGCGAACACTCGGTTTATGAGTCAATTGTTTTTGAGGCTTGTAAAACTTTCATTCCATCATAGTTCAGATCAACTTGGATCAATTTATTGTCGCAGTGATACAGAGGATTTATTAAGTCTGAGATTTCAGTTTAGCAAAATTGGAAGCGCAGAGGCAACAGTTGGTTCCTTTCTCGGGACAAGTTCTAGGGTTTTGTCTAGAGACATTGATGACGTTCTGAACTGATATCATTTCCGAAAATATCCATTTTTATTTTTATTTTCTGCATAGATTTAATTTTACTTTTCGGATGATATTTCTCACATATTGTACTTTTTTTTTAGACTTTAGCTAGCAAAACTTAATTTTGAGTCATAATATGGTTCCATATAACCTTCAAGATGTTTATGACAGCCTGAAATGGTTTTCTGCAACTCAAAGGGGAAGCCATAATGAAAGAAGCTCTCCTCCTAATAAAGCGGTGTTGTGTGCCAGAGAAACGCGCGTCGGGGTGGACATCTGGCCTGGAACCACCTCCCTGTTTTTACCTTAACCCTGGTAAGCCCGATTTTACTTATTTGTGGTGGGGATTCCCCCTGTTATGTGTGGCCATTGGGATCGTCCTGGGCTTTATTGGTTATGGGACTATTAACTGTCCTTTTTGCCTGATACTTATACTATGTGGAGGTGTTTCCTTCCTGCCTGTATTGTCTTGGACCTCTCTGATTACTGTGATTATTGTGTGATTTTATATTAACTTTTCCATTGAATAAAGTTTGTACTGTTTTTTACATCACCTGTGACTCCTCCACCATATTTTACAGCACTGTGTGCTTAAAATTGCTCAATTTGCCTTTCTACCCAGCTAATTCTCCTCATTTCCATTAGGTCTGTGACATTGTGATTAAAAGTGGAACAAGTGATTAAGTGATTAAGAGTGATAAAGTGATTAAGAGTGGAACAAGCTGCCACGAGAAGTGGTGCGTTCTCCTTCAATGGAAGTCTTCAAACAGAGGCTGGACAGACATCTGACTGGGATGATTTAGCGAATCCTGCTTTGAGCAGGGGGTTGGACCAGATGACCCAGGAGGTCCCTTCCAACTCTACGATTCTATGATTCTATGATTCTAAAAGCTAACTAGTTGAATCCTTCTAAGCTCTATGTAGAAACACGTAGTACAAGTTCAAATCAGACCCCATTTCTGCCATTGAAAATAACAATATTAATAAAATAAAATATAAACATAATTGGCATCATCCCATTCAGAAAAGTCCGATCTATCAAAATATGAAAATAATAAAGCTGATCGATAAACACACAGTAAGCTAAAAAAAAAAAAAATTCAAGAGCGACAAATTTAGTTTTTTTGATTCCTGCAATTCTACAAAAAAAATGCTGCAACAAGCGATAAAAACTTCACATCTATCCCAAAATGGTATCAACAAAAACGTTTTCTTTTGTCTACAAAAAATAAGCCATCACACAGCTCCACCAAAAAATGAAAACGTTACAGGTCTCGGAAAATGGCGACACAACCCAATTTTTTTTTTTTGCAAACTTCTGATTTTTTTTTTCAACAAAATAAAAAAAAAATTGAAATATTTGGTATCGCCATAATCATACTGATGAGCAAAATCATACCGTGTGGTTAGTCTTATCCCATAATGTCCACCGTCAAAAATATTCCCCAAAGCAATGTCAGAATTGCATTTTTTTTCACAATTTCTCACCACTTGGAATTCTTTTTTTTTAACTATTTTCCATTACACTATGTGGTAAAATAAATGGTGTCATTCAAAATTGCAACTCGTTCAGCAAAAAAAACAAGCCCTCATGTGTCTACAGGGACAGAAAATTAAAAAAAAAAGTTATGGGAAGAAGGGGATTAAAAAATTTATACGCAAAAATGGAAATTGGCCCCATCATGAAGGGAATAATCTTGCTTATTGCGAAGGCCATACCCTAAAGGTTGCCATGCGACCCCAATCACTTGTATTGCACTTCAATGTGGCAGTGACACTAAGCAAATTTGGCTGCCCGGCAAGTGTTTGGCCAAATTCGATGTGAAACCCTTGTGTTCAAGTGTAAATACGAGATAATCCCAAATACTCCATTCCTGGGTTTAGCCCTAAAGGCCCCGTCTCACATAACGAGATCGTTAGCGAGATCGCTGAAACATCACAGATTTTGTGACGCAGCAGCGATCTTGGTAACGATCTTACTACATGTGACACATAGCATCTGTTCTTGCTCGAATGTCCTGGGCCAGTTTTTGATCGTTGGTGTCCCGCTGGCCAGCATGCATCACTGTGTTTGACTCCAACGAGCGACCACGTTGGCGATGCAGAACTCAGGGACGCAGGTGTGAGTCGTCAGAAAAGCTGCTGAGTGACAAGGTCCCAATGACCGCCGAGGTCGTTATACGGATCGCCGCATCATTGCTGGGTCGTTGAGTAGATCTGCCTGTTTGACAGCTTACTAGCGACCATGTAGTGACGCACCAGCGATCCTTACCAGGTCGTATCGTTGTTGGGATCGCTGGTGCGCTATGTGAAATGGGACCCTTAGGGTGTGTGCACACGCTGCGGATTCTGCTGCGGTGTACAGTACCATAATATCCTATGGATATTAAAAACCGCAGTGCAGACGGTGCAGATTTTTCCGCGCGGATTTGCTGCGGTTTCTAAACCGCAGAAAGAATTGACATGTCAATTCTTTCTGCGGATTCCGCTGCGGTTTACCATCTCCTCCATTGTACAGATGATAAACCGCAGGGCAAAACCACAGGCTAATCCGCAGGTAAAACGGCAGGTCTTTTGTCCTGCAGATTTACCTGCGGATTTTACAAAATCCGCATGGCCAAATCCGCAGAGCATTCCGCAGCGTATGCACGTACCCTAAGGCTGGGATCCTACATGCGAGACACCCAGCCGAGTCTCACATGTTAATACCCGGCACTTGGATCGGAGCGTGGGGGTCCATGTATTGCTATGCGGCTGCACCCTCCGATCCAAGTGCCGACGGCAGTGCCGGGCATTAACATGTGAGACTCGGCCGTATTTCTCTCATGTGTGATCCCGGCCTAAGCCAAATCCTTTCTATCCCATCAGCACTTCTCCAGTAAACCTTATAGCAATCATTTCCTTAATGAGCATTTTATTGCCACACAGGTTGCCACATAGTGCCCAGCACCGTCTTAATATTGCGGTAACCTGTCGCTGCTTTCCACGAAATTATCACATTCTTTTTCTGCTGCTGTCATCATTCCGAATGTTTATTTGTTACTATTATGGAGTTCATGTGTATTTTAGGGTTTTTTTATATTTGTTATTATTATTTAACCCCTTCCTGACATCAGACGTACTATCCCGTCCATGGGACCCGGGCCCCTATGCCCATGGACGGGATAGTACGTCTACCACGATCAGCGGCGCCCACGTGGTGAGCGCCGCTGATCGCGGTCGGGTGTCAGCTGATTATCACAGCTGACACCCGGCACTATGTGTCAGGGGCGGTCACGGACCGCCCCCGAGACATCAACCCCTTGCACACCGCGATCAAAAATGATCGCGGTGTACCGGGGGTTAAAGGGAAGCATCGGCAGGGAGGGGGCTCCCTCTGTGCTTCCCTGAGCCCAGCACGGCAGCGCAATGTGCAGCGCTGCTGCAGGGGTCTCTTTCCCTACAGGCCCCCGAATCCAAGATGGCGACGGGGGCCTGTAGGGAGCTGACTTCCTCAGTGCCTGCAAAGCGCAGGCATGAGGAAGCCTGCTGCACTGCCTGTGACAGATCGCTGATCTGTCACAGTGATCTGTGATGTGACAGATCAGCGATCTGTCACAGGACAGTGATGTCCCACCTGGGTCTATGTAATAAAGTTAAAAAAAAAAAAAGTGTTAAAATAATTTAAAAAAAATCGCCAAATATATTAGAAAAAAAAAAATATTCCCCCAATAAATCCATTTTTTTTTAAATAAAAGAAAAACAATAAAAGTATACATATTAGGTATCACCGCGTCCGTAACGACCTGCCCTATAAAACTATCCCATTAGTTAACCCCTTTAGCGAACCCCTTAAAAAATAAAAATAAAAAACGAAGCAAAAAATAATGATTTATTATCATACCACCAAACAAAAAGTGCAATAACGCGCGATCAAAAAGACACATATAAATAGCCATGGTACCGCTGAAAACGTCATCTTGTCCCGCAAAAAACGAGCCACCATACAGCATCGTCAGCGAAAAAATAAAAAAGTTATAGCTTGCAGAATAAAGCGATACAAAAATAATTATTTTTTATATAAAATAGTTTTCATTTCATATAACCGACAAAACATAAAAAAAGACCTAAATGAGGTATCGCTGTAACCGTACTGACCCGAAGAATAAAACCGCTTTATCAATTTTACCGCACGCAGAACGGTGTAAACGCACCCCCCAAAAGATATTCATGGAACGCTGGTTTTTGTTCATTCTGCGTCCCAAAAATCGGAATAAAAAGCGATCAAAAAATGTCACGTGCCCGAAAATGGTACCAATAAAAACGTCAACTCGTCCCGCAAAAAATAAGACCTCATATGAATCAGGGAGTCAAAATACGGAAAAATTATAGCTCTCAATATGTGGTGATGCAAAAACTATTTTTACAATAAAAAGCGTCTTTTAGCGTGCGACAGCTGCCAAAAATAAATACCGCCATAAATAGTAAATCAAACCCCCCGTTATCACCCCCTTAGTTAGGGAAAAATAATAAAATTAAAATAAAATGTATTTATTTCCATTTTCCCATTAGGGTTAGGGCTAGGGTTAGGGTTAGGGCCAGGGTTAGGGTTAGGGCTAGGGTTAGGGCTAGGGTTAGGATTAGGGCTGAGATTAGGGTTAGGGGTGTGTTGGCGTTAGGGTTGGAGTTAGAGTTGAGCGAAACGGGTCGAAAAAATTCAAAAGTCGCCGACTTTTGGCAAAGTCGGGTTTCATGAAACGAAACCCGACCCTAGGATGAGGTCGGCCACGAGGTCGGCGACTTACGCGCCAAAGTCGCGTTTCCAAAGTTTGTTTTGCTCTCTTTTCAGCCAATCAGGATCCACGGACACTGTGGGCAACGTGATGACATAGGCACGGGTCACCACCATCTTTCAGAAGGGCATGCAAGTGATTGGCTTGCTTTGGTGGGCGTCACAGGGGGTATAAAAGGGCGTGCACGCCGACCGCCATCTTACTTCTGCCGATCTTAGCATAGGGAGAGGTTGCTGCTGATTCTGTAGGGAGAGCGTTAGGCAGGGAAGAAGACAAAAAAACTGCTTCTGCTGCTAGCGATTTGGCCTGCACAACACACCAGTCACTGTGTGTGCAGTGCAAGGGGAGGCTATATAGTGGTGTATCAGTGGTGTTGGTTGTTGGGCTGCCTTCTAAGGCTTCCTGACAGGCTGGCATTGCTGTTTACCCACTGCTCCGCAAACTGCTTTTTTAAAAGCAATCCAATCTCCCTTATCCTCTAGTCACTTTGGTCACAGCTGCGCCATCGAGCCTGTCACATAGCGCTCAGATATTCATTGGGCCTCAAACTGCTTTTTTAAAAGCAATCCCAATTTTTTTTTTTGTCCTGCTGAGAAGAAAAAAAAACTGCTTCTGCTGCTGATAGCAATTTGGCCTGCACAACACACCAGTCACTGTGTGTGCAGTGCAAGGGGAGGCTATATTGTGGTGTATCAGTAGTGTTGGTTGTTGGGCTGCCTTTTAAGGCTTCCTGACAGGCTGGCATTGCTGTTTACCCACTGCTCCGCAAACTGCTTTTTTAAAAGCAATCCAATCTCCCTTATCCTCTAGTCACTTAGGTCACAGCTGTGCCATCGAGCCTGTCACATAGCGCTCAGATATCAGTGGGCCTCACACAATCCAAAAGTGTCCAGTGTCCAAAAGTGTGTGCAGAGATTTAAAATCTCACTTATCCTCTAGTCACTTAGGTCACAGCTGTGCCATCGAGCCTGTCACATAGCGCTCAGATATCAGTGGGCCTCACACAATCCAAAAGTGTCCAGTGTCCAAAAGTGTGTGCAGAGATTCAAAATCTCACTTATCCTGTAGTCACTTAGGTCACAGCTGTGCCATCGAGCCTGTCACATAGCGCTCAGATATTCATTGGGCCTCACACAATCCAAAAGTGTCCAGTGTCCAAAAGTGTGTGCAGAGATTCAAAATCTCCCTTATCCTCTAGTCACTTAGGTCACAGCTGTGCCATCGAGCCTGTCACATAGCGCTCAGATATTCATTGGGCCGCACACAATCCAAAAGTGTCCAGTGTCCAAAAGTGTGTGCAGAGATTCAAAATCTCACTTATCCTCTAGTCACTTAGGTCACAGCTGTGCCATCGAGCCCGTCTCATAGTGCTCAGATATTCATTGGGCCTCACACAATCCAAAAGTGTCCAGTGTCCAAAAGTGTGTGCAGAGATTCAAAATCTCACTTATCCTCTAGTCACTTAGGTCACAGCTGTGCCATCGAGCCTGTCACATAGCGCTCAGATATCAGTGGGCCTCACACAATCCAAAAGTGTCCAGTGTCCAAAAGTGTGTGCAGAGATTCAAAATCTCACTTATCCTCTAGTCACTTTGGTCACAGCTGTGCCATCGAGACTGTCACATAGCGCTCAGATATTCATTGGGCCTCACACAATCCAAAAGTGTCCAGTGTCCAAAAGTGTGTGCAGAGATTCAAAATCTCCCTTATCCTCTAGTCACTTAGGTCACAGCTGTGCCATCGAGCCTGTCACATAGCGCTCAGATATTCATTGGGCCTCACACAATCCAAAAGTGTCCAGTGTCCAAAAGTGTGTGCAGAGATTCAAAATCTCACTTATCCTCTAGTCACTTAGGTCACAGCTGTGTCATCGAGCCTGTCTCATAGTGCTCAGATATTCATTGGGCCTCACACAATTCAAAAGTGTCCAGTGTCCAAAAGTGTGTGCAGAGATTCAAAATCTCCCTTATCCTCTAGTCACTTAGGTCACAGCTGTGCCATCGAGCCTGTCACATAGCGCTCAGATATTCATTGGGCCTCACACAATCCAAAAGTGTCCAGTGTCCAAAAGTGTGTGCAGAGATTCAAAATCTCACTTATCCTCTAGTCACTTAGGTCACAGCTGTGCCATCGAGCCTGTCACATAGCGCTCAGATATTCATTGGCCCTCACACAATCCAAAAGTGTCCAGTGTCCAAAAGTGTGTGCAGAGATTCAAAATCTCCCTTATCCTCTAGTCACTTAGGTCACAGCTGTGCCATCGAGCCTGTCACATAGCGCTCAGATATTCATTGGGCCTCACACAATCCAAAAGTGTCCAGTGTCCAAAAGTGTGTGCAGAGATTCAAAATCTCACTTATCCTCTAGTCACTTAGGTCACAGCTGTGCCATCGAGCCTGTCTCATAGTGCTCAGATATTTATTGGGCCTCACACAATCCAAAAGTGTCCAGTGTCCAAAAGTGTGTGCAGAGATTCAAAATCTCACTTATCCTCTAGTCACTTAGGTCACAGCTGTGCCAACGAGCCTGTCACATAGCGCTCAGATATTCATTGGCCCTCACACAATCCAAAAGTGTCCAGTGTCCAAAAGTGTGTGCAGATATTCAAAATCTCCCTTATCCTCTAGTCACTTAGGTCACAGCTGTGCCATCGAGCCTGTCACATAGCGCTCAGATATTCATTGGGCCTCACACAATCCAAAAGTGTCCAGTGTCCAAAAGTGTGTGCAGAGATTCAAAATCTCACTTATCCTCTAGTCACTTAGGTCACAGCTGTGCCATCGAGCCTGTCTCATAGTGCTCAGATATTCATTGGGCCTCACACAATCCAAAAGTTTCCAGTGTCCAAAAGTGTGTGCAGAGATTCAAAATCTCACTTATCCTCTAGTTACTTAGGTCACAGCTGTGCCATCGAGCCTGTCACATAGCGCTCAGATATCAGTGGGCCTCACACAATCCAAAAGTGTCCAGTGTCCAAAAGTGTGTGCAGAAATTCAAAATCTCCCCTGTCCTATAGACACCTTGTACCTTGTTTTACATACTATATAGTTTGTTGGATTTTGTCTACATTTCTACCAAAAATGAGGAAGGCTGGTGGAAGAGGCCATGGAATTGGGCGGGGGTTGGCAGCTGGTAATGATGGTGTTGGTGGTGGATCTGATGGTAGTGGCAAGAGCAAAATAGGACCGAATGCAGGAGGTGTTGAGCCTGCGTCATCGTCTGGCTACATAAGGCCTCGAACGCTTAGTTTTCTAGGAGTTGGCAAACCGCTTTTAAAGCCAGAGCATCAGGAAAAAGTGTTGTCTTACATTGCTGACTCAGCCTCCAGCTCTATCGCCTCCTCTTCTTCAGTTGTAAAAAGTAAAAGCACTGAGTCGTCATTGGAGGCTCATGTTCATGAACCACACCTTTCCTTGTGTCCTTCACCCCAACCAAGATTGAAGGATGACGCAGGCCATACTACTGATTACTCCATGGAGCTGTTTTCACATACCATGCCTGGATTATCAAGTGAAATGGTGAATTACCCAGGCCAAGATGAATCTGACATGGAGTGCACTGATGCACAGCCACTGATGGATGATTCTGCTGGTACATTCACTCAGAGCACTACATTGTCCTCGCAGTGTACAGAGCCAGATTCTGACCCTGATGAGACTCAGGTGCCCCTTCCCGCACACTATACCACCATACACGGTGACACAGAGGAAGGTGCACATGACATAGAAGAGGAGGTGATGGATGACCCAGTTGTTGACCCAGATTGGCATCCATTGGGGGAAGAGGGTGCTGCTTCCAATAGCTCAGATGAGGAGCATCCACAGCAGACATCGACATCGCAACAGCTGTTATCTGGCAGGCCCGGAGCACTCCAAAGACAGGTTCCAAACATCAAAAGAGTTGCTGGACAGCTTGTCCAGAGGGTCAAAAGATCACAGCGTGCTAGGCCGCAAAATGTCTGCCAAAGTAGGAAGAGTGCAGTGTGGCACTTTTTTGAACAAAATCCTCATGATCAGGCCAAGGTTATCTGTAAGAAGTGCGCAAAGACCTTTAGCCGAGGGAAAAATCTGAAAAATTTGAATACCAGTTGCATGCTTAGACATTTAACCAGCATGCACTTGCAAGCGTGGACACAACACCAAACCTCAAGTGCCACATGTGCAACTGATCACAACGAAGGTAGTCAGCAACGCTACATTGTTTCCCCCACTGTAAGCCCACCGGTTAGCACAGCAGCAAATGTTGAGGTGTCGTTGCAAGGCCATAGCAGTCAGGGAATCCCACTGTTATATCAACGAAAGACAGATTCTAGGCCATCAGAAAGAACACCAACTCCATCACCATTATCAACCCTCTCTCAGTCCGCCCTGTCCACCGCTACTTCCACCATATGCAGCTCTCAAGTCCAGCTCACCCTCCCAGACACTATGAGTAGGTCAAGAAAGTACTCAGTCTCTCATCCGCGTACACTGGGTTTGAACGCCCACATTGCCAAACTAATCTCGTTTGAGATGATGCCCTTTCGGTTGGTGGTAAGCACAGCTTTCCGCGAACTCATGGCCTATGCAGTACCACGCTATGACCTACCCAGTCGCCACTTCTTCTCTCGCAAAGCCATCCCAGCCCTCCACCATCATGTGAAAGACCGCATTGTCCATGCACTCAAGCAGTCAGTGAGCGGAAAGGTGCACCTCACTACTGATGCATGGTCCAGTCAGCATGGCCAGGGCCGTTACGTGTCCATCACTGCGCACTGGGTTAATGTGGTGGATGCAGGGTCCACAGGGGACAGCGGTGGTGGGACAGTGCTGCCTAGCCTACGGTATAGGAAACAGTTGGCTGTAGGCGTTCCACCCTCCTCCTCCTCCTCCTCCTCCTCCTCCAGAAGCGAAAGCTCGTCCACAGAGCGCAGTCGTACGAGCACTCCATCTGCAGCTGCCACTGTTGCACACGATGTGTCCCCCTATCGAGCAGCTAGTGGAAAGCGTCAGCAGGCTGTGTTGCAGATGATGTGTTTGGGCGACAGACATACCGCCGAGGTGCTGGCCGAGTACTTGAAGCGACAAACTGAGTCATGGCTGGGCAGTGTACATCTTGAGGCAGACAAGGTAGTTAGTGATAACGGCCGTAATTTTGTGGCAGCCATAGCCCTTTCAAAAGTCAGCCACATACCTTGCTTGGCTCACACCTTGAACCTGGTGGTGCAGTGCTTCCTCAAAAATTATCCGGAGTTAACAGCCCTGCTCCAGAAGGTGCGAAGACTGTGCGCGCACATCCGCCGGTCGCCTGTACACTCCGTTCGTATGCAGAAGCTGCAGCGATTGCTCCACCTTCCCAACCATCGCCTCATTATCGACATTGCAACAAGGTGGAACTCCACCCTGCACATGGTGGAGCGGCTGTGCGAGCAGAGGCAGGCCATAATGCATTTGTGGGAGGATACACGGCCAGGCACTTTGAGAGCAGACATGGAGTTGACAGGTGTGCAGTGGTCGAAGCTGAAAGACCTCTGTAAAGTCCTTCAGTGTTTTGAGGAATGCACACGGCTGGTAAGCGCAGACGACGCCATCCTAAGCATGAGCATCCCACTTATGCGTCTGCTCATGCAAACTTTGACGCACCTTAAGGAGCAGGCGTCTGCAGCCAATGTTGATGAGGAGGAAGAGGAGGAGGGAATCCTTGATGACATTCAGCCATTGTCTGCTCAGGGACCTCTCCTGGACGAGGTGGAGGAAGAAGAGGAGGAGGAGGAGGAGGATGATGAGGATGATTACTTAGGGGAGGAGGATGCATCTCGTGGGGCAAGTGAAAATGTTGGCGTGGCAAGGTCTGGTACAGGGTTTGTGCGTGACTGGAGGGATGTGGATTTGCCAGAAAGTGCTCCTCCAACCAGCACTCGCAGTGCATCATTGACACCGGGAACATTGGCCCACATGTCAGATTATGCCTTGCGGATCCTAAAAAGGGACCCGCGCATTGCCAAAATGATGAACGATGACGACTACTGGTTGGCCAGCATCCTGGATCCATGCTATAAAGACAAATTACAAAACATCATGCCACAGGAGAACCTTGACCTAATGGCTAATAAACAAGCAACTCTGGTAAATCGGTTGCTTGAGGCATTCCCAGCACACAGCAGCGGTGATGGTTCTCACACGAGCCGTACGGGCCGGGGGCAGCTTGGCAGAGGTGTTCGTGGTGCACACAGCAGAAGTGGCGTTGGAGACAGGGGTTTCATGACAATGTTGTGGACTGATTTTTCAAATACCGCTCACACAACTGGTAATACTGCATCGATGGAAAGTGACAGGAGACAGCAGTTGTCAACCATGGTTACAAACTACTTTTCCTCCCATATCGATGTTCACCCACACAGGTCATTCCCCTTTGACTATTGGGCCGCTAAACTGGACACCTGGCCTGAATTGGCCCAATATGCCTTACAGGAGCTCGCTTGCCCAGCTGCAAGTGTGCTATCGGAAAGAGTCTTCAGTGCAGCTGGATCAATCCTGACAGAAAAAAGGACCCGTCTGTCAACCCAAAATGTGGATGATCTAACCTTCATTAAAATGAACCATGCATGGGTTTCCAAGGATTTTGTCCCACCTTCCCCTGATGACACATAGGGTGACAGAAAAATGGCTTGCTTTGGTCCACCTCTTCCTGGGACTTGACCTATTTCGCCTTTTGCATCAGCTGAATGTCCAACATCAACATATGCCACTTTCTAAAACTCCCTAACTGTGCTGCCTCCCCCCCATGGCCGGGGTCACCACCTAGCGCACGACACCGTGTGAGTGCCGTTGCCCTGGACAGGTGGGTAGGCCGACTCTTGGGCGCAGGCACTGGCACAGGGTCCCTCATAGTGCAATCAAGTGTCTCTGACGGTGGTGGTGCACACCTGCCGTCAGACACACCGCTGTACTATGAGGGGCCCAGTGCCAGTACCGACGCCCACGAGTGGGCCCCCCTTGCTTGGGCAGGGCCCCAGCATTTGCAATCTTTACCTCTCCCTGCTCCTCCGCTGTGTAATCTGGGCCGTCAAATCCATACTGTGCCTGACACCGTCTGAGCCTGCCTCCTGAGACATATATTTTGAATGTGTACGCTATCCATACATGTTATCCGGGGATACGGTACCCTTTCTAACCTTTGTGCAATCACGTGCAATCCATACTGGGCCTAACACCGTCTGAGCCTGACTCCTGAGACATATATTTTGAATGTGTACGCTATCCATACATGTTATCCAGGGATACGGTACCCTTTCTAACCTTTGTGCAATCACGTGCAATCCATACTGGGCCTAACACCGTCTGAGCCTGCCTCCTGAGACATATATTTTGAATGTGTACGCTATCCATACATGTTATCCGGGGATGCGGTACCCTTTCTAACCTTTGTGCAATCACGTGCAATCCATACTGGGCCTAACACCGTCTGAGCCTGCCTCCTGAGACATATATTTTGAATGTGTACGCTATCCATACATGTTATCCGGGGATACGGTACCCTTTCTAACCTTTGTGCAATCACGTGCAATCCATACTGGGCCTAACACCGTCTGAGCCTGCCTCCTGAGACATATATTTTGAATGTGTACGCTATCCATACATGTTATCCGGGGATACGGTACCCTTTCTAACCTTTGTGCAATCACGTGCAATCCATACTGGGCCTAACACCGTCTGAGCCTGCCTCCTGAGACATATATTTTGAATGTGTACGCTATCCATACATGTTATCCGGTGATACGGTACCCTTTCTAACCTTTGTGCAATCACGTGCAATCCATACTGTGCCTAACACCGTCTGAGCCTGCCTCCTGAGACATATATTTTGAATGTGTACGCTATCCATACATGTTATTCGGGGATACGGTACCCTTTCTAACCTTTGTGCAATCACGTGCAATCCATACTGGGCCTAACACCATCTGAGCCTGCCTCCTGAGACATATATTTTGAATGTGTACGCTATCCATACATGTTATCCGGGGATACGGTACCCTTTCTAACCTTTGTGCAATCACGTGCAATCCATACTGGGCCTAACACCGTCTGAGCCTGCCTCCTGAGACATATATTTTGAATGTGTACGCTATCCATACATGTTATCCGGGGATACGGTACCCTTTCTAACCTTTGTGCAATCACGTGCAATCCATACTGGGCCTAACACCGTCTGAGCCTGCCTCCTGAGACATATATTTTGAATGTGTACGCTATCCATACATGTTATCCGGGGATACGGTACCCTTTCTAACCTTTGTGCAATCACGTGCAATCCATACTGGGCCTAACACCGTCTGAGCCTGCCTCCTGAGACATATATTTTGAATGTGTACGCTATCCATACATGTTATCTGGGGATACGGTACCCTTTCTAACCTTTGTGCAATCACGTGCAATCCATACTGGGCCTAACACCGTCTGAGCCTGCCTCCTGAGACATATATTTTGAATGTGTACGCTATCCATACATGTTATCCGGTGATACGGTACCCTTTCTAACCTTTGTGCAATCACGTGCAATCCATACTGGGCCTAACACCGTCTGAGCCTGCCTCCTGAGACATATATTTTGAATGTGTACGCTATCCATACATGTTATCCGGGGATACGGTACCCTTTCTAACCTTTGTGCAATCACGTGCAATCCATACTGGGCCTAACACCGTCTGAGCCTGCCTCCTGAGACATATATTTTGAATGTGTACGCTATCCATACATGTTATCCGGGGATACGGTACCCTTTCTAACCTTTGTGCAATCACGTGCAATCCATACTGGGCCTAACACCGTCTGAGCCTGCCTCCTGAGACATATATTTTGAATGTGTACGCTATCCATACATGTTATCCGGTGATACGGTACCCTTTCTAACCTTTGTGCAATCACGTGCAATCCATACTGTGCCTAACACCGTCTGAGCCTGCCTCCTGAGACATATATTTTGAATGTGTACGCTATCCATACATGTTATTCGGGGATACGGTACCCTTTCTAACCTTTGTGCAATCACGTGCAATCCATACTGGGCCTAACACCGTCTGAGCCTGCCTCCTGAGACATATATTTTGAATGTGTACGCTATCCATACATGTTATCCGGGGATACGGTACCCTTTCTAACCTTTGTGCAATCACGTGCAATCCATACTGGGCCTAACACCGTCTGAGCCTGCATCCTGAGACATATATTTTGAATGTGTACGCTATCCATACATGTTATCCGGTGATACGGTACCCTTTCTAACCTTTGTGCAATCACGTGCAATCCATACTGGGCCTAACACCGTCTGAGCCTGCCTCCTGAGACATATATTTTGAATGTGTACGCTATCCATACATGTTATCTGGGGATACGGTACCCTTTCTAACCTTTGTGCAATCACGTGTAATCCATACTGGGCGTGAGAACGGCTGGCGAGCTGTTAAGCAATCTACAGCACCTGTGGTTTGCACACGTAAGTTTTTCATTTTTTCAGGAATGACGGTTAGGCCTAATTCCGGAACTGCAGTTGACCTGGGAAATCATTGTTCGCGGGTAATAATTGTAATCAGTGATCCCCATCACTAACGTTGTTCAGCGGGTTATCTGCACCTGTAAGCGACAAACGCTGGCCTTTTCAGTGTAGCGCACATGCAGCCACGGACATGTAAGGGCATGACACACCAGTTATTGGCCAATCTCATGTTCCAGAGCCTCACGTGTCCCTCTAGTAAGCCGGACTCGGACCGCGGGGCATGACGGAGTCTCGTCCGTTAACGGAATTAAGCTTGCAATGTGTGCATCTGTTCTGTAGCTGGCATGGTTGAGGTTTCCCAGGTGGAGTCGAATTTAACCGTAGGCTCCACTCCTGGTGGTGCCCTTCTGGACATTCCTTTAAGGTTCAGCTTTGCAACCATACTGCCCACGTAAAACAAACAATTTGCCTTCATGAACGCTGTTTGGAGGGTCATGACTCGTGGGAATAACGCCGCCCAATCAGTTAACCTGCTAGAGAGATCCTTCGTTGCTCCCAAGCATGACATCACACTCCCTAGGAGGAAGGTAATGCCACTGTGGCGACCGTACTCCTGGGGGCGACACAAGTGCACTGATGCCCAGCCACTGCTCGATGAATCTGCTGGTACATTGACCCAGACCACTACATTCCCCTCGCACGCTACATGGCCTGAATCTGACCCTGATGAAACTCAGGTTACCCTTCCCATGTACAGTTCCATCTTACACGGTGACAAAGAGGAAGCTGCAGATGAAATTGCAGGTTCGGCCCACCCGCCATCAGACACACCACCGTACTATCAGGGGCCCTGTGCCAGTGCCGTCGCCAACGAGTGGGCCCCCCCTGCTTGCTCAGGATCACAGCACTTGCAAGGTTGAAATACTGTGCAGTGAGATGGAAGATGGGGACGACGAGGAGTCCAGACTAGTACAGGGATTCACTAGCGAGGAGACTTATTTGATTGTTTTCAATGTTGGGACAGCAATTTTTGGGGAGCACGTTACTCTGGAGAATGATAGATGGGGCCCACCATACACTGGAACATTCCAAAGGTGGACATCAGACACTGGAGCAGCATTTACAGGGCCCATTATACACTAGAGCATTAGAAATGGGGCCCATTATGTTTGGAGCATTATTTGGGCCCATAAGACAGTGGAGCTTCATCCATGGGGACCAACATATACTGTAGCATTATGTGGAGCTCATCATATACTGTTTCAAACATTATATGGGACCAATGATTCTGTATGGAGAAATAGATGGGCCTCGTCATGAGATGTAAAAAGTGAAGTATTTTTCATTGTACTATACCGCTATTTCTCTGCCGTATCGGAGCATGATGAGTTTTGGTATGTGTTAAAGGGGCGCTCTTTCGCCCAGGGCACATGAAAACCTGGAGCCAGCCCCCCCCCCACAACTTTAGCCAAATAACCCCCATTTTTCAGTGCGTAACTTGTATTATGAAGTTAATAAAGGTTGACAAGCTTAAGTAAGAAGAATTGATGCTTTTGGCATTCAAATGGGCACTGTAGGTGTGTTTCCTGTCCTCCTCTCACTGCCGACTTTTATTCCCCATTGACTTACATTGGGTTTCGTGTTTCGGGACGACCCCGACTTTTCCCTATAATCGGACGATCTTGCTCGACCCGACTTTTGGAAAAGTCGGGTTTCACAAAACGAAACGCGACCCTAAAAAACCAAAAGTCGCTCAACTCTAGTTGGAGTTAGAATTGGGGGTTTCCACTGTTTGGGTACATCAGATGCTCTCCAAATGCAACATGGCGTCTGATCTCAATTCCAGCCAATTCTGAGTTGAAAAAGTCAAATGGTGCTCCTTTCCTTCCAAGCTCTGCCATGCGCCCAAACAGTGTTTTACCCCCCACATGTAGGGTATCAGCCTACTCAGGACAAATTTCAAAACAACTTTTGGGGTCCAATTTCTCCTGTTACTGTTAGGAAAATAAAAAATTGGGGCAAAAATATCATTTTTGTGGAAAAAAATGATTTTTTTTATTTTCACGCCCGGGCGTTATAAACTTCTGTGAAGCACTTGGGGGTTCAAAGTGCTCACCACACATCTAGATAAGTTCCGTGGGGGGTCTAGTGTCCAAAATGGGGTGACTTGTGGGGAGTTTCAATAGTTTAGGTAGATTAGGGGCTCTCCAAATGCACATGACACCCGCAGACCATTCCATCAAAGTCTGCATTCCAAAACGTCACTACTTCCATTCTGAGCCCCGACGTGTGCCCATACAGTAGTTTTCTCCCACAAATGGGGTGTCAGCGTACTCAGGACAAATTGGACAACAACTTTTGGGGTCCAATTTCTCCTGTTACCCTTGGGAAAATAAAAAAATTGGGGACTAATTGATCATGTTTGTGGAAAAAATATGATTTTTTTATTTTCATGCACGGGCATTATAAACTTCTGTGAAGCACTTGGGGGTTCAAAGTGCTCACCACACATCTAGATAAGTTCCGTGGGGGGTCTAGTGTCCAAAATGGGGTCACTTGTGGGGAGTTTCAATAGTTTAGGTACATTAGGGGCTCTCCAAAGACAACATGACACCCGCAGACCATTCCATCAAAGTCTGCATTCCAAAACGTCACTACTTCCCTTCCGAGCCCCGACATGTGCTCATACAGTAGTTTTCTCCCACATATGGGGTATCAGCGTACTCAGGACAAATTGGACAACAACTTTTGGGTCCAATTTCTCCTGGTACCCTTGGGAAAATAAAAAAATTGGTGACTAAAAGATCATGTTTGTGGAAAAAATACGAATTTTTTATTTTCACGCCCGGGCATTATAAACTTCTGTGAAGCACTGGAGGGGTCAAAGTGCTCACCACACATCTAGATAAGTTCCTGGGGGGGTCTAGTTTCCAAAATGGTGTCATTTGTGGGAGGTTTCCACTGTTTTGGTACATCAGGGGCTTTCCAAACGCGACATGGTGTCTGATCTCAATTCCAGCCAAAAACGTCAAATGGTGCTGCTTCCCTTCCGAGCTCTGCCATGCACCCAAATAGTGGTTTACCCCCACATGTGGGGTATCAGCGTACTGAGGAAAAATTGTACAATAACTTTTAGGGTCCTGTTACCCTTGGAAAAATAAGAATTAAGGGTGAAAAGATCATTTTTGTGGAAAAAATATGATTTTTTAATTGTACGGCTGTATGTTATAAACTTCTATGAAGCCCTTGGGGGTTCAAAGTTCTCACCACACATCTAGATAAGTTCCTTGGGGGGTCTAGTTTCCAAAATGGTGTCATTTGTGGGGGGTTTCCACTGTTTTGGTACATCAGGGGTTTTCCAATCGCGACATGGTGTCCGATCTCAATTCCAGCCAAAAACGTCAAATGGCGCTGCTTTCCTTCCGAGCTCTGCCATGCGCCCAAATAGTGGTTTACCCCCACATGTGGGGTATCAGCGTACTCAGGACAAATGGCACAATAACTTTTAGGGACCTGTTACCCTTGTGAAAATAAAAATTGGGGGTGAAAAGATCATTTTTGTGGAAAAAATATGATTTTTTAATTGTACCGCTGTACGTTATAAACTTCTGTGAAGCCCTTGTGGGTTCCAAGTTCTCACCACATATCTAGATAAGTTCCTTGGGGGGGTCTAGTTTCCAAAATGGGGTCACTTGTAGGGGGTTTCCACTGTTTAGGTACATCAGGGGCTCTCCAAACGTGACATGGCGTCCGATCTGAATTCCAGCCAATTTTGCATTGAAAAAGTCAAACGGCGCTCCTTCCCTTCTGAGCTCTGCCATGCGCCGAAACAGTGGTTCCCCCCAACAAATCAGGTATCAGCGTACTCAGGACAAATTGCACAATAACTTTTGCAGTCCAATTTGTCTTGTTACCCTTGGTAAAATAAAAAAAATTGAACCTGAAGTATTTTTTTTTGTGAAAAAAGTTAGATATTCATTTTTTTTTTTAAATATCCAAAAAAGTCCTGTGACGCACCTAAATGGTTAATAAACTTCTTGAATGTGGTTTTGAGCACCTTAAGGGGTGCAGTTTTTAGAATGGTGTCACTTTTGGGTATTTTCTATCATATAGACCCCTCAAAGTGGCTTCAAATGTGATGTGGTCCATAAAAATAAAATGGTGTTGCAAAAATGAGAAATCGCTGGTCAATTTTTAACCCTTATAACTTCCTAACAGAAAAAATTTTGGTTCCAAAATTGTGCTGATGTAAAGTAAACATGTGGGAAATGTTACTTATCAAGTTTTTTGTGTGCCGTATCTCTGTGATTTAAGGGCATAAAAATTCAAAGTTGGAAAATTGCAACATTTTCAAAATTTTCGCCAAATTTCCATTTTTTTTCACAAATAAACGCAAGTTATTTGAATGAAATTTTACCACTAGCATGAAGTACAATATGTCACGAGAAAACAATGTCAGAATCACCGGGATCCATAGAAGTGTTCCAGAGTTATGACCTCATAAAGGGACAGTGGTCAGAATTGTAAAAATTGGCCCGGTCGTGAACGTGCAAACCACCCTCGGGGGTGAAGGGGTTAAACAGAACAGATTATTAAAAAAAAAAATACATGAAGGTCTAAAATGTCTCCAGTAAAAACATTTGTTCCAATGTAATAATTAAAAATTGGCAGATAGGCAGGATTTACACCCATAGGCCATAACGCAAAAGGAAATTCGAAGCATTTAAATAAAACACAAAATGCTACTGGATAGTAACTCAGAACAGACTGTCTATAAATGATCAGAGGGCTAATATTTCCCGCTATTAACGGCTCCGGGAGAAATTGGATTTTTTTTGTTGTTGTTGTTGCGGAACATCTGTCCACATTACAAAGATTAGAAGACTAATTTTCTAGATGTGCTGCGGCTGTGTTCTGCCTGATAAGTGATCGGCGCCAGCTAACAGATTCAAGAGCTAGATTTCTAAATCTAGGGAGATTCATGAACATAATCATAAATGTTAATGGATGCAAATGCTTCTGACCAGATGGCAAAGAGAAAAAGAAACTCGGAGCAAAATTGGTTTATTAATAACAGAAATGGAAGGGAATATTTGGTTCTGTGAGAGCATCACTAATAATCACCAATAATATATGGTAAAAAATATATATATATCACAAATATATATTGAAGGTTTATTTCATCTACCTACAGTATACTGTATTTCCATGGGAGAATGTTCTGGGCATGCTCTGTGTCCTGTGCAGTAGTCACTACGCAGGGAGAGGGAGGAGGGAGAAGGCGCTGTCAGGTCCCCATCACCTATTCTTATCTGTGTTTTTCTTGCCAAAATATACCCCTGTAACTCACCAGTCCTGAGCCGAGAATTCCTGTGTGGGGAGATAGTTATCTGCCAAGTGTCTATTGTCTATAGGGGTGGGCTTATTGCTGTTTTATTAACACAGGGGATGTTACCAACTGGTACCCATGTAGTCTAAAAATAAGCACAAACCAGATTTATGAATAAAACGTTTATGATGGACAGCAGAGAATGTTTTTGTGGACTATCCGTGTATTTTTGGACAATTATCAGTCATTGTACTGGAGGGGGAGGGGGTGAGCTGTGACATCCACTATTGTGAATGTGAATCTTGTGTTATCTGCTATATATAGAGTTGTTATCAGTCATTGCACAGGAGGAGGAGGTGAGCTGTGACATCACCTACTGTGAATGGTGATCCTGTTTTATCTACTATATATAGAGGTGTTATCAGTCATTGAATAGGAAGAGGAGGTCAGCTGTGAGATCACGTGTTGTGAATGGTGGATCCTGTACTATATACTGTATATAGAGGTGTTATCAGTCATTTTACAGGAGAAGAAGGTGAGCTGTGACATCACCTATTGTGAATGGTGGATCCTGTGCTATCTGCTGTATATAGAGGGGTTATCAGTCATTGAATAGGAGGAGGAGGTGAGCTGTGACATCACCTCTTGTGAATGGTGGATCCTATGTTATCTACTGTATATAGAGGTGTTATCAGTCATTGTACAGGATGAGGAGGTGAGCTGTGGAACCTATTATGAATGGTAGATCCCATTTTTTCTATTGTATATAGAGGTGTTATCAGTCATTGCACAGGAGGAGGGGAACGTGAGCTGTGCCATCACTTATTGTGAATGGTGGATCCTGTGTTTTCTTCTGTATGTATAGCTGTTATCAGTCATTCAATAGGAGGAGGAGCTATGCTCTAACATCAACTATTGTGAATGGTGGATCCTGTGTTATCTACTGCATATAGAGGTGTTATCAGTCATTATACAGGAGGAGGTGAGCTGTGACATCACCTATTGTGAATGGTGGATCCTGTGTTATCTACTGTATATAGTGGTGTTATCAGTCATTGTACAGGAGGAGGGGAATGTTAGCTATGCCATCGCTTATTGTGAATGGTGAATTCTGTGTTTTCTTCTGTATGTGTAGGGGGTATAATATATTACGGTTATACCTTTCCTTTCTCGTTTGTCCCGGTGCCGTATATTAGAAGTGTATGTATAGTTGTTTCTATATAATGCTACTGCTACACTGTTATGTGTATTGCTGTTTCCTGCTAAATGTATATAGAATATTTGTATGATAAGATGTTCCTTTCTGCTGCTATGTATAGGGTAAGTGCATTAATAAGACTGACCACTAGGTGGGGGCACAGAGTTCATGGGATTGTATATAGTATAGTAAGAATAGGAAACCAGCATGTGAATAGTTAAACTGTAGGAGGGGCTGCTGTGTGATAAGGAAGGAGAGATGAGAGGTAGAGTCAGAAGGGCCTGGGTGCCTGAACTGTCCACATGGGTTATAGGCCCAGCACGCCGCAGCAGACCCGTAATGTTAAGAAAATCGAGGAAGCCCAGCCATCGAATCCTTAGGACAGAAGCACAGTATTAAGTACCAGTGTTTCAGCAGTTTGGAAGAGAAGAAAGAAAGTGGTCCAGGAAAAGTACAGGGCGCAGATTGTCCAATGTGTTCCAGGTAATTGCGTGGGCTGATGTCCTCCGATCCGGGGGGAAACAGACGAGGGAGTCCCCAAATACAGTGAGTCTGGACAAGGAGGATGCAGTGGTACCGCCAAAGGCGCTATTAACCCGTAATGTACTGGAGGACATGGTAAGTTGTGCAGGGAAAGATGAAGATACATGTGATGTGCAACATGTGGTTAATGCTGTGAAATACTTGGATGTGCTCAGAAATGGAAACAGTAAAGTTGTTCAATTTCAAGTTGAAATGGACTGTGTCTCAATTCTTGCGAAATCGTCTGCGGACAGCCTTCAGTGGTGCAGAAGAGAACCTGACGATGCTGGACCTGAAGACACAGGTATGCTGACTAAGGGACACTATGATTATGTATGAGGGGGCCAGGATTGTAGCCATAGCCGAGGACAACGGGGCTCTAGCGTCCTGACCTCCTCCCACAGGAAAACCATCAGCTTCTACCGGCTTACCTGTTTGAGATGCTGGTCCACCATCAGGGGTTCCAGTGCTCAGGGTTGAAATAACAGACACAGATACCGGTTCTGATGGCAAATCAACAATTTTACTTTCTTCTTTAACGGTCCCGGACACATCTGTTACATTACAGTCCACACAGCTCTCCTCCTGCACTTTCCCTTGCTTACTTTCTGTATCCTCACGCACATTTCGGGGTAGTAGCACCCTAGGTGGTACCGCTGCATCACTCCTGTGAGACCTCAAGATATAGGGGATCCAGTTCACCTGCTTCGCCTCAGACTTGCAGGCTTCAGCCCTATTTAACCCTTTCATGACCGGAGCTTTTTTCGATTTTTCATTTTCATTTTTCGCTCCCTTTCTTTCCAGAGCGATAACATTTTTAATTTTCCGTCAATATGGCTATGTGAGGGCTTATTTTTTGCGGGACAAGTTTTACTTTTGAACAACATCATGGGTTTTAGCATGTCATGTACTCGAAAACGGGAAAAAAATTCCAAGTGAGGTTCACTAAATGCTTAAACTGACCTGCCATTATGATTCTCCAGGTCATTACGAGTTCATAGACACCAAACATGTCTAGGTTCTCTTTTATCTAAGTGGTGAAAAAATATTCCAAAATTCGCAATTTTCCGAGACCCGTAGCGTCTCCATTTTTCATGATCTGGGGTCGGGTGAAAGCTTATTTTTTCCGTGCCGAGCTGACATTTTTAATGATACCACTTTTGTGCAGATACGATCTTTTGATTGCCCGTTATTGCATTTTAATGCAATGTTGCGGCGACCAAAAAATTGTAATTCTGGTGTTTTTAATTTTTTTCTCGCTACGCCGTTTAGCGATCGGGTTAATCCTTTTTTTATTGATAGATCGGGCGATTCTGAACTCGTCTATACAGAATATATGTATGTGTGATTTTTTCATTGTTTTATTTTGATTGGGGCGAAAGGGGGGTGATTTGAACTTTTATTTTTTCAATTTTTAAAAACATTTTATAACTTTTGACATGCTTCAATAACCTCCATAGGAGGCTAGAAGCATGCCACAATTGATCGGCTCTGCTACATATGGGCGATGAGCAGATCGCCCATATGTAGCAGATTTACTGCATTGCTATGAGCGCCGACCACCAGGCAGCGCTCATAACAATGTGCCTGCAACAACCATAGAGGTCTCTATGAGACCTCTGGTTGTCAAGGGAACGTGTCACCGACACACGATCACGTGATGGGGGTCGGCGATGCGCTCACTTCTTCCGGCCCGGAGGTCGGAAGCGGTAGTTAAATGCCCACTGTGAGTGTTTGACAGCGGGATTTTACTAGTTAATAGGCGCGAGTGGATTGCGATTCCACTTGTGCCTATTGCGGGCACATGTCAGCTGTTTATAACAGCTGACATGTCGTGGCCTTGAGGTGGGCTCACTGCTGGAGCGCACCTCAAAGCAGGGGATGCTGGTCGCTGACGTACTATCCCATCAGCGGTCAGAAAGGGGTTAAGATCTGCCACATGGTGAATACTCTGCACCTTGCACGACTCTTGGACCACTTTCTTTTTTCCATTCCTGCTGCTGTCATAAACTGTAGTTTCCCCAGGTGCTGTGGTCTTATCTGACTGTGCCCATGCTTTTCTGCTTTTCCACAACGTTGCATAGCTGCTATGGTGTCCTGGGCCTAAAGCCCTTGTGGACTTGTCGGGCGTGCTCACCCTTCTGCCTTAATCCTATAACCTACACTTGCTTAACCAATAGCAGCTCCTCCTACAGTTAACCCTTATGTGAACTACCTATCAACTATACCTAACAAGGCCCACTAGTATACCCCCATCTAGTGGCCCACAACAGACCTACGCTTACCCAGTCTATGGAACTATATACTAACAGTGCCCTCCACTATTGAACTCGAAGGATGCACTGACTTATCCTAATCTAAGCATCAATGTGCAGCATACAATACAATATAATACAATATATTACATCATGGTAGCACATAATGTAGCAGTACCAATGAACAGGAGGTAATACACCGCTGTGTAGCAGTACCAAAGCATAATAATATCTGTACATCAATTTACAATATAAATTATTAGAACTCCTTAAAGGGGAGGTGGTGTTAAAGGGATATTCTGCTCAATCCCTTACATTTATGTGTGGGGAGGTCAGGGTGTGATGGAACAAAAGTCTGCAGCTACGACTACCACCCTGGCCAAACCTTACATATGTGTAGCTGTTATCAGTCATTGAATAAGAGGAGGAGGTGAGCTTTAACATCAACTACTGTGAATATTGGATCCTGTGTTATCTACTATATATATATAGAGGTGTTATCAGTCATTGTACAGGAGGGGGAGGAGGTGAGCTGTGACATCCCCTATTGTGAATGGTGGATTCTGTGTTATCTACTGTATATAGAGGGGTTATCAGTCATTGTACAGGAAGGGGAGGAGGTGAGCTGTGACATCCCCTATTGTGAATGGTGGATCCTGTATTTTCTACTGTATATGGAGTTGTTATCAGTCATTGTACAGGAGGAGGAGGAGGTAAGCTGTGACATCACCTATTGTGAATGGTGGATCCTGTGTTGTCTACTGTATATAGAGGTGTAACGTGTCAGTGTAATCCTGTGTGTGATGATAATGAAGTGATCGCTGAGAAGTGATGATACTCAGCAGCTAGAGTGAAAACTAAAATATGTTCAGATAGTAGAGATGGGTGAATCAAGTCTAAAGTAATGAAATTAGTTTAGAATTAAGCTAAACAAGTCGAGTCATCCAGATCTGATTTTTAGGTGATATTATTTGTTTTCTAATTCTTCAAGATAGATGCCGGCTGCCATTTTGTTGCATTATGAGGGTCAGGAAGGGGTCATAAAATAATAAACAGATGTAATCACCTCTCCTCAGCCATCCCCATCCTGTCCCATGGCCCACTACTCTGATCAGCTTCTCTACTTTCTTCTTTGTCTGGTCTTCTAGCGGACGCTGTTGTTGCTGTCTTGATCTCGCGCCACCATGTGGAGCTTGATGTATGTCAATGTCTTTCATCGCATCCTCCATGAACCACTTAGGGCTTTTTGCACATAAATAACATGCGTCTCTTCCCATATGAAAGCAAGGGGTCAAATCAGCGTTGGCGCCAGACAGAAGAATGGAGGAAGGAAAAAGAGGGTCCAAGCAGAGGACAGACGCGGGGAGAGGCAGCGATAGAGGTGAAGGTGCGATAGAGCGGGCTGAGAAGAGATGAGTGAGCAAAAGAGTTTATCATTTTTTTAACCACTTCCTGGAAGAATCAATTTGCACCTAATATGTGTAATGCAAAACAAATCCTCCCACCTCACCTTATTCTCATGTATAGGGAAAATCTCACTGAACCAAAAAAATTGACAGATTTCCTGAAATCTAATATATAAAGCTGAATGTGGGTGTGTGTGTATGTATGTATGTCCTGGATTGGAATCCGCACCGTCGCAGCTACAGCCACAAAATTTGGCACAGTCACACGTCTGAACCCCGAGAGCGTCATAGGTTATGTTGTGAGGCGAAATTTTAACGCCGCGCTTTCCAATTCACCAAACAATTTTGCCCCTATCTACATAATGGGGAAAAAGTGAAAGGAAAAGGAGGCAAATTGACAGCTGCCAGATGTGAACAAGGGGGACTGAAAGAATGAGAGCGATGGCGCCAAACAGTATATACCGTACAGTTGCTAAGGTGGGGCCCTGACATGAGATACTCACCACACACGGGGATATGAACACACACACAAAATGCGCCACACACTACCACGTGCTTCACCACATATACCACCCTCAACACACATTTCACCACACACACACCAACCTCGCCACATAAAAGTCGCCACTCAAAACTCGCCACTCAAAACTCGCCACTCTGTCCCAGAGCCGTTTAAAAGATGAAAGCTGAGCTGTGATTGGTTGCTATCAGCAACAGTTTTCTTTGTAGACATTTGTGGTAGCTGAGGCCTATTATTCTTATCATTTCTATGGTGTTATCGTCCTTCTGTAAATCTGGAAATAACACAATTTATTACCGTGCCAACACAGACCACCCTCTGACACAGACTGCAGGGGGAGCCCAGTATCACTCAGGATAGGATTAGATACATGGCTCAGCAGTCAGTATCACACAGGATAGGATTAGATACACATTTCAGCAGTCAGTATCACACAGAATAGGATTAGATGCACGGTTTTTATGTGCAATATAATCATTATAATTTGTTATAACTAACCACAGTTGGTTAGTATGCCCAGGCAACGCCGGGCTCTTCAGCTAGTATATTATAAAGTTATATGTATAATCAGAATAATCTACTACATAATCGTCTAATTCTGTCTGTCTGTAACGGAAATCCCACGTCGCTGATTGGTCGCGCCCGGCCGCAACCAATCAGCGACGTGGGATTTCCGTTACAAACAGACAGACAGAATTAGACGATTATATAATAGATAGTTAGATTATACTCACCCCGGCGTTCGGTCTGGTCTGATGGGTGTCGTTGTCCGGTCCAGCACCTCCCATCTTCATACGATGACGTCCTCTTCCTTGCTTCTCCCTTGGCTCCGGCGCAGGCGTTCTGCTCGGCTCTGTTGAGGGCAGAGTAAAGTACTGCAGTGCACAGGCGCCGGACCTCTCTGACCTTTCCCGGCGCCTGCGCACTGCAGTACTCTGCTCTGCCCTCAACAGGGCAGATATAGTATGCCTGCACAGGAGCCGAAGGAGAAGCAAGGAGGAGAACGTCATCGTATGAAGATGGGAGGCGCCGGACCGGACCGCGACACCCTCCGCACCGGACCCCGCCCCCAGGTGAATATAATCTATCGTGTTTTTCTTATTTTTCAGGTTTCATCAGGGGCTTATCTGCAGCATTACAGAATGCTGTAGATAAGCCCCTGATGGTGCTGGTCACATCTTATGGGGTAAAAATGAGGTGATTGATTCTTTTTAAATAAACTACATACATATTCTAGAATACCCGATGCATTAGAATCGGGCCACCATCTAGTAATTAATATGTTCCGTATAAAGTCCATGTGCCCTTCATGAGAGAGCCCATTTTACCACTTCTAGAATACAGATATAGTGTGCCTCGAGTATAAAGCGATTTTTTATTTATTACAATTTTTTTTTTATTTCTTTGTTACAAAAGCCATGTTTGATCTCTCCATCAATTTAAAGGGGTTGTCCGGGCTTTTCACATAATCTCAGTACATATCTGGGCTGCAGAATTATGACAATAAGTAATTTACTTTCTGTCACTAGTTTGCATGGTTTTTTAGATATTCTGAACAGAACGTTCAAGGGGGGGTGTTATGGCATTGAAATGAGAACTAGTCGTAACCTCCTACTCTACTCCAAACATGCCCTCTATAGCAACAACCCCACCCTCCATAGCTACAGGCCTTCCCCGTCCACATAAAGAAGCCCTCATCACACACTAACAAATCCTCCCCCTCTAGCAGCCTCAGTGCAGAGAGCAGCTGCTCCTCCCCCAGACACATGCTGAACAGTGATCTATGGAAAGTGAAACTAGTGAGGAGGGAAAATCGTCCTAAAAGCTGAGTGAGTTTCTGGGATCCAGACAGATTCTTGCATCTTACATCCAGCCACTGATGTTTCTGGATTGTGAGTCATGGGGAAAGCAAAAGAATTGTCAACGGATCTACGGGAAAAGGTAGTTGAACTGTATAAAACAGGAAAGGGATACAAAAAGATATCCAAGGAATTGGCAATGCCAGTCAGCAGCATTCAAAGTGTGATTAACAAATGGAAAATCAGGGGCTCTGTAAAAAAAACCACGGTCAGGTAGACCAACAAAATTGTCATTCACAACTGCCAGGAAAATTGTTTGGGATGCAAAGAAAAACCCAAAAATAACATCAGCTGAAATATTGGACTCTCTGAAAACTAGCGGTGTGACAGTTTCAAGAAGCACAATAAGGAGGCACTTGAAGAAAAATGGGCCAGAAGATAGCCATTACTGCGCAAATGCCATAAAGTATCTCACCTACAAAACGCAAAACAGCACAGAGACAAGCCTCAAAACTTTCTGGAGCAAGGTAATTGGGAGTGATGAGACCAAAATTGAACTTTTTTGCCACAACTATAAATGTTACATTTGTAGAGAGGTTAACAAGGCCTATGATGAAAGGAACACCTTTCCTACTGTAAAGCATAGAGGTGGATAACTGATGTTTTGGGGATGTGTGAGCCACAAAGGCACAGGAGACTTGGTCAAAGTTGAAAGAAAGATGAATGAAGCACATTATCAGCAAATACTGGTGGCACATTTGCAATCATCAGCCTGGAAGCTTTACATGGGATGTACTTGGACGTTCCAATATGACAACGATCCAAAACACAAGGCCAAGTCGACCTGTCAGTGGCTACAGCAGAATAAAGTGAAGGTTCTGGAGTGGCCATCTCAGTCTCCTGACCTCAATATCATTACACCACTCTGGGGAGATCTCAAGTTCGCAGTTCATGCTAGACAGCCCAGGAATTTACAGGAACTGGAGGCTTTTTGCCAAGAAGAGTGGGCAGCTTTACCATCTCAGAAAATAAAGAACCTCATCCACAACTACAACAAAAGATTATTTTTATTATTATTAAGACTTCAAGCTGTCATTGATGTTAGAGGGGGCAATACACGGTATTAAGACATGGGGTATGTGAACTTTTGATCAGGGTGATTTGGATGTTTTGGGCTGTCATTATGATTTTAAAAGAGAAAACACAGTAGTTTGATAATAAATATCTTCACCCAACCACTGACCATGAGTGGAGAAAAAGTTTTGGTGCTATCATTCATAAAAAGGCCAAGGGAAGCAAAAATTCTGCCAGGGTATGTAAACTTTTGAGCACAATTGTAACTCTGGACCTCGTCAACAGATCCCACTTATTCTGAGACTGTTTTTTCGTGACATTGTATTGTTTTTCATGATAGTGGTAAAATTTGTTCGATATGACTTACATTTATTTGTAAAAAAAAATTAGACATTTGGCAAAAATGTAGAACATTTTGAAATTTGAATTCTTATGCCTTTAAACCGTAGAGTTATGTCTCACAAAATTGTTAATAAATACTATTTCCCACATGTCTACTTTACATCAGCCCACTTTTTTGAAAAAATATTTTTTTTTGTTAGGAAGTTAGAAGTGTTAAAAGTTGACCAGTGATTTCTCATTTTTCCACCTATATTTGCAGAACCATTTTAGGGACCACATCACATTTAAAATGACTTTGAGGGGTCCATATAACAGGAAGTACCCAAAATTAACACCATTCTAAAAACTGCACCCATCAAGGTGCTCAAAACCACAGTCAAGAAGTTTATTAACCCTTCAGGTGCTTCACAGGAATTTTACTTTAGAAGTTAGTACCAATTTTTTTTTTTCATTTTCACAAGGGTAGGAGGAGAAAATGGACCCGAAGATTAGTTGTGTAAATTCTCCTGAGCATGTAGATACCCCATATGTGGGGGAAAACTACTGTTTGGGCACTCAACAGGGTTAAGAAGGGAAGTATCACCGCTTGACTTTTTGAACACAAAATTGGTTGGAAATGATAGCGGATTCCATGTTGCATTTGAAGAGCCCACGATGTGCTTAAACCGTTTGGAAACTAGACTCCTCAAAGAATTCATTTAGATGTGTGAACCTTTAGAAGCTTCTCTGAAATTTATAATGTTGAGCCGTGATAATAAAAAAATCTATCTTTTTCCTGAAAAATGAACTTTTAGCCCAATTTTTTTATTTTCCCAAAGGTAACAGGAGAAAATGAACCCCAAGAATTGTTGTGAAATTTCTCCTGAGTATGCCGATAGCCCATATGTGGGGAAAAACTACTATTTTTGTGCATGACAAGGCTCTGAAAGGAAGGAGCAGTGTTTGACTTTTTTTGAATCCTAAATTGGCTGGAATCATTAGCAGATGCCATGTTGTTTGGAAAACCCTTGATGTGCCTAAACCCCTAACAAGTTATGCCAATTTGGAAAATATACCCCTCAAGGAATGCACCTTAATGTATGTTGAACACCTTGAATCCCTGGATTCTTCACAGCAGTTTATAACACAGACCCGTGAAAATAAAAAAAAAATAAAAATTTTTCCCACAAAATTGCTCCTTTAGACCCAAATATTTTTATTTTTCACAATGGTAACTGGAGAAATTGCACCATACAATTTGTTGTGCAATTTCTCCTAAGTATAATGATACCCCATATGTGGTCTAAGACTACTTTTGAAGTGCAGTGCAAATATTTTGCAAGGAGCAGATACATGCTTACACAAAGCACATACATGCAGACACATGCCTTCATGGAGCACATACATAAAGGCGCATACATACAGATACTTGCATGCACATACACACAGAGACATGCATGCACAGGCACATACAATACATACAGAGACATGCATGCACATGCATACAGATACATGCATTCATGCAGCATATACATACAGAAGCATGAAGGCACAGGCACATATATACAGATACATGTATGCACATGATTTCAGATATATGCATGCACATACATACAGAAACATACATGTACAGTCAAATATATACAAATGCATGTATGCACAGGCACATACATACAGGCACATATAATCACATGACTATGATGTCACGGAAGGTCATTAAGATATCTCAGCATCAGAAATTAGTGGAGAGTGCGTGCCCTAGGCAAATGCCTACTTTGCCTGCACTAATGCTGGCATTGGCTCAGGCTTCCTTCTGGATCACGTATTTCAGAGATTTACACTGAAACTGCAGTGAATGCGCTCAGCGCAGAGCACAGGATAAATGTGACCGAGCCTTACTGTGATCTTTGTGAGGCAGACTGAGCAAATTATCAGCAGGTAGAGAATTGGTTTTATTTATTTTTTACACCACTCCTCATGTGGTATAAATGATTAGACTAATTTCTTCTTTGGGTTGGCGCGATTACAGCGATACCAGATTTATATCGGGTTTTTCTATTTAGCTGCTGTAACACACTAAAAAACACTTTTTTTTTGCAAAAGATAACTTTTGCATTGACATCTTTTAAGAGTTAGAATTTTTCCATATTTATGCCAGTGTATTAAAGTACAGTGGTGCGGGATGTAGTGATGAGCAGGAGGCAAATCAAGAGTTAAAGGGGTTTTTTACAAGGGGATACTCCACGCAGGGAGAGTATTGGGGAAGAAGGGGTGAAAGTAAAATGCATAAAACAGGGGAAACAAAACAGTTATCTATGTACCTGGCAAACTTATCAGTCTGATGTTCTCAGAGCGGCGCAGGCTTGTTCCTCCACAGTGGCGGCGAAGAAAGCGCGTGAAGTCTCTAGCTTGGTCCTGGAGATAATCGAGGCACTGTCTCCTGATGAAATCGGTGTGTCCAGGTTCCTTTGGGCAAAGTCTTGCGAGGATGGAGCAATGTCCAGGTTGTGAAGCAGTCTCTGGTTCCGCCGGAGAGTTGCAGAGTTCAGTGGCGGAGGTGGGATGCAAGCCAGCCGGCTCCATCTGATTGTACTACTCAGAAGTGGGCTGCGCGCCCACGTTAGTCTGCAGAACGGCACGCACGGTCAATTCCGTCTCAGCGGTGGGTGAGGGCATGCAGTCAATTCATTCACGGTCAGCAGAGGTGTGAGTCAGCGTACAGCAGAGAGGGGCGTAGTTCAGGCGTCGTCTCATGGAGTGAGAGTTAACTGTCTCCTGCTGTGAACTCTGTCTTCCCACCGAGTCTCCCCTGTCCCCACACACAGCCCCTTTTATCTCTGTCATGCCCCCTTCAGTCCAGTGCAAAGGTTGGTCCAGGTCTAAATGCTTTCCCCCTGCAACAATGGTGACAGTCCCTTTGGTTCCGGGACCGGCACAAGAGAGGCACCACCGTCCATCTTCCTAGACTGACACAGTCATGTGAGGGCTTGTTTTTTGTGGGACAAGCTAAGGATTTTATTGATACTATTTTCTAACACATGACATTTTTTATCGCTTTCTATTCTGTTTTCTGAGAGGCAGAATGAACAAAAACCAGCAATTCAGGTATTGTAGTCTTGGGGGGTTATTTTATGCTATTCACTGTGTGGTAAAATTGATAAGGCAGCTTTATTTTTTGGATCAATACAATTACAGCGATACCTCATTTATATAGTTTTTTTATGTTTCGGCGCTTTTACACAGTAAAAACTATTTTATAGAAAAAATAATTATTTTTGCATCGCTTTATTCTGAGAGCTATAACTTTTGATTTTTCCACTGACGGAGCTGTATGGCGGCTTGTTTTTTGTGGGACAAGATGACGTTTTTCAGCAGTACCATGTTTATTTATACTTGTCTTGATTGCATTTTATTCCAATTTTTGTTTGTCAGTATGACAAAGAAGCATACTTTTCTGCCTCTTTTTTTGTTTTGTTATGGTGTTAACTGAACCGCTTAACTAGTGAGACAGTTTTATAGGTCGTCTTCCTCTGGACACGTAGATACCACATGTGTACTTTTTCAGTTTATCTTTTTTTTCATAAAAATATTTATTTTATTTACAGGTACTATATATATATAATATATAAAGCTCAAGTGTGTGTATATATGTATGTATGTATGTAGGCATCCACACCATCGCAAGAGTGTCCTAAGCTATGTTGTGAGGCGAAATTTTAACCCCGCGCGTTCCAATTCACCAAACAATTTTGCCCCTATCTACATAATGGGGAAAAAGTGTGTGCGTATCAAGCCCCGCCCCTCATTATGATGTCATAATGGTTGACTATGGGATGGAGGATGTGTGATGGGTATATGAGCACTGGACTATGGGATGGAGGATGTGTATGACGGGTATATGAGCACGGGACTATGGAATGGACGATGTGTGATGGGTATATGGGCATGGGGCTATGGGATGGAGGATATGTATGATGGGTATATGGGCACAGAACTATGGGATGGAGGATGTGTATGATGGGTATATGGGCATGGGACTATGAGATGAAGGATGTATGACGGGTATATGAGCACAGGACTATGGAATGGAGGATGTGTGATGGGTATATGGGCACGGGGCTATGGGATAGAGGATATGTATGACGGGTATATGGGCACGGGACTATGGGATGGCGAATATGTATGATGGGTATATGGGCACAGAACTATGGGATGGAGGATATGTATGATGGGTATATGGGCACGGGACTATGGGATGGAGGATATGTATGATGGGTATATGGGCACGGGCCTATGGGATGGTGGATATGTATGATGGGTATATGGGCACGGGACTATGGGATGGAGGATAATTATAATTTGTTATAACTAACCACAGTTAGTTACTATGCCCGGGCAGCGCCGGGCTCTTCAGCTAGTATATATATATATATATATACACTCACTGGCCACTTTATTAGGTACACCTGTCCAACTGTGTGTTAAGACTTAATTTCTAATCAGCCAATCACATGGCGGCAACTCAGTGCATTTAGGCATGTAGACATGGTCAAGACAATCTCCTGCAGTTCAAACCGAGCATCAGTATGGGGAAGAAAGGTGATTTGAGTGCCTTTGAACGTGGCATGATTGTTGGTGCCAGAAGGGCTGGTCTGAGAATTTCAGAAACTGCTGATCTACTGGGATTTTCACGCACAACCATCTCTAGGGTTTACAGAGAATGGTCCGAAAAAGAAAAAAAATCCAGTGAGCGGCAGTTCTGTGGCCGGAAATGCCATGTTGATGCCAGAGGTCAGAGGAGAATGGGCAGACTGGTTCAAGCTGATAGAAAGGCAACAGTGACTCAAATTGCCACCCGTTACAACCAAGGTAGGCAGAAGAGCATCTCTGAACGCACAGTGCGTCGAACTTTGAGGCAGATGGGCTACAGCAGCAGAAGACCACACTGGGTACCACTCCTCTCAGCTAAGAACAGGAAACTGAGGCTACAATTTGCACAAGCTCATCGAAATTGGACAGTAGAAGATTGGAAAAACGTTGCCTGGTCTGATGAGTCTCGATTTCTGCTGCGACATTCGGATGGTAGGGTCAGAATTTGGCGTAAACAACATGAAAGCATGGATCCATCCTGCCTTGTATCAACGGTTCAGGCTGGTGGTGGTGGTGTCATGGTGTGGGGAATTTTTTCTGGGCACTCTTTGGGCCCCTTGGTACCAATTGAGCATCGTTGCAACGCCACAGCCTACCTGAGTATTGTTGCTGACCATGTCCATCCCTTTATGACCACAATGTACCCAACATCTGATGGCTACTTTCAGCAGGATAATGCGCCATGTCATAAAGCTCGAATCATCTCAGATTGGTTTCTTGAACATGACAATGAGTTTACTGTACTCAAATGGCCTCCTCAGTCACCAGATCTCAATCCAATAGAGCATCTTTGGGATGTGGTGGAACGGGAGATTCGCATCAGGGATGTGCAGCCGACAAATCTGCGCCAACTGTGTGATGCCATCATGTCAATATGGTCCAAAATCTCTGAGGAATGCTTCCAGCACCTTGTTGAATCTCTGCCACGAAGAATTGAGGCAGTTCTGAAGGCAAAAGGGGGTCCAACCCCTTACTAGCATGGTGTACCTAATAAAGTGGCCAGTGAGTGTATATATATATATATATATATAAAATTTTGTAAATAGAGAAGAAAGCGGACGGGCACATACCATCCCGTGTAGCAAAATCCTTTATTGTGGCATCATCATACCAATGGCAGGTGGTTAAAACAATGGAGCAAATACAGTCATGGCCAAAAGTTTTGAGAATGACACAAATATTATATTTTCACATGATCTGCTGGCCTCTGGTTTTTATGTGTGTTTGTCAGATGTTTTTATCACATACAGAAATATAATTGCAATCATATTATGAGTAACAAAAGGTTATATTGACAGTTAGAATGAGTTAATGCAGCAAGTCAATATTTGCAGTGTTGACCCTTCTTCTTCAGGACCTCAGCAATTCTCCCTGGCATGCTCTCAATCAACTTCTGGATCAAATCCTGACTGATAGCAGTCCATTCTTGCAAAATCAATGCTTTTATTTTGTCTGAATTTGAAGGTTTTTGTTTGTCCACCCGTCTCTTGATGATTGACCACAAGTTCTCAATGGGATTAAGATCTGGGGAGTTTCCAGGCCATGGTCCGAAAATCTCTATGTTTTGTTCCCTGAGCCATTTAGTTATCACCTTTGCTTTATGGCAAGGTGCTCCATCATGTTGAAAAAGGCATTGTTGATCGCCAAACTGCTCTTGGACGGTTGGGAGAAGTTGCTCTTGGAGGACATTCTGGTACCATTCTTTATTCATGGCTGTGTTTTTAGGCAAGACTGAGAGAGAGCCCATTCCCTTGGCTGAGAAGCAACCCCACACATGAATGGTTTCAGGATGCTTGACAGTTGGCATGAGACAAGACTGGTGGTAGCGCTCACCTGGTCTTCTCCGAATAAGCCGTTTTCCAGATGTCCCAAACAATCGAAAAGGGGATTCGTCAGAGAAAATGACTTTACCCCAGTCCTCAGCAGTCCACTCCCTGTACCTCTTGCAGAATATCAGTCTGTCCATGATGTTTTTCCTGGAGAGAAGTGGCTTCTTTGCTGCCCTCCTTGAGACCAGGCCTTGCTCCAAGAGTCTCCGCCTCACAGCGCGTGCAGATGCACTCACACCTGCCTGCTGCCATTCCTGAGCAAGCTCTGCACTGCTGGTAGCCCAATCCCGCAGCTGAAACACTTTTAAGAGACGGTCCTGGCGCTTGCTGGTCTTTCTTGGGCGCCCTGGAGCCTTTTTGGCAACAAGGGAACCTCTCTCCTTGAAGTTCTTGATGATGCGATAGATTGTTGACTGAGGTGCAATCTTTCTAGCTGCGATACTCTTCCCTGTTAGGCCATTTTTGTGCAGTGCAATGATGACTGCACGTGTTTCTTTAGAGATAACCATGGTTAACAGAAGAGAAACAATGATGCCAAGCACCAGCCTCCTTTTAAAGTGTCCAGTGGTGTCATTCTTACTTAATCATGACAGATTGATCTCCAGCCCTGTCCTCATCAACACCCACACCTGTGTTAATGGAGCAATCACTGAAACGATGTTAGCTGGTCCTTTTACGGCAGGGCTGCAATGATGTTGAAATGTGTTTTGGGGGATAAAGTTAATTTTCTAGGCAAATATTGACTTTGCGAGTAATTGCTGTTAAGCTGATCACTCTTTATAACATTCTGGAGTATATGCAAATTGCCATTAGAAAAAATGAAGCAGTAGACTTTGTAAAAATTAATATTTGTGTCATTCTCAAAACTTTTGGCCATGACTGTACAGACGACGATCGTTTTGCGAAAAGATTGTCGTCTGTATTTCTGACACCCCAGAGTCCGGTTGTCACAGTGACATTACCTCCCTCTAATGGGTAAAGTCATGCTTGGAGGCAGAAAGGGGCCTCATGCCAGGTAATACATTAAATCACAATTTCCAGCTGCAAGTCAGAAAAGGGAAAAAGGGAGATGCCTTATAAATTCTGGCCAGCAGAGGGGGTTGGTGAGTCAGCTAGAAGTCAGCTGAGGGGGTTGTCATGGAAACGAAACAGCTGTGAGCTGTGAAGAGAAATGACAGTTAAACGTGAGGACTTGAGGTAAAGAGATCTTTCTGGAAGATCCTGTCAGATAAAGACAGGGAGCTAATCTGAGAGGAGCTCGATAGGCAGAGCTGATCTGTGAAGAGGGAAAGGACAAGAGCAGAGACTAAGAGACTCTAGGGAAGCTAAAATACTGCATATAGCAGACCCCTGAGTGAAGCGCTAATAAAGAGAAAAGGGACATCAGAGTCCTAGGCTGACAGGAGTTGTAAGTCCTGATAGCCGAATCTAAAAGTCCAGGGGATTGTAAATTCCTGTGCACATTGAACACCTGAGGGCACGTCAGCGGATAAGGAGCCCAGGGCTGATGGTGAAAAGGACGGTACTCGTGGAATAGGCTCACGCTGACAGCCGTACAGGTTAGTGAAACCATCAAGAATAGAGGGTCGCAGCATAGTTATAAACAGCGGAGACCCACACACAAAACGCAGAAAGGAAGTTCCTAAATCCCACCTGGCAAGGTGGATCCCCTGAATGCCTCCAGGTGAGCCGGACTCATTCCATCACCTGTATGTGGTACTCCAGACTGCAACCTATTACCAGTAAAAGGTAAAGAAACTGCACCTCTCTGTGTCTTTCTCTCATTTCTCTGCACCCCAACGTTTACAGCCATTTTTACTATTTATTTAACATCTTTGCCCTGGGACTACAGCCCTACCTGTGGAGGGCTACAACATCATAGCTGCGCCCAACATCCATCCCAGAGAAACATCACCGCAGCGCTGGTCACCTCTGACTAGAATACCACAGGTGGCGTCACGTATTTCACCATCTAATAACTTTAATCTTCATTTTTACCACATAAATACCACACAACTTTCCCCTATTGTATTACTGGACGCCTCTGGGCCACGGCCCGGGTCGCCGCCGCCGTGACACTGTCCCCCATGGAAGTCGACGGGCCCGGTACCGAGTACCCCCAGGCCCTGCGGGGCGCTCCATATTTCCTCCATTGTTTTATCTGCCTGCTGTTTGTATGATGATGCCACAATAAAGGATTTTGTTACACGGGGTGGTATGTGCCTATCCGCTTTCTTCTCTATGGACATAAAGGATCTTTTTCTTTTGAAGTGGCACCCGTATTCTCTGGTGTGTGCAGCTTCATTATCCGGAGGTCATACAGCTGCGCCTATGTTCTACCAACCTGGATGTATGGATACATCCAATGTCGTGAAGGGGGTTTTGCTAGCTTTTTTTTTTATTTTTCTTAAATTCATGCATTTTGGAGTTAAAATAATATTTGGTATTGGGTTCCTTAAAAGAATTGGCTTTTTACAGGGTTTTTGTTGCTTTGCACATTCAACTTTGATGTGGTCATAAAACAGCTAAAGAAAGACAGATAAAAGAATCGCAAACTCCCTCTAAGGTCAACAGAATGAGCTCACTGATAAATACTCATTGAACTTGTTCTGCAGCGAGCAATAGACATAGAGGCTACAGAAGGTAACTTTTTATGAAAAACAATAGTAAAAATGTTTTTATTTAGCCCTAATGACATGCATTTAAGACAGAAAAAACATCATCAATGGTGGACAACCCCTTTGATGTTGATACTCTAAGTGAGTGCCCTGTTGTTTTTTTTTAAATGGTAAAAATTTGACAACTTTCCCCCTTTGCAACAAAGTTGTGGCCATCAAACTTTTGAAATAAATAGCATAACCAGACAACAAATTGAATTTCTATTTGTTGACGACATCGGGTCATGAAGAATCGCATGTACCCAAAATCAAAATAAAGTGGCTAGAATGTGCCGCCGAAGGAAGTAACATAAGGTTTGATTTGTCTGCACTGATGAGAAAATATAAAAGAGTCGGGATGCATTTTAAGGTCACCTAAGGAAAACACATTAGTTTTCAGTTTCCACAATTCAGTCAAACAACAGAGATAAGGCGGAGGCATCTTTCATTGAGTGGTTACTGGTCAGATTACTAAATTCAGCACAGAGAAAAAAAAGAGAAAATACATGTTGGATGTTAAAATTTTTATGTACAAATGTTGTTTTCAGATGCTCCGATAATGTCTGCAGGCTGTTCTCGATAGACCTAGTCAGTGCCCATGATGTTGTAAGATAGGGTAACATGCAGGAACGCAGGATGCAGTGACGGTACGCAGACAACAGAGCAAGGGTTAACAGGATTCTTTTTACAGGGGAAATACTCCACGCAGGGAGGTGTAGAGTTAAACAGTATTAAGGGTACGGTACAATATAACGGTTCAAATATTAACAAACGTATAAGGAAGTCCTAATGCTGCAGCTTCTGCTGCGAACTAAATGGTGCCGGCAACGGCCGACGCAGTGTCCTCATTAATGGGGTCAAACAGACAACACTACCCCCTGTCTTCTGGTGACAGTGGTCGGTCTCCAATACCCTCCACTGCCCCTAGTCCATATTCTGTAGTGGCCAAGCAACAGAAAGGGCCACAGCACCCTCTAAGCTCAACAAGACTCCTGCACCACTCTCCTCACAGAGTCAGTCAAGCGTACCCAAAGTGGCTGATGGAAAAAAGGGTCACGATCTGATACAGGCCCCACATGTCTCAAAAGTGGTTTAACGGCACAGTCAGGGTACAAGGGTCTGTCCTGTATTCAGTCACTAGTATGGGGCATGTGTGTAGTACTCAGGGACACGGATTGCCCTGGAAGTCACCGGCGCACACTGTTCGTCCTTCTTGCTCTCTGTCCCCGGCTGCTGGCGATGGGAAATGAGGGTCACTGGTCTGTGGGGCACTAGTACCTCCTGGACAAAGCACTTCTCTCTCTCCGGCTGCAGCACGACTGACTCTCCTCTGTCCTGTAGCAGCTCTGCACTGTTCTGCACCCGGCTTCTCTCCTGGCAGCGGTCCCGCTCTAAACGGTTGGACCCTGCCGCAATGTTAGTAAAGTTTGAGGAAGGGGCAGCCGAGCGCGCCGCTCACCGCACTCCTGCACACTGCTCAGCTCTGGCGCCAAACTCTCCTGTTTCACACGCTTTCGCTTTGCCCTCTTATCTGTTGGCTGCTGCGCACCCTTTTCCTCAGTCTCCTCCCACCTCCCTTGATCAACAGGAAGGTGTCTTCCCCCGGGCTTCCCACAGGCTGCAGGAGAAGGTCTGCCTCCTCAAAGCTGTCCCCCAGGAACAGAGGATGCAGTCTCTTCAGTTCTGGACCCAGCATGCAGGTACCCGTGGTTCGGTCCATCCCCTTACAATGTTACATAAAATGCCATCATGCTACACACATAACTAATGCACCATGACATACACAGAGCTGTGCAGGAAGATTTGCAGGATCCTGGTCCAGTGACCACCGCACTAGAGCCCTGTGAACCTCCTCTTATATGTTGGTATCCCCGACACCTCGTGTAATTAGTAGACCTGGCGTGATGTCACTATAGCAGAATGACACACATGACTTCACACTTACTAATCAGGTGAGGCAATGGGATATTGGCAGATAAGAGGAGGTTCACAGGTCTCCAGTCCAGTATCTGCAGACTACTGACATGGCCAATAGGTCATGACTAGAGTTGAGCAAATTTTTCAATATTCGGTTAATAATAATAATAATAAATTTTATTTCTATAGTGCCGACATATTCCGCAGCACTATACATTTCGGAGGGGATTTGTACAGACAATAGACATTACAGCATAACAATTAAACATAGATTATAACAAATACCAAGAGGAATGAGGGCCCTGCTCGCAAGCTTACAGTCTATGAGGAAAGAGGTAGACACGAAAGGTGGGTGGTAACAGTTGCCCTGATTGTATGGACCAGCCATAATGTTAAGTGTATAACAGTACAAACACAGAGGGCTAATGGATGCATAAAGCATGTGGGAACATGATGCGGGGAATCTGGTTATGGTAAAACTTTTGGCTGTGCCACACAGGGATTAGGTTAATGTGTTGAGGCGATAGGCCAGTCTGAATAAATGCGTTTTCAGGGCACGCTTAAAATTGTGGGGATTGGGGACTAATCGTATTGACCTGGGAAGTGCATTCCAAAGAACTGGCGCAGCACATGTAAAGTCTTGGAGACGGGAGTGGGAGGTTCTGACTATTGAGGATGCTAACTTCAGGTCATCAGCAGAAAGGAGGGCGCGGGTAGGGTGGTATACTGAAACAAGGGAGGAGATGTAGGGTGGTGCTGAGCCATGGAGGGCTTTGTGGTTGAGGGTAATAAGTTTATACTGAATTCTGGAGTGGATGGGTAGCCAGTGTAATGACTGGCACAAGGTAGAGGCATCGGTGTAAAGATTTGTGAGGAATATGACCCTGGTTGCAGCATTCAAGACAGATTGGAGGGGGGAGAGTTTGGTAAGAGGGAGACTGATTAGAAGAGAGTTACAATAGTCGTGACGAGAATGAATAAGAGAAACAGAAAGAGTTTTTGCAGAGTCAAAAGTAAGAAAAGATCAAATTCTAGAAATGTTTTTGAGGTGCAGATGACAAGAGCGAGCCAGTGATCGAATGTGGGGGGCAAAGGAAAGCTCGGAATCAAGTATGACCCCAAGACAGCGGGCATGTTGTTGGGGAGTAATAGTGGAACCACACACAGAAATGGCAATGTCGGGTATAGGTACATTAGTAGAGGGAGGAAACACCAGGAGTTCAGTCTTTGACAGGTTCAGTTTCAGATATAGTGAGGACATGATGTTAGACACAGCCTTTAGACAATCGCCGGTGTTTTCTAGAAAGGCTGGCGTGATGTCAGGAGAAGAAGCGTATAATTGGGTGTCATCAGCATAGAGATGGTACTGGAAACCAAATCTACTGATTGTTTGACCAATAGGGTCAGTGTACAAGGAGAAGAGGAGGGGGCCTAGAACCGATCCTTGAGGAACCCCAAAAGTAAGGGGAAGGTGAGAGGAGGAGGAACCGGCAAAAGATACAGTATAGGAGCGGTCAGAGAGATAGGAGGAGAACCATAAGAGAATGGTGTCCTTGAGGCCAATGGAAAGGAGCATAGTGAGGAGGAGCTGATGATCCACAGTGTCGAATGCTGCTGAGAGATCCAAGAGAATTAGTATGGAGTAATGACAATTTGATTTAGCTGTTATTAGATCATTAGAGACTTTAGTGAGGGCAGTTTCAGTAAAGTGTAGAGAGCGGAAACCGGATTGGAGAGGGATGAGAAGAGAGTTATCAAAGAGATAGCGGATAAGACGGGAGTGGACCAGGCGTTCCAGGAGTTTAGAGATGAAGGGAAGATTAGTGACAGGTCTATAGTTAGCGGCACAGTTTTTGGTTGAGGGATGGTTTTTTAAGTAGTGGATGTATGATGGCATGCTTAAATGAGGAGGGAAAGATATACCAGAAGAGAGAGAGAGGTTAAATATTTTAGTTAGGTGAGGGATGACAGCAGGGGAAAGGGACTGGAGGAGAATTGACGGAAAAGGGTCACTGGTGCAAGTGGTTGGGCGAGAAGATGCAAGGAGCCTGCTTACTTCAGATTATGATTATCAGTAGCTTGCTAGTTCAGATTATGATCTCCGGCGAATATTGTATTTACAATATTTGCCAAACACAGTTGAACGCCATTGGAGTCAATTGGAGTAGAAATGAACGAATATGTTTGGAAACTTTTGTCAAACATAAATTCAGCACAAATAGAGTACCAATATGGCACAAATATGGCAAATTCGGATTCGGTGATCGTTTCCAAACATATTCACTCAACTCTAGTCATGACCCCACATATCTTTTCATTCAACTCTAAGGACACATAAATATCACTGCCAAACTATACAAAATAAATAATGCCTCAATATTGTGCACAAAGGAAATTTTCATAGAACAGCAACCAGAGTTTCCCCTTCATCACTTTCAAAAGAACAACATCTCATTGACCATTACCACCAGGAAAGTACAACCAATAGACAATAATGATGTCAATAAAGGGCCTCCTTTAAAATCCTTTCATATAGCCGTAACAGTATGTCCTGCACTGGGGTGACCTTGTATGGAGGGGGCTCAGGAGCTGAGGTCCCTCCGCACATGGCTGATGACGATTATATTACATGGCCGGCATCTGTCTCTAACAGCCCGGGCTGGAGTTTTGCTCCGGCCACAGCTACTAACCATTAAGATGTCGCTTGAAGCCCCCATCCCTGCTATCTTGGTCCTATATAGTAACAGTGATTGGAGGATCACAGGTTCAAGTACCCTGAATAAGACCAAAAAAGAATAAAAATTAAGAAAATTGAATTAAAAAAATCAAAATCAACTCACTTTCCTCTCATTAAAAATAAAGAAATGAAAAAAATATGTAAATGGATAAACATATTTGGTAATGCTGCCTCCATAAAATTCTGGATCATCAAAATATTAAATTAATTAACCCATACCATAAGATAAAAAAAGAAACAAATTTGGCTAAATTGAATTTTTTCAGTCACCTTTTAGGGAGCCATTCCTCCCTAAAAAAGAAAAACACCATGAAACTAAATCCGGTAGTTTATGAACTCACCACGCTAAAACAAACCCTTATGGAGCTCCATCAATGAAAAAGAAAAAACTTTACTGGTCCCAGAAAATGGCGACTGTTAACTGAGGTGATGTCAGAAAGGTTATCTCAATTGACAGTGGCTGCTTCTCATGAGGGCAGCACCACTGTGAGTTGAGGTAACCTTACTGATGTCACCTCAGTTCACAGCGGCCGTTTCTCACGAGAGCAGCCAGACTCCAGTAGCTTTAAAGTTTCCCTTTAAGACTACTTTAAGGTCTCCAGCCTCACAGCTGCTAAGAGACAAGGTGGCTGTGAACTCTGGAAACCTTTAAGGTTACCTGAATTCACAGTCACCAGGTTTCACAGCCGTCCAGACTGAGTTTTGGAATGCTAAGTGCCGGACTAGCAGTCGCTCATTATTCCGGCTGCCCTCATGAGAACCAGTCACTGTGAACTGAGTAAACGTCAGTAAGGTTACTGATGTTTTTCATTGATACCACTTTGGAACACATATGACTTTTTGGTCACTTTTTAATCCATTTTAGGGGCGAGCAACAACTGAAAAATGGCTATTTTGGCATTTTGCTTTTTCTTGATGCTGATAACCTTACAGGCTAACTATATATGCAATAAAACATTTTTTTATCTCTTTATTTTTAATTCTGGAAAAAGTGTATGATTCAAACTTTTCTACGTTTAAAGACTTTATTTTTTATTTTAAACGTTGTTTTTTAGTCACCTTAGGGAATGTCAACCTATGATCGCTTGTTCTATATATAAAAATGTACAGTCTATTTGAGAACACTGAAAAACTGATCTGAAATGAACCTTTTGGAGACTCAAACTAAATAAAACTAAAATCTAAAATGTATAAAGAGATGTTTGGAACTTGTTGCCATCTGCTCTTAAAACTGTCGCTGTAACTAAATGGGGTTAAGCCAAAGTGAAAAGTCACAATATAGAACATCTCACTATTTGGAGTCAACTTTGGTGAGACAGCATCAATCTGATGACTAGTCTGGGGGTGTAGCATTCTCAATTTTGCCAGACATATTGTTCCTTTGTTTAGTAGGTCAAGGGACATGAGCCATTGTTTCATGCGAATTTGTCAGTTGACTTTTGTTGTATGTTAATTTGTGGAACGCCTGCTGAGTATGTATTGCATCAACTCCCTGCAATATACTAGTCTGCACAACTTGTAAGACAGATGTGCAGTCTAATTGAACAATGAGAGATTACCTCCCCCACTTTCAACCAATCAAGTGGGAGATTGCCCTGAATGAGAGATGTGGGGTATAAAAAGGGTCTGCATCTATCTTTAGATAGACTCTACAGGACATCAGCCCAGCAACCACAGCTTCATCTGGTAGAACACAAATCTCCTCTGCTGTCCATCACTGAACCACCAAAGATGTTTGGAGAGCCCAGATTTGGACTATCAGGTCACCTGGCCACCTTGTGCTTGGTCTGCTTCCTAAGCTTGCAACTAATTCTTTTCTGTGGGTGCCCGCCAAAGTGGGGTGTGTCTGGTTGGGGTATTTAGCACTGGATGCCCTGAAGTCCCAGAGGTACTAATATGCGATCAGCCAGTGGGAGTGTGAGACTCTGTCATTTGCACCATATTATGTACTTGCTGGGAATATACTATATGTTGTTTACTCTTGGTGATCCAATAAAGTTTTTCCGGAGTGTGCTACGCTCACCCTGCATTGTCAGAGTAGTATTCTGCACAAAGGGAAGGAGTACGGGCGTTCAGTGGGATGACTCCCTGCAGTCTTTCTAAAGACAGCCAGGCTAGCGGATAAGAGCATCCACTGCACCTAATGAGGAAAATATATAATGATGCAGCGTTTTCAGAGAAAATATGACAAATTTGTTGGGGATGATGCATCTATGATGTTTACACAGATGTGGCTCCTGGTTGGTGTCTCCCCAGCTCACTCCAGTTGACTGATAGGTCCCCCTTATGTGTCTAGAGGATTGGGAAGGGGAGAAGCTAGCTGAAGACATCACTGGACTAGTTACGTGCCATATTGAGTTGTGAAGTGTCCTAGCGATTGGACCCCCACTGATCATGTATTCAATAGACAACCACTATTGAGGTGGAAGTCCCTTAAGTAATTTGAAAAAATTAAGGCATCGTTAAGAAAAATACTATCAAAAATATGAAAAAAATTGAAAATAAAGAAATTAAATAATACAGTAAATATATCTGGTTCTGCTGCTTCAGTTCATCAGATCTATGAAAATATAAAATTAAAATATCTGCATGGTAAAAGCCGTAAAGAGGAAAAAAATGAAAATTTCAGAAATGCTGTTTTTTCATCACAGCACCTCTCCCTAAAATATGGAATAAAAAGCAATCAAACCGTTACATGTTCCCAAAATGGTATCAATGGAAACACTGGCGGGTGCAAAAAAAGGCCTCATATAGTTATAAATATAAAAAATACTCTACAAATTTGATATAGGTAATATTGTACTTGTAGAGTAGCAGGAATGCGGGATGCAGTGATGAGCAGGAGGCAGAGCCATAGATAAAGGGTTTATTACAGGGGATACTCCACACAGGGAGAGAAAGAGTTAAGAGGGGAGTAGAAACTGAATATTTTAACAGGGTAAGAACAAATGTTTATATAACAGGCAAACTTATCAGTTTTCCGGGCAGGGGAACCTTGTAATCCCAAAGTAGTGCCGCAAGTGACATGTGAAGTCTCTTGCATGATCCTGAAGAAAATTGAGGCACTGTCTCCTGACAGAAGTGGAGTATCCTGGTTTTCCTAGGTGAGGTCCTGCGTTCCCGGGGCGAGGTACATGGTGTGAAGTAGTCTGTGGCACCACCAGAGTGTGACTCAGTCCAGTGGCGGAGGCGGGGGTGAAGAAACCCGGCTCTATGATTCACCTGGTCAGATTTAGGCCGCGCACCCATGGCAGTCAGCGGAGCGGTGCAAGACGACTCTCAGTGTCAGGGATGAGCGGGCACACGGGTATGAGTTGCTCACAGTCAGTGTGCGCACAGGCTGTGGAGTTGCAGCGCGGATATGGATTATCGCGTAGCTCCATTGAGAGTGAATAAACCTCCTGCGGCACGCTCTGTCTTCCTGTCAAGTGTCCCGCTTTTACAGTCTTTTTTATTTCTGTCACGCCCCCTACAGTCAAGTGCAAAGGTCCGTCCGGGTCAGAAAGCTTTCCCCATCCCCCCCGGCAACAATGGTGACAGCCCCAATAGTTCCGGAACCGACGTGAGAGAGGTACCACCGGCCCGGTCCATCTTCCTACATACTGACGAGGACAAACCTTTTTCTTGGTCATTTCTTCTCCACAATAAACTCTGCAGAAACTAAACCTCAAAATCTATGGTAAAATTGCTTGTTTGTTTGTTTTTAACCATTTCACTTTAGGCTACTTTCACACATCAGGTTTTCGGCATCAGGCGCGATCCGGCGTCGTGCCGGAATGCCGGATCCGGCAAATGTTTTGTAAAACCTGATGTGCCGGATCCGGTTTTCTGCCGGATCCGTCTTGTTCTTGACAGACAAAACCGGATCCGTCTCATCCGGTTCATCCGTTTTTCTATCCGTTTTTCGACGGATTACGCCGGATCCGGTTTTTAAAATTGACCCTTGTGGCCTTCCGAACGGGATTGGCTACTGGAAAACTATATATAGCATGTTCCTACAGCCCTTCTTTGACAGGTTGTAGAGGAGAAAGTGCAGGTTGGAGAGAAGAGCAAGTTACTGGCGAAGATGGATGTTGTCATTGGAAATATTTTGAAGAATTTGGCGGATTTTATAGCGGAGGCGAATCATTTGAGGGTGATTGTTCTGGAGAAGGAGAGAGCGAGACAGCAGCGCATCAGGCATCGTAGACGACGTTTGTGGATCCACCCCATCACAGCCAAGAGAATGACGCGTGGGGTCTATTCTACACTCTGCATGGACCTTCGACGAAACCCGGATAAATTTTTTGGATATGTTCGGATGAAAATGGAGAATTTTGATTACTTGGTGGAGCGCATTGCACACCTCATAAGAAAAGCGGACACCTATTGCCGCTTCTCCGTTTCACCCGCAGAGCGTCTGATGGTGACTTTAAGGTAAGCCACATTTATTGGATGTGATCGCATCAGAGCACACTTTCACTGCAATCTTGTTGGTGGTAGTTTGTATCTCCAAGTGTTATAGCTGAGTTTTGGTATGTAATGCTGTGATTTAAAACTAATTTATTGTTTTTTAATTCCCCACAGATTTCTTGCAACTGGAGAATCCCTTTCGTCACTGCATTTCCAGTACAGACTCGGGATTTCCACCATATCTGGAATTGTAAAGTACACATGCCGTGCACTGTGGGACTCCTTAGCTGAAGAGTTTTTACCAGAGCCCACAACAGAGAGGTGGATTGAAATTGCTGACAAGTTTCAATAAATATGTCAGTTTCCCAACTGCTTGGGCGCTGTGGACGGGAAACATATCCGCATTGTAAAGCCAGCTGGATCGGGATCGGAATATTTCAATTACAAGAAATATTTTTCAATTGTCCTCATGGCCATCGCTGACGCGGAATACAAATTTATTGCGGTTGATATTGGGGCCTATGGCCGCTCCAATGACTCTCAAGTTTTCAAACTGTCTGCCATGGGGCGTAAACTGTATGGAAACACCTTCCAGTTCCCACCACCTAGACCGCTGCCGCAAACATCTGGTCCACCTATGCCATTTGTCTGTGTAGGGGATGAAGCCTTCCAGCTGTCAGAACACCTTTTGAAACCGTACTCTAGCAGAGGATTGACAAGACCAAAACGCATTTTTAATTACCGCCTCACAAGAGCAAGAAGAATGGTTGAATGTACCTTTGGTATTCTGACAGCCAAATGGCGGGTCCTATTGACTGCGATCAACCTCAAGACAGAAACTGTGGACGAGGTGATCAAAGCTTGCGTGGTACTCCACAATTTTGTTATCTGCAAGGAACCCATTTCCATTGAGGACACCTCTGAAGAAACCACCTTGCAAGATTACCATGACATTACCACTAGAAGTTCTGTGACGGTTTCAGTAATGAGGGACAATTTTGCACTATACTTTATGTCACCTCAAGGCAGAGTACACTGGCAGGATGACAGAGTGTGAAAGATTTGTGCCCTAACCAAACTTGTGTACCTTCTGTACCAACAGTATATACCTTTGCCAACCAAAGTTGGCTATCTTGTCATGGTCTCTATTTTTAGCTTTAGGCCACAGGTGTGTACCTGGTTGTGTTTTATGCAAAGTATTTCACCTTTTAACAAAAGTTGTGTACATTGTTAGGAAATCACCAACAATAAACACAACTTTTCAGGTGAAATACTTTGCTTCAAACACAACCAGGAACACAACTGTGGCAAAAAGCTAAAATTTACCCACAGTTATATACCTAGTTTTGAATACCTTTTTACCTTTTAAATACCCTGTATTTAACCTTTTTTTTAAACATATTTCGCCGCAGAAAGAAATGACAGACAACCAGTGTAAACAATAATTTAACTTTTATTTAAAATATTTTTTTTTGTGTAAACTGTTTTTAAAGTTAAAAAAACTTTTTTAATAAAGGTTTGAAACCAACCAAATGGGCATTTTTATTACAAAAAAACATTATAACTCGGTGTAGTGTGGGGTGGAAATACTGCTGGAGGGGCTGCGGGACACTTCGACAATGGGAGTGTGGAGAGAGGACTGGGATCGTGGTGGGGAAGGAACAGTTAGAGGTGATGGTGTGGAAAAAGCTACAGAATGGGTGGACATGTGGGAGGCAGAAGAGGTGGTGGGCGGTGGAGTGGAGGGTTGGGCAGGGACTGTAGGAGCAGATGATGTTGATAGAAAGTTGTTTGGGGAAGGAGTTTGGTACGGGGAAGGAGTTTGGTACGGGGAAGGAGTTTGGTACGGGGCAGGTTGCTGGAAGTGGGGAGATGTCTGGTCCTGGGGAGGTTGCTGGTACTGGTGAGGTTGCTGGTATGTAATAGGAGGGGGAGGATGGAAAGTGGCTGGAGGGGGTGCAGATGTAATAGGAGGGGGAGGATGGAAAGTGGCTGGAGGGGGTGCAGATGTAATAGGAGGGGGAGGATGGAAAGTGGCTGGAGGGGGTGCAGGTGGAGGAACTACAGTGGTGGGAGGTGGAGGTTGGGAGGTAACCTGCTGTAGAGCACCGTGGCACGAATGCATTACATGCATCTGCTGGGTAGGAGATAGTGTTGCCATGCGCTCCACAACAGACCTGAAAAAGGTGTGGTTTGGCGAAGATCTTGCTTCTGAATGCATGGTTTGCAGAAGTGTCTTCACCTCCAGAATGCTGGAGTTGATCTGCTGATAGCCTGCGGAGATTTGCTCTGACAAGACTTTTAGACAGTTCTGGAAAGATGCATTCAGATGCAAGAACTCTGGCGCATAACTCTTTTCCTGACCCCTCTGCCGCTGCCGCCCAGTACCCGCAGGTGTACTAGAGGTGGCAGGGGCAGAAGGGTGGGGTAAAGGGAAAGCGATCTCCTCACCAGCAGCTTCATGTAATGTAGGCGGCCACGATGCTCCTGTGCTGGTGGATGGGACAGATGGGTCGAATGTGTGGGAAGGCTGGGAAGGTGCAGATGTACCGGGGCGGTCGAAGTGTCCCTCGGTGCCGGTCTCCTCAGGGATCACCTCAGAAGGGTCCAATCATGCAGGCTCCCGAGTGCTGCTCACCGTGCTGTGGAATAAAGAGAAAAAAAAACAATTAAAATACTGACATGGTATGGCCCTGGCTGAAAAAAAAAAGTTACATCTAACATTTTTTTTCACATGTGGTGTGTAATATTTACCTTCTAGTGACCATTGTTTCCCGGAGGAACGACAGGGCTTGTGCGTACTTGTACTTGCTCCTGCGTCCTCCAGATCCACTCGGGGCCCGCATCTCTTTATTGAACTCCTTCTTGAAACGATCCCTCACAGACGGCCACCGATTCACAATTCTGTTCCCTGAAACGAGAAAGGAGTGGTTAGTATACAACATCAGTGTTTCCCAAACTCCAGTCCTCATGGTCCCCAGGGGTCATGTTTTCAGGATTTCCATAGTAAATAGAAATCCTGAACACATGATCCGTGGGGACCACGAGGACTGGAGTTCGGGAAACACTGGTTTACATCAAGCAACCGGTACTGTATATACTTACGCTCTTTAATCTGGGCCCGAGCATCGAGGTCCTCCCAGCGGCCCACAAGGAGCGAACAGATTTCCTCCCAGAGTCATCGGGTAACGATAAGGTCAGCATGGCGGCGGTCAGCCATATTCCAGAGCGGCTCCCTTTCTCTGACGAGATCGATGAGGTGGTCCACATCGAGTCCTCCATCCTCACCGTCAGAGTCGGGAGCACGCTGTGAAGGCTGTTAAAGAAAAAGACAAAAATAACATAATTAGCCTCCACAAAAGAAATGAAATAAGTGCAAAAAAACAAAGCAAAAATATTTATACTTACACGCTGGTGACCGCCGCGTTGCTGTCGCCGACGACCCTGGGAGGCACTGCGAGGACCTCTTGGCCGAGCACCAGATTGGGAAGACTAGAGAAGAAAACAAAAAATGTTATGTCTTTGGATGTAGGCATTTGTTTGCTGTGTGTGGTCTGCAGAACATTGTTTTCTATGTGTTGTGTGTAGTGTTGAGCATTCCGATACCGCAAGTATCGGGTATCGGCCGATACTTGCTGTATCGGAATTCCGATACCGACTTCCGATATTTTTTCAATATCGGAAGTCGGCATCGGAATCGGAAGTTCAAAGTTGATTGACAGCCGAAATGACGTCATCATGATGCGCAATGTGTGCGCATCATGATGCGCCGTCATTTCGGGACTTCTGGGGGTCTCTGCCGGCCTGCCGGGGGGCTGTGTGGACTGCCCGGGGTCTGTACCGGCCTGCCGGGGGGCTGTGCCGGCCTGCCGGTGGTCTGTGCACCCTGTGGGGGTCTGTACCAGCCTGCCGGGGGGCTGTGCCGGCCTGCCGGTGGTCTGTGCACCCTGTGGGGGTCTGACCGGCCTGCCGGGGGGCTGTGCTGATGTCCGGGGGTCTGTGCAAGCATCTTCTGATGGGACTACAAGTCCCATCGGGCGATGCCTGCTACCATGACAGTGATTGACACATTAGCCAATGATGGGACAGTAGTAGTCCCATCATCCGGCTAATGTGTTAAATGTAAAAAAAATATATATATATATATACTACATACATACTACATGCATGCTACATACATACTACATGCTACATACATACCACATATATACTACATGCATGCTACATACATGCTACATACATACCACATATATACTACATGCATGCTACATACATACTACATGCTACATACATACTACATATATACTACATGCATGCTACATACATACTACATGCTACATATATACTACATATATACTACATGCATGCTACATACATGCTACATACATACCACATATATACTACATGCATGCTACATACATACTACATGCTACATACATACCACATATATACTACATGCATGCTACATACATACTACATGCTACATATATACTACATATATACTACATGCATGCTACATACATGCTACATACATACCACATATATACTACATGCATGCTACATACATACTACATGCTACATACATACCACATATATACTACATGCATGCTACATACATACTACATGCTACATACATACTACATATATACTACATGCATGCTACATACATACTACATGCTACATATATACTACATATATACTATATGCATGCTACATACATGCTACATACATACCACATATATACTACATGCATGCTACATACATACTACATGCTACATACATACCACATATATACTACATACATACTACATGCATGCTACATACAATACATACATAGACATACAGTACATATAACATAGAGTAACATACTTACCAATACTTGTCACATTGTGTGAGTATTTTTGTGGTTTGTTATGTTAATATTTATTCCGTAAAAGACAATGGCTTCGGGGAACAATGTGACAAGTATTGGTAAGTATGTTACTCTATGTTATATGTACTGTATGTCTATGTATGTATTGTATGAATGTATTGTATGTAGCATGCAAGTAGTATGTATGTAGTATGTATGTAGCATGTAGTATGTATGTAGCATGCATGTAGTATGTATGTAGCATGCATGTAGTATGTATGTAGCATGCATGTAGCATGCATGTAGTATGTATGTAGCATGCATGTAGTATGTATGTAGCATGTATGTAGTATGCATGTAGTATATATGTAGTATGTATGTTACATGTAGTATATATGTAGTATGCATGTTGCATGCATGTAGTATATATGTAGTATGTATGTTGCATGCATGTAGTATATATGTAGTATGTATGTTGCATGCATGTAGTATATATGTAGTATGTATGTTGCATGCATGTAGTATATATGTAGTATGTATGTTGCATGCATGTAGTATATATGTAGTATGTATGTTGCATGCATGTAGTATATGTAGTATGTATGTTGCATGCATGTAGTATGAATGTAGCATGTATGTAGTATGTAGCATGTATGTAGCATGCATGTAGTATGCATGTTGCATGTAGTATATATGTAGTATGTATGTTACATGTAGTATATATGTAGTATGCATGTTGTATGTATGTAGCATGTATGTAGCACGTAATTTTTTTTTTTTTTTTTTACATTCAACACATTAGCCGGATGATGGGACTACTACTGTCCCATCATTGGCTAATGTGTCAATCACTGTCATGGTAGCAGGCATCGCCCGATGGGACTTGTAGTCCCATCGGATGATGCCTGCACAGACCCCCGAAGCCTGCACAGCCCCCCGGCAGGCCGGCACAGCCCCCCGGCAGGCCGGCACAGCCCCCCGGAGCCTGCACAGACCACCGGCAGGCCGGCACAGCCCCCCGGCAGGCCGGCACAGCCCACCGGAGCCTGCACAGACCACCGGCAGGCCGTCACAGCCCCCCGGCAGGCCGGCACAGACCACCGGAGCCCGCACAGACCCCCTGGCAGGCCGGCACAGCCCCCCGAAAGGCCCGTACAGACCCCAGAGAGGCTGTACAAGGCAAAAATAGGGTTTTTCTTATTCCGATACCTGAAGTCCCATAGACTTGAATGGGACTTCCGGTATCGGAATCGACGATACCGATACTTTTTTTTAAGATCGGCCGATCCATTCTGATTCGATACTTTGAAGTATCGGACGGTATCGCTCAACTCTAGTTGTGTGTAGTGTGATGTTGTGTTTCTGCGTTTGATGCCAAAAACTTACCAATTGTGAGCCCACTCCAGGTGCCTGTCCACCCCTTCCTTCTTCTTCTGGGAGCTCCTCTTCATCTTGTGAATCCTGTTTTGAAATAAAAGGCAATGAATAGACATATATTACAGAGATGATGGATTTTGGAAATAAAAACTTACCGTCAAACGCTGACGATGCGAGGGAGGGCTCCCAGAAGATGATGTGCTGTCTTCCTCATGGCCAGACTCCATGCCTGTGGGTGGTGTTCCTGCTGCTGCCATTGCTGCTGCTGCTGCATCTATTGGCCGGCTGTTGAATAAAGAGAAACAAAGGGCCAATGAATATCTTGATATTCAATAGCCCTAGTTTGGAGGAATGGGGGATTTGATAATTACCGTCTCTCATCTGCTGCTGGCCTCCCCTCCTCAGCATGTTCCATTTGCTGCTCCATTTGGGGTGGTGGTGGTGCTGATGGTGCTGCAGTGGTCTCCTGCCTTCTCCTGCGCTTGGTTGCTTTCTTGGGTGGCATGTTGGGTGTGGCTGTGGGTCCCACTGTCTTGCTTTTATATATGTCTTGTGGGCAGAGCTACAGGCGCATTGCGGCGCTCATAGGCTTTCATTGTGTGAAAAAGCCGGACGCGCCGGATCCAGCGTGTCCGGCTTTTTCGCCGGAGACAAAAAACGTTACAGTAGCCGTTTTTTCCAGACGCCGGAAAACCGGATGAAACGCATGGCCATCCGGCGCAAATGCAAGTCAATGGGGGGGAAACCGGATCCGGCATTGCATTTCGCCGGATCCGGTTTTTGTCAAAAGCGCCGGATCGCGCCTGACGGCGAAAACCTGATGTGTGAAAGAGGCCTTACTTGGAATTTTTTTTCCCATTTTTCTGGATAGCATTATTCACAACTAGAACTCGTTCCATAAAAAATAAGCCCTCATACGTCCACAATCATCCATGAAGATATTAAAAAAAAAGTTAGGCCCCTTGGAAAAACGATTGGAAAAAGAACGGTAAGCGCAAAAATGAAAAATTGCCGGGTGGTAATGGGTTAGTCACGACATTGTAGCTGATAATAAACAAAACCAATCTAAAATAATTATACATTTAATGGAAGGCGGCAAAGATAACATGAGGATTATTAAAAAAAATCTAAATAACAAAGCCCGCTTCTGTTCCTTGCTTTTCTCCGGGGGTTATAAGTCCGTCTGCTGATAACACGTCTGGCATCTGCATCGTATGAGCTAATCTCTGCAAATTTTAATCACGGAGTATCATTTTCCTGTACGAAGCCGATATATCAGCAAAAAAAAAAAGATGTTGTCTATCTGCATAGAGTGAGCGAGGGGAAGGGATTACTGGATGAATGTGAACCACTTTCTTAATTGAACAGCATGAATCCCGTGGATGCTGACAGGGTGGATATCATCTTTCATTTCCTCAGTCCCCCACATCCCCAGATTTTAAAAAAAAGACCTAAGCTTATTTCCAACCACTTTGACAACAATCTTGTAATTGTCTCAGTGTGTTCTGCAAGATAAAGCCATGAAATACATTTATCACCAGCTGGTTCCACTGTACAAATGCCCCCTTGGGTGGCATGTAGGATAAAAAGCCATTGCATTTCCCATCCCTGTCCGTAGGGGGCAGTAATATAAATTAATTCTTTGGGGCTTAAATAGTGCCAACATTTTCCATATCTTATGATTATCCAATATTCAGAATGGTGGGAAGAAACCCATTTATTATTATTATTATTAGACATATAGTGAACAGTAAGTTATCCCCTATCCCAGGAATAAGAGCGTAACTTATGATTTTGGAAAACCCTCTTTAAACATTGTAAGAGCCAGAGGTGTAGTGTTAAGCTCTTGGGCCTCTCTAACAGGATCCCCAAGTATCATGTCTTAGTTATAGAGTTGATCCATGGGCCACGTACACAGTCTATAGCTTTCGGTCAATAGCCCTGTGAACCTCTGGCACCTGTTTTTCATTATTTGATTCCCACAATGCTATGTACTAGTCACAACATAATGACGTCACAGCCTGTGGTGTAACAAGAATCCGATGGGCCCTTGTGAAAAATATGGACTTGGGTCTCCACCTGCAAGTTTGTCAGATATATGGACCCTTGTAGCATTCCAGATCCTGTGAAGACATGCCTGTTCACCACTCATATAATATTGTCCTCTATCCTGTAATAATGTCCCCCATCCAGACCCCCTTTCTGTAATAATGTCCTCCATACTGACCCGTTCCTGTAATAATATCCCACATCCTGGGCCCCTTCTAGTAATAATGTCATCCAACCTCGCTCACTCCTGGTATAAAGTTCTCCATCCTTGGCCCCTTCCTGGTACAATGTCCCCAATCTTAAGTCCCTTTCAATAATAATATCCTCATCCTTGTATACAGTAATATCCATCCTGAGGCTCTTCCTATATATGTGTCCCTTTCCTGGTGTAATGTCCTCCATCCTGGGTCCCTTCCAGTAATAATGTCCTTGCTCTACGACACTTCTTTGACAACTTAAAACAGAAAAAAAAAATGTTTCTTCTTTTCTTCCTCTGCTCCCTTGACATGCGGCTTCCTCTTCTATAGGCAGCGCAGAAGCCCGCAAATTGGTTCGGCATTGAAGCCAATATCAACATGGGTTTACAAGGGACTGTTCCTGTCAGACTAATCTGATAAGCTTTTATGAAGAGGTAAGTTCAGGACTGGACCAAGGGAATGCAGTGGACGTGGTGTACATGGACTTTTCAAAAGCTTTTGATACGGTGCCACACAAAAGGTTGATACATAAAATGAGAACAATGGGGATAGGGGAAAATATGTGTAGGTGGGTTAAGAGCTGGCTCAGGGATAGGAAACAAAGGGTGGTTATTAATGGAGCACACTCATACTGGGTCACGGTTAGCAGTGGGGTACCACAGGGGTCAGTATTGGGCCCGCTTCTTTTTAACATATTTATTAATGACCTTGTAGGGGGCATAGAGAGTAGAATTTCAATATTTGCAGATGACACTAAACTCTGCAGGGTAATCAATACAGAGGAGGACAATTTTATATTACAGGAGGATTTATGTAAACTAGAAGCTTGGGCTGATAAATGGCAAATGAGCTTTAATGGGGATAAATGTAAGGTCGTGCACTTGGGTAGAACAAACAAAATGTATAATTATGTGCTTAATTGTAAAACACTGGGCAAATCTGTCACTGAAAAAGACCTGGGTGTATGGGTGGACGTCAAACTCACATTTAGTGGCCAGTGTCAGGCAGCTGCTGCAAAGGCAAATAAAATAATGGGATGCATTAAAAGAGGCATAGATGCTCATGAGGAGAACATAATTTTACCTCTATATGTCACTAGTTCGACCACACTTAGAATACTGTGTACAGTTCTGGTCTCCAGTGTATAAGAAAGACATAGCTGAACTGGAGCGGGTGCAGAGAAGAGCGACCAAGGTTATTAGGGAACTGTGGGGTCTGCAATACCAAGACAGGTTATTACACTTGGGGTTATTTAGTTTGGAGAATCGAAGGCTTAGGGGTGATCTTATTACAATGTATAAATATATGTGGGGACAGTACAAAGACCTTTCTAATGATCATTTTACTCTTAGACCTGTGACGGGGACAAGGGGGCATCCTCTACGTCTGGAGGAAAGAAGGTTTAAGCATACTCACAGACGCGGATTCTTTACTGTAAGAGCAGCGAGACTATGGAACTCTCTGCCATATGATGTTGTAATGAGTGATTCCCTACTGAAATTTAAGAAGGGACTGGATGCCTTTCTTGAAAAGTATAATATTGCAGGGTATATACACTAGTTTCCTTAATATTGCGTTGCTCCAGGGAACTAGTCTGACTGCCGTATGTGGAGTCGGGAAGGAATTTTTTTCCCCAATGTGAAGCATACTGTTTGCCACATGGGTTTTTTTTGCCTTCCTCTGGATCAACATGTTAGGGCAAGTTAGGATAGGATATGGGTTGAACTAGATGGACTTAAAGTCTTCCTTCAACCATAATAACTATGTTACTATGTTACTATGATGTCCCTGCTGGCCTTTAATTGGCTGGAGGCATGTATTGCAGTGCAGGGAGCCGGCGTGTCTCTGCGCCACAATACATTAAAGCTGAATGTATGTCCTCGGATATACATCAAGCTAAAATAGCTGCTGGACCTCCTCCAGCAGGGGCCCGGTCGTGGTTGCACCCTCCGTGATGACCACGATCTTTATGCCACTGGTCGCAGGGTCTGCTAATCCTTGGGCCTAGTAATCAGGAGAGGTGCAAATGTTGCTGCAGGTCTGATCAAGTGGGCACAGATTACCCAAGTGACTTCTGGACTACCATTCTCCAAATCTTTTTTCACAAAATCTAATTGTTTTTAGCATTGGCGACTTTTACAACACACATAGTGAAGGCCATTGTATGAGCTTTTCCCTGTGTTTGTTATTGCCCCTGCTGAGCAATGCTCAATGTAACAGCAATGAAGGGAAGTGGAGCGACAATTGCTCGGAGCACACTTTTGGCTTACTAAAGTTATGACAATGAGCAAAAGAAACAGGTACACTTGGCCTTCACTGTGTGCAACCAGTTGCGCTGATCTGTGCCATCTCCCATGCTGCAGGCAGCTTTGCAGAGTGACTGAATCTGGCTAGATCTATCAATGTAGACAGATTCAGATCAGCACTTACAAGATGAATAGCATAAAACTTGTAAGCGCTGCTCTGCTTGTCTAGGAGACCGGGCAACGCTGATAGACTGCAGAGGTAACACAATCATTATACTATCAGAAAAAAAAATCATCCATTCTCATTTTTCACAAGCACTTTGCAATTTTCCCCATTTAGCAAAATGCAGGTGTTTCTCACAAAATTAAAATATCATCAAAAAGTTAATTTATTTCATTTACTATATAGAGTCATTACAAACAGAGTGATCTATTTCACGTATTTATTTCTGTTAATTTTGATGATTATGGCTTACAGCCAATGAAAACCCAAAAATCATTATCTCAGGAAATTAGAATAATTAGCAAAACACCTGCAAAGGCTTCCTAAGCGTTTTATAAAGGTCCCTTAGTCTGCTTCAGTAGCTCCACAATCATGGGGAAGACTGCTGACCTGACATATGTTCAGAAGGCAGTCATTGACACACTCCACAAGGAGTGGAAGCCACAAAAGGTCATTGCTAAAGAAGCTGGCTGTTCACAGAGTGCTGTATAAAAGCATATTAATGGAAAGTTGAGTGGAAGGAAAAAGTGTGGTAGAAAAAGGTGCACAAGCAACCGGGATAACCGCAGCCTTGAAAGAATTGTTAAGAAAAGTCCATTCAAACATTTGGGGGAGATTCAGAAGGAGTGGACTGCTGCTGGAGTCATTGCTTCAGGATCCACCACACACAGACGTATCCAGGACATGGGCTCCAAGTGTCGCATTCCTTGTGTCAAGCCACTCATGACCAATAGACAACACCAGAAGCGTCTTACCTGAGCCGAGGAGAAAAAGAACTGGACTGTTGCTCAGTGGTCCAAGGTGTTGTTTTCAGATGAAAGTAAATTTTGCATTTCATTTGGAAATCAGGGTCCCAGAGTCTGGAGGAAAAGTGGAGAGGCCACAATCCAAGCTGCTGGAAGTCTAGGGTGAAGTCTCCACAATCAGTGATGGATTGGGGAGCCATGTCATCTGCTGGTGTAGGTCCAATGTTTTTTATCAACACCAAAGTCAGCGCAGCCGTCTACCAGGAAATTTTAGAGCACTTCATGCTTCCCTCTGCCGACAAGCTTATTGGAGGTGTAAATTTCATTCTCCAGCAGGACTTGGCACCTGTCCACACTACGAAAAGTACCAATACCTGGTGTAAAAACAACAGTATCACTGTGCTTGATTGGCCAGCAAACTCGCCTGACCTTATCCCCATAGAGAATCTATGGTGTATTATCAAGAGGAAGATGAGAGACACCAGACCCAACAATGCAGAGGAGCTGAAGGCTGCTATCAAAGCAACCTGGGCTTCCATAACACCTCAGCAGTGCCACAGGCTGATCGCCTCCATGCCACGTCGCAATGATGCAGTAATTGATGCAGAAAGAGCCCCAAACAGGTTGTGATGGTGTGATATGTTATGTGGGTATCATTTTGTGTCTATTTATATTTTACGGATTTCCATAGTGTTCTCTTGTTGCCCTGTATCATTCAGTGTATTCCCCATATTGTCTAGAGTCTCAATTACCTTCCAAAAGTCTGATAATTGAATTAGCTCACTTACTGTCTGCAGCCTGACTGTATCTATGCCTCTTGATGAACCCCCTGTAGTGCCTTAATCCCCAAGGCACCTTTGTCAGGTCTGGGAGGCCTGAAAACTGCCTCAACCTGTCTGACTACCCCTGGACATAAGGAGGGGGCTGGGGAGGACAGGAGCTGTTCAAATCAGACCTGGTGTGGTGATGGTCATGTGAAGACAGCACGTCAGAGAGGAGGGGAAGCATATGGACCCATTTTATCCTCTGTCTGCTGGATTGTTGGACTCTCATCTCCGTGGACATTCATCCTGTTACTGAACTGCATTCATGTTCTGGACTATTGTATCCTTAGTGTGGTGGATTGTTTATGGACCTTTTAATTTTGCCTATAGTAAAGGTCTTGGGATTGCTCACACTTCCCTTGCTCTGTTGATTGTGTGGTATTGGAGAAGGACCCTGTGACACAAGTATTTACTGAACATACATTTCAGTAGGCCAACATTTTGGATTTTAAAATCATTTTTTAAGCTGGTGTTGTAGTATTCTAATTTCCTGAGATAATGACTTTTGGGTTTTCATTGGCTGTAAGCCATAATCATCAACATTAGCAGAAATAAACACGTGAAATAGATCACTCTGTGTGTAATGACTCTACTGTATATAATATATGAGATTCACTTTTTGCATTAAAGAAAAAAAATAAATTAACTTTTTGATGATATTCTAATTTTGTGAGAAGCACCTGTAATGTAAGGTAGTCAGGGGGAAATTAAGAATAGTCAGCGCTCCGGGTACCTGATGTATCACAGATCATATGATAGGTCATGTGAGTAACACATGGGTGATCTGGTGCACATCTGTAGATGGAAGATAACAAAGAAAATGGCAGCGTGTCATGCAAATTTTTCCTTGATTTGTACCACTATACTGTATATACATAACATAGCGCTATACATAATAGAGCAGGAGTGGGAGATTAATTTTCCCAAGGGGCGATGACAGATAGTGACTGTTGTGGAGGTCGAACCTGAAATTCTGCTCAATATTAATATTATCATTAAGTATCATTATTTTTTATATTAATTGTATGACATACCATGGAGCAGAATTAAGTATGCTGACATCCCCCTTTATACAGTATGAGCCTCCCACATAGCCCCTTACATACAGTATCAGCCCTCACATAGCCCCCTCAATCAACAACCAAAGTGATCAACCTATGGGACCCTTATAAATGTAAACCCCAACAATTAAAACCTTAAAAATTCTCTTTATTTAGTTAGTTTAAAACCCAATACATAAAGACATAAATGCACACGCATTACACAGAAAAACAGTGATTTAAAATGTGGTGCCCAAAACTGGACACAGTATTCCAGATGAGGTCTGACCAAAGAGGAGTAGAGGGCAATAATGACTTTACGTGATCTAGACTGTATGCTTCTGTTAAAAAATCCCAGAATTGTATTTACCTTTTTTGCTGCTGCATCACTCTGTTGACTCATGTGCAATCTGTGATCTTTTAGTATACCCAAGTCTTTTTCACAGGTGCTGCTGCTTAGCCCTTTTCCTCCCATTCTGTATATGCTTTTATTCATTTTTATTGCCCAGATGTAGCACTTTGATTGTTCCCTGTTAAAAACCATTCTGTTAGTTGCTGCCCACTGCTCCATTTTATTTATCTTTTTGAATCCTCTCTCTTCTCTAGTATTAGCTATCCCTCCTAGCTTTGTGTCATCAGCAAATTTAGGCACCCTTCCCATACACATATTAATACACTTCTACTTGTGGCCAGCACGTACACACTGGCACACTCCAGCTGATGACGTCACCGCTCCGACACGTCCCATGGAGCTGTGCTGCTATTTTGCATCGTCGGTAGCGGAGCTCCAGGAAGACTCCCTGCCAGAATATGTGCGCCACCAGATTGCCCAAATTATAATCCGCCTATAATGGTAGTATTTATTTAAGTATTGTGCGGCACTACTGTGGCAATGTACAGTGTAATTTTTTTTGCAGATTATGGAGGTGGTAGCACTTTGTATAGGCAGCTGTAAGATAGTGTTGTATGGTCAATATATGGCACTTTTATTTAAGTGTACACTATATGGTGCTTATAATTATGCACTGTTTTGTTGTACGCAGTTACATGGCAAATTCAGCTCTCTTGTATCTGTGCATTCCTATATACATACAATATATCTGGATTTTTGCTGCCACATTTTTCAGTTTTACCTTTTTTCGAAATTTCTTCCTTTGCTCTCATTTAAGTAAGCCTTTTTTTGCTTCAGATCTCCAGCCAAAAGTGTCGAAATATCAGCGATTTCAATGCAAGCCTTGTTGTGAAAAAGCCGCTATTTTGAGTTTCAGAACAGACTTTGATAAAGTCCCACTCGACAGGCCTCCCTTTATCCTCCTTTTTTTTCATATCAGAAGATTTTGCCGCAAAGACGTAAAAAAAAAAAAAAAAGTACCTGGGAAACACATAATAGATTATAATTCAAAGCAAAGAAAAGAGATGGATGAATCTTTAGAAAACTATGGAAAGGTGCCTTTGAATAGAGGTAGAAGCTACGAGTGTATTTGCATTAATGATGCCGGTTTTTGAAAAAAGCAATCAATGTAAGCACAATAGAAATGCATGAAATAAATCATACAAAAGTATCAGGACTTCAACACTTATAAATAATTAATTTGGGATCTGAGATGGTTGAAAATGAGCGAGTAATCATTATTCACTGTTCTGCGCTGCCTAAATTAGCTGCATTTCAGCAGCCGGTTTGGGGCTGCATCGAGGCACACAGAGATTTTTCGGCGGCTCTTCGAAATCAAGGATTTCCTTTTGTATGTATTAAAAGCAGTATGGATATACCAATTCTGACATTCCAAAGGGCTGATTTCCTTCGGCAGCAAAAGTCATCAGTTCCTTTCCAGGAGTGAGATGCTAGGAAAAAAAAAGCCGATGCAGTAATATCGAACCTGTCGGCAAACTTTTAAATATCGAAATATTGGAGTATTGGTCTGGCTGTATAGGCACTTGTCTTCCTGTAAAAATAACACCTCTTTTATAGAAATCCAATGTGCCATCCATGAGAAATTTAGAATATGCAAATCAAGCTGGAAGTGAATTGGGAGGGGTGTAAATGTAGTGCCACTGAGGGTTCAGTCGCCACAGAGGTACTGTACCTCAGCCAGAGGTGTGGTGCCCCACTATCAGGTAAGGAGGTGACACTACCCAGTACCCACACGCTAGCATCCAACACCAGATCCCTCTAGGCCAAGGGGGAACTATGTAGACGGTGTGGGTGGAGGAAGTAGTGAAGGGGAGGAGCTTAAGGGAGTGACAGTTAGAGGAGTGAGTTCAGTTGGTGCTGGGGACTGAAGGAGAGAGGAGCACGTCCCTAGATTAGCGTAGTGTGAGAGAAAAGAGGAGAGAAAGAAGGGGTCCTAGGGGCACGGGAAGTGAGGAATCCACCCATGGCGCCCGAATCCACACCGACGGTAGTCGGGTGGAGGGACAAGGTCGCAGTAGGGGACCGGCCCCAGACTAGTGGAGAAACTGAGGACTCAGCTAGCTAACCAGAGGCTGCAGTATCTGCATATGCTGCAGCCACATCCGCACACAATCGCTGAAAAGGCAGCCGTATAGGATCAAGGGGACCTAGAGTATGTCACCCGACAGGATCCGGGGCTGCTGGCTCGGGACACTGTGCGTGAAGGTGCAGGGCAGGAGAGGAGGGAGCCAGCGCAGTGATACGGCCAGGGAAGAAACATCTGAAGGGGGTTCTGCCACGGTGTAACCCTAATTTACTTGAGAACTGGCTGGACACCAAACCCAGAGGACACAGCACCCCGGCTGGGGAATGTAACTGGAGAACTGTGAGTAAAAGTGTGGAAACTGCAATCCGTTGTGTCCTCGGACTTATTTACTTCATCACCTGCCTTGCACCACAGCCACCATCATCATCTCTAACACCTATAACTGCCCTTGGGCCTAGCTCTGCCCATGGAGAGCTGTAACAACTCTGCTGCATCACCAACAGCCCCAGCGTTCTCTTTTGCAGTGTCGGCTTTCATCGTCATTGCCGAACACCACGGTTGGCGTCACGAATATATTTCCCCATAAACTACTACCCCCATCTTTTATTTACATTGCACGCCCTGGGTCACCGCTGCCGTGACATATTCCCCAAAGGAATGACCGGCCTGGTACCGAGTAACCCTGGCACTAGGGGGCGCTGCATGAAGACATTTGGAAGCTGCAGTCCAAGTGCATTGACATGCCCCCAGTGCACTTAAAGCCTGATTTGCATATGGCTTCAATCCTCTTAGATTCCTTATGTGTTTAAATCGTATCATTACAAATAAGGTATTGTTTTAATAGGGAGAACGTGCATATAAAGCTTTAGCACTGCTCTGATATGTAAAAAAGCACTGACAGAGTGTGTTAATGATAACATTCTGTCACTATTGGGGGCTACTTGTAACCAGTCATGCCACAATAGGGGATATCTCTGATCCCATACAGCAAACCACCTGTCAATACTTCTCCTGTAGAGATAGTGCAGCATAGGGCACCATAAAACATTACAAAAGATCAATATTACAGCAAAATATGATGCACCATTGTGCCAAAATGTGGCTTTTTTCATATGTAAATTAGGTCCAGTGAACAAATCAGTGCACTTGCAATGTATGCCTTCTCTTAACTCCTCCCCTCCAGCACTGCCCCAGCTTCTTCATTGGCAGCAAAAACAGATGCTCAGCAGCATAATGACACCTCTGCTTTCCACTGTCAGTTAAGATGCAAGGGGCGGGGCACTGGTGGAATAGCTAAGAGGATGCAAAAATTGCAAGTGCACTGATTTGCCCTCCAGATCTAATTTGCATATCATTAAAAAATGAATTTTGGTGCAATAGTGCAGCATATTTTGCTGCATGTTCCTTAGAATGGTCTAAACGCCTCACAGCAACCTGTTATGCAAATGTACATCACAGGTCATTAATCATTTGACTTTATATCTCTAGGGTAAATTTGGAGCTCTGTGTTAGAAAATAGAACACAAAATTTGGGTTAAAAAAAATGATGTGTGCAAATGAGAGATTGCATGGGAGTGGTGGTATAAAACTTTTGGATGAAGAGGATTGTTTGTAAACTACAGAGAGGTCATCCTTAATTAAGCAGACCATCAACTAGCGGGAGAGAGGACTGTGCCGAGACAGGCCTGGGGAGGAGTCTTCGTGGTGTTTTGGTGTGTCTAAGAGTCAGAGTTGTGAAATCCAGACTGCTGTAGAGAGCAACAGAGATCATCTGAGGACATCCTCAAGAAGGTCAGAGGTTCGGCAGTGATATAATGAGCTAAGGGTGTCATTAGGTTGAGTGCTGCACAGCCAAGGTCTACCTATCCTCCTGAGTAATTTGCAATGAGGAGGGTCTGTGGTTGAAGATGGGCCTGCCGAGGCAAATAATGACGCAAGTCTGCAATCATCATGTTTGGAGTCTAATAGTGAATTCTGTTAAGAATCTGTTCTTGCTGATGTTTTATAGCAAAGAGAGCTCTGTGCCTCAACTATGATGTGTAACCACCAAGTTTTGTGTCTTTATTTTGTTTTGTAACCGCCAAGCTCTGTGATACAACTGTGATGTGTTACCACCAAGTGTTGTGTCTTTACTGTTTTGTAACCACCAAGTTCTGAGCTTCAACTATGATGTGTAACCACCAAGTTTGGTGTCTTTACTCTGTTTTGTAACAACCAAGCACTGAGCCTCAGCTCTGATGTGTAACCACTAAGTTTTGTTTCTTTACTCTGTTTTGTAACTACCAAGCTCTGTGCCTCAGCTCTGATGTGTAACCACTAAGTTTTGTGTCTTTACTCTGTTTTGTAACAACCAAGCACTGAGCCTCAGCTCTGATGTGTAACCACTAAGTTTTGTTTCTTTACTCTGTTTTGTAACTACCAAGCTCTTTGTTTCAACTCTGATGTGCAACCACTAAATTTTGTGTCTTTACTCTGTTTTGTAACTACCAAGCTCTTTGCTTCAGCTCTGATGTGCAACCACTAAGTTTTGTGTCTTTACTCTGTTTTGTAATTACCAAGTGTGATGGTGTGATATGTTATGTGGATGTCATTTTTTGTATATTCCTATTTTTAACAATTCCAGTTATTTTCATAGTGTTTTTCTTATTACATTGTAAGTCTACAGCCTCACTGTATCTGTCTCTTGATGACCCCCTGTAGTGCATTAATCCCTAATCCCTTTTGTTCTCCTCTGGGAGGCAACTTGTTGGACTACCCCTGGACAAGGAAGGGGGTGGGGGAAAGAACAGCAGCTGGACAACTAGTCAGTTCCGGTAGAGACAAGTTGGTGAAAAGGCTGCATTTCAGAGAGAAGGATTATTATTATACTCTGGTGCTAGAGTGTTTTGGAATCTCGTTTCCCTGGACATTTTATCCTGATACTGGACTGCATTCTTATTCTGGACTATCTATCCTTTGTGTGGTGGACTGAATATGGACCTTTCCGTATTTTTGCCTGAATAAAGGTCTTGGAATTGTTCACTCTTCGCTCGCTCTGTTGATTGTGTGATACCAGAGAAGGACCCCGTGACAACTGGTGGCAGCAGTGGGATCAACAGAGCATCACCCAATGGAGAACCACCCACAGAGTGAGTACAGAAATTGGACTGTATGCAGTTTACAGGAGAGAGCCAGAGACCTGGGCCTGAACTACCAGGGACTGACTAAAGAGGCCTTAATTGACCTACTGGTGGGCGCTAGCCCGGCCACCTCCTCCCAGATGTCTGAAGGACGAGCACTGGAGACAGGGATCCCCATCCAGAAAAGCCAGTGGTTGGTGTGGTATGAAGAAGAGATGGCGGTTCTGGGCCCCGGCGTCTCTCAGGAGTACAAGGAGGAGGCTGCCTGCCGGGCACAGCGGAGACAGGAAGCAATGGAGCTTGAAAAAGGGAGTAACGCAATGTGGAGTGTAACCCCAACAATCCGGGAGCCTGTACGGATCACCCGGACAGAGTTTAAGCCATTTGATGAGGCTTCTGGAGATGTGGAGGGGTTCTTCAAAGACTTTGAGCAGCAGTGTGCTGTGATGGAGGTGCCCCACTCTAGCTGGATGCGTTTGTTAGTGGGGCTCCTGAACGGAAGCATGGCGGAGGCTTACCGAACCATTGATGCACTGCGGAATCAGGATTATAACATTGTAAAGCGGACTATCCTGGATTACCATGCTATCACCCCAGACTCACATAGGGCCAAGTTCCGAGACCTCACATGCACCACGGGGGGGATCGTTTAGGATGTATGCACATAAGATGTCCGAGGCATGTCGGAGATGGCTGGAAGCAGAAAACGCCTTTACTGTGGAAGATGTTATACAGGCGTTCCTTATAGAACAATTTCTTGCCAAGTGCCCTGCAGAGGTATGGGAATGGGTCCAGGAGCGCACGCCGTGTACCGTGGATAGAGCTGCAGCCCTGGCCGATGAAGCCCTTACTATCCGGCCGCAATGGAGGAGGCTTCTGGACAATGAACCACGGCCTGCTCCCGCGCCCCGTCCCCCTCCAATTATATCTGCCCTTCCACCTAGTCGCAAGCCGATGACAATCACACCTCACAATCCTAGGACCCAACAGTACCGACCACGACCTGGGGGTATCACAGAGAGGAGGTGTTATGGGTGTGGGCTACCTGGACATTTGCAGTCTGGCTGTCCCTCCAGGATTCGGAGGGAGCCCCAGGCAGCCCCACCTCGTCCAGTGCATCTTGTACATTCCACCACACCTGAGGAAGAGCTACCACCACCCCCACCAGAGTGGACCACCGACCACGGCACCATAGATACCCCTCCTGGAGTGTACGGACTCCAGGCTCTGTCCTTTAGCTACTCAGAGCAACGGCAACGCCACCTGCAGGATGTCTTTATTGATGGGTACAAAGTGTCAGGATTTAGAGACACGGGGGCATTCTTGACTATCGCTGACCCCCGTGTGGTTCGACCCGAGGCAATTTACCAGGGTCCGGGAATTCCCATTGTCCTGGCGGGCGGTGCCCGCAAATATATACAGTGAGCTTCTGTGCATTTGGACTATGGTTGTGGAGAAAAACTGTGTTGGATTGGAGTTATGGGAGGACTTCCTGCAGATATCCTCCTTGGGAACGACATTGGGGAGTTACAGTGCCAATTTGTGGGAGCAGTCACCCGACTACAGGCCCTTCAAGCACTACGTCATCCGGACCCCACCGGGGAGCAACCACCACGAACCGCATCAGAGTCGGTAAGCAATACTTTCGCTGCTACTACATTGGGAAAGTCTTGGGACAGAGAGGAGTTTAGGAGAGAAATAGAGGGTGACACTACCTTAGCAGCCCTCAGGCGAAAGGCAGAAACTGGGCACATGGGAGATAATGGGGATGGCTTCATTCGAGAAAACGGACTGTATTATCGTGTAACAAAGGGCAGTGACCAGGGCAACCCTGACGCAACGACCAGGCAACTCATTGTCCCTCAGAAGTACAGGGCACAGCTACTTCAACTGGCCCATGACATCCCCTTGGCTGGGCATCAAGGGAGAAAAAGGACTGAAAAGAGACTCACCCAAAGTTTTTACTGGCCGGGCGTCTCGCAGTCGGTAGCCCATTATTGCCGCACCTGCGATGTGTGCCAGCGAATGCGGCATCCAGGAGCTCGACATAAGGTACCCCTGCAATCCCTGCCCATAATTGAGGAACCATTTCAACGTGTAGCCGTCGACATCATAGGTCCTCTGGCTCACCCCAGCAGGTCAGGGAAAAAATATATCCTGACCGTGGTGGATTATGCCACTAGGTATCCTGAAGCTGTGGCCCTGTCCAGTATTACAGCAGTAAAGGTAGCCGAGGCCCTTGTTACCATCTTTACCCGGGTAGGGTTTCCTAGTGAAATATTGTCGGATCAAGGCACTCAGTTCATGTCAGATCTGGTCCAGTCCCTATTGCATACCTGTGGTGTTCGAGCCATTCGCACCACCCCATACCACCCGCAGACCAACGGACTATGTGAACGCTTTAATGGAACCCTAAAAAATATGCTGAGGGCTTTTGTTGACGTTGAAAAAGACTGGGAAAAGTACCTGCCACATCTCCTCTTCGCCTATCGGAAGGTTCCCCAAGAGTCCACAGGGTTCTCTCCCTTCGAACTACTGTTTAGCCGGAAGGTCCGTGGGCCTCTCACGCTTCTGAAAGAACATTTGGAGGGAGACATCTCAGATACCGGAATGCCGATCGTTCCCTATGTTCTAGAGCTCAGAGACTGTCTCGCCCAGCTAGCTAACTTCGCTAAAGAACATCAGCGAATGGCCCAGTCCAGACAAAAAACCTGGTATGACCGTAATGCCAGGAACCGGGAATTTATGGAAGGACAGCAGGTGCTCATGATTACTGCTTCCCCTGCCAACAAGCTTCAAGCAGTGTGGGAAGGCCCTTATCAGGTTGTCAAGAAAATTAATGACACTAACTATGTTATTGCCATGGACTCTAGTGGTCGACGACAGAAAACCGTCCATATTAACATGCTGAAAGACTACCACGACCGATCTCTGCCTGTTCTAGCTGTCTGCCACCCCCCTAGTGATACCGCCGCCGACGAGTATCTCCCAGATCTCCTCCAGGTTGCCCAAGCGGGAGGATCACTGGAACAAGTGCCCCTGGGCTCCCATTTATCGGATATACAAAAGGACGATATTGTCGCCGTACTAAGGCCGAGGGCTGCTGCTTTCTCCTCAAAGCTTGGGAAGACTACTCTCACCAGTCACCATGTGGAAACCCCCAGACAATGCCCCATCCAGCAGGCTGCCTACCGGGTTCCAGAGGCTGTTCAAGGCATGATAAAGAACGAACTGGAGGAGATGAAACAACTGGGAGTTATTCAGCCATCTCACAGTTCTTGGGCCTCTCCTGTCGTCCTGGTCCCCAAGAAGGATGGTATAACACGATTCTGCGTTGATTACAGACGACTAAATGATGCCACCAATAGTGATGCTTATCCCATGTCCAGGATTGATGATCTATTGGATCGTCTGGCCAGTGCCCAATTTGTGACTACGTTAGACTTGAGCAAGGGGTACTAGCAGATACCCCTAACGGAGGACGCTCGGGAGCGCTCAGGCTTCATTACTCCATTTGGGCTTTATGAGTTCCTGGGAATGCCCTTTGGGATGAAAACTGCCCCCGCTACTTTCCAGAGACTGGTGGATCGACTGTTACAACAATGTCAGGACTTTGCCTGTGCTTACTTAGACGACATCGCCATTTTTAGCACAACCTGGGAGGAACATCTTAAACACTTGGGCATAGTGCTGGACTGTATCCTTACTGCAGGACTGACCATTTGCCCTGATAAGTGCCAAATAGGGATGGCTGAGGTGCAGTACCTCGGGCATAGAGTAGGGGGTGGGACACTAAGGCCAGAGCCTGCCAAGGTGGAAGCCATTAGCAACTGGTGTAGACCCAGACTAAAAAGCAGGTACTTGCATTTTTAGGAACTGCTGGTTACTATCGCAAATTTGTTTCTAACTTCAGCACCTTGGCCAAGCCCCTAACCGACCTGACCCACAAGAACATGCCTAGGAATGTGACATGGACGCCTGCATGCGAGGATGTCTTTTCAGCGTTAAAGACTGCACTCCTCACTGCTCCTGTCTTGGCTGCCCCGGATTATAAACGCAGGTTCCTCGTGCAGACAGATGCATCCACCTTTGGGATTGGGGCAGTACTTAGCCAAGTGAACGCCGCCGGAGAAGAACATCCTGTTGCTTTTGCCAGTCGGAAACTACTGGATCGGGAAGTTGCCTATGCCACTATTGAAAAGGAGTGCCTTGCCATCGTATGGGCGCTAAAAAAATTGCAGCCCTACTTGTATGGCAGAGACTTTACGATTGTTACAGACCACAACCCCCTCACATGGCTGAATCGCGTATCAGGGGACAATGGAAGATTGCTGCGGTGGAGCTTGTCCTTACAACCCTACAGCTTCTCCATCCAATACAAGCGGGGAAGCCAACACCAGAACGCTGATGGACTGTCTCGACAAGAAGAACCATAGGCTCCCCAGGCCGACCTACCCCTGCCACTGTACAAGGAATTATAAATAACTGAGCAATATGGACTAAAGTGAGCAGGCCAGAGGTCTGTGTAGACCTCATGGCATGCTCACTTATTATGGGGGGGGGGAGGTTGTGATGGTGTGATATGTTATGTGGATGTCATTTTTTGTATATTCCTATTTTTAACAATTCCAGTTATTTTCATAGTGTTTTTCTTATTACATTGTAAGTCTACAGCCTCACTGTATCTGTCTCTTGATGACCCCCTGTAGTGCATTAATCCCTAAGGCCTTTTGTTCTCCTCTGGGAGGCAACTTGTTGGACTACCCCTGGACAAGGAAGGGGGTGGGGGAAAGAACAGCAGCTGGACAACAAGTCAGTTCCGGTAGAGACAAGTTGGTGAAAAGGCTGCATTTCAGAGAGAAGGAATATTATTATCCTCTGGTGCTAGAGAGTTTTGGAATCTCGTTTCCCTGGACATTTTATCCTGATACTGGACTGCATTCTTATTCTGGACTATCTATCCTTTGTGTGGTGGACTGAATATGGACCTTTTCGTATTTTTGCCTGAATAAAGGTCTTGGAATTGTTCACTCTTCGCTCGCTCTGTTGATTGTGTGATACCAGAGAAGGACCCCGTGACACCAAGCTCTTTGCTTCAGCTCTGATGTGCAACCACCAAGTTTAGATTCTGTACTCTGTTTTGTAATTACCAAGCTCTTGCTTCAGCTCTGATGTGCAACCAACAAGTTTTGTTTCTTTACCCTGTTTTGTAACCACCAAGCTCTGTTCCATAATATTTTTTGTAACTGCCAAGAATGTGTCCTCACCAATACTATGACAGTAATACCAGTTGCTTCTGCTGATTTAATTAAGTGCATTCCTGTTGAACCTTGCTGAGTTGGATAGTGCCAAGTCAAGAGAGATCAATATGCTGTAGTTGCGCCAATGTGCTGGTGCTGTACTGCCTTCTGGTTAGGTTGGCGGATAATGTCTCCTGGCTCCTTACTCTTTCTGAATTTTGCTTGTGCCAGTCACAAAGAGGAAAAAGAGAGCTTAGGGCCACAGTACTATACCTAGTCCCTTGACTCAGATGCTGCCCGCTTCCTGACATTGTTGGAGTAGGAACGCTAGAAAAAAAAAGCCATACTTTGTAATGAAAGCATTTCAGGGAACTTCGGCCATTGGCAGGGTGATCAGCATAAATGTGCAGGTGACCAGATGGATTTTGTATACCTTGACATGGAAAGTCATTCTCATTCAGTCAGGGTACTGTTTTCATTACTGAGCAAAACCAATTTCAATTAATGGCAAATCCTCAAGACCGAACCAAGGTTAAGTAAAAAATATGATTACATTTTCATTTGCTGTAATATTGACATTAGTGCTCAAATGATTATCATGTGGAATTTGCAGAAAAACAGTAAACACACAACTAAGCGTATTACCGCCAAACCGAACCTATTATGAGCAACTGATTGTGGTTCAGACTGCAAAAAATAATAAAGAGGAAACTGTAGATGCAAATTTGTGCAAATCTTCAAAACAAATGGTAAAGGAAGAGGATCACAAGGACAATCCATTTCCATATGATGTGGAGGAGCATATGTATGAAGTTATATCATCCATCTATTTTCTATTTGGCTGGCCTTTAAATTATGTAATACTACATTTGACCTATAGCGGCCACTGCAGGGAAAATGTATGACCAGTAGTGATGGGAGATCGTGCTGGGATAAGGTGTTATCTGAGTATGCTCATGTGCTAACCGAGTGACTATAGATATAAGCCCTACTTGTTGAGAAAGTTGCTGTTACAGAGAGAGGGTGAGCACAGAAGCCTAGTCCTCAGTTTGTATCCAACAACAGGGCAATTATTTGCCACAGCAGAGGGGAGCATTGAAGTTAGCTTCTTACTCTAAGGCTGTGTAGCCACGTTCCGGAATGTATGCGTTTTTGTCCACGAAAACGCTGCGAAAACACATACAGAACGCACCCCATGCAATCCTATGGCATTCCGCACATTCTATGCTAATGCTGCGTTTTTTTCCGCGGCAGAATTGCATAGCCGAAAAAACGCAGTAGGCTCATTATTTTTGTGGAATCACCGCGATTCCGCAAAGAATCGCCGCAATTCTGCACACATAGGAATGCATGAGATCTGCTTACTTTCCGCATGTGGCTATGCCCACCATGTGCAAAGTGAGCGGATCATGTGCAGATGGTAACCACGGTCTAGAGGAGAGGAGATTCTCCTCCAGGGCCTGGGTACCATATCCCTGTAAAAAAAAGAATCAAAAATAAAAAAATCGGGTTATACTCACCTTCCAGCGTCCCACGCAGCCTTACTGATGCTCCCGCCAAATCCTGTTCCCAGTAATGCATTGCGACAAGGACCTGTGATGACGTAGTGGTCTCACGAGACCGCTACAGTATCGCGAGACCGCTACTTTATCAAAGGTCTTTGTCGCAAGGCATCGCTGAGGCCTGGGACGCTGCCCTGGACGCCGGAAAGTGAGAATATCACAATTTTTTATTTTTTTTATTATTATTTTTAACATCCTATCTTTTACTATTGATGCTGTATAGGCAGCATCAATAGTAAAAAGTTGGTCCAACTAGTCAAACACTATGTTTGACAAGTGTGACCAACCTGTCAGTCACATTCCAATCGATACTTCAAATTGCTTGGAATGCGCTACACGAATTTGAATTCCGCACACGAAAATAGCATGAAAAATGCTTGTTTTCCGTGTGAAAAACGCATGCGTTTTTCCCTCGGCGGGAGTGGCGGAAATGCTGCGAAATTGCCACAACATCTCTGCAACATGGGTACATAGCCTAATAGTTACCTACACTCAAAGAGTCTGTGCATGCAGACTAGATGTGCATTACGAAAAAAGCAAGTGAAGTGAAGTAAGTGCTGCTGAAGAGATTGACAGCAGACTATGGCAAATACCAGCAAAATGTCACAATTGTTAGCTCTTTACTATATACTACTCTGTTGAATCCTGTCATCTTTTAAATAGAACCCGTCAGCAGGATTTTGCCAAGTAAACTACAGACACTGTCAAGTTGGTGCTGTTATACTTATTAAAATGATGCATGGGGTGAAGAAATCCGTCTTGTGGTTGTGTGGGCTGCCCCAGACTGCCCCAAAGCACAAACAGTCTGTCTCTCTTTCTCTGTCTCTATGATGAGGAACATGTTTGTGCTTCAAGGCGGCCTCTGGGCTTGTCTCTCCTTGGTCTTTTCTTAATTTCTCTGGCCTAGAGCAGGAAGATAAGACTCTGCCTACAGTCCCGCCCTGGAGCACGGCCATCTCATCTGAAAACTTCTAACTCTGATTATACAAGAACCACAAGACAGATTTCTTCACCCCAAGTGTAAGTTTAGCCCCAATGACGAAGGTGATCCGAAACACGCGTTGGGACAGGCACGTAGACCCTCTTTTTGCCCGCACTTGCCCATCTATTAGGTGACGTTTTCTGTCATTATATTGTTCCTATATATAACATGGAGATCTGTCTGATACTATTTATATATCTTTTGGTCATCACTTGTCTCAATTGTCTATCCATGCTATATATTACTTAATCTAATGTACTTATCTAGCACCTGATACCATGTTCTATTGATTTAGGAATTATATCATATGATTATTATACACTATGGGCGGTTTATGGTCTGCTGTGCCCTTATTTTGTGGTTGGTTATTGGTTCTTTTAGCATGTATATACTATTCCTTGTCCTTTCACTAATAATAAAGCAATTTTAAGTACTGGACCTATGGTTGTTGTTTTGGATTTTTCTTCCTTCCCCTGTGTATGTACCTATTTGACAACCGGTCCTATTTTAGGTCCATGGCATTTATAGTCTTTTTGGAGATTACTCATTTAAGAATTTTAATAAGATATTTGGTTTATTTATTTTCCCCAAATTAATTGTATAACAATGTTTGCCACTTATTTTCTTTACTAGAGCAGGAAGATAAGACTCTGCCTACAGTCCCGCCCCGGAGCACGGGCATCTCATTAGCTGAAAACTTCTAACACCGACTACACAAGAACCACAAGACAGATTTCTTCACCCCAGGTGTAATTTTAATCAGTACAACACTGCCAACCTAACACTCCAGTGAGTAAAATTTATTTGAACTGTTGTATGTGTCCATCTCCATTCCTGAGAGGGCAAGATATTCTTTTCCAAATGGTTCAGGATATCCATATTTTTTGAAGGGGCACACTAACCTTTTGCACACCTTATACACTGGGCACTTGGTACACTGGTGGAGATATACTGGGTACACAGTTTATTGAATGGTCCTCCAGGCCCCACATCTACCATAACATGATAAAGTTTCTTTTGTGCATATTCTTCTGTGTTTTGAAAATGTACCTATTACCATGCTTAGTACCTTGGCATTGGTTTTTATTGAGTGGTTCCTGATCATCAGCATTCTGTCAGCACTATAGAAGCTTGAACTTGCTTTCCCTCACTTCCCTGCACGTATTGCTTCAGATATTATCCAAGGCTTTCCTGTCCCTGCCCCTGCCCCCAAACCTGAGTCTCCACTATATCTTCACGCAGTTTCGAATACAGGACAGCAAAGGAAAGACGTAAATTCTCCTTCCGTAGTTCTGAAAATGTGGTGGTTGCTAAAGACATATTTGAAAACAGACAGTTAGAAGGGAGACACCTAGTGGCCACACTTTGGAGTTAATTTTTCAGGGGTAAGACAACTAAATTTAGTAATTTACAGATTAATTACATTATTTATGTACTTTATCGCTAGTAAAAGTGCAACAAAACCAAACAGTGTCAGCTTCTTTGTGACATGCTCTTTATGACTCAGATATTTCAAGTTAACAGGCAAAGTATGAAGTGTTTGATCTATTAGTATACCTGTCTTTTCAAATGTGCTGTTGCTTAGCCATATTCCTCCCATTCTGTATATGTTTTTTTCATTTTTATTGTCCAGATGTAGTATTTTGCATTTTTCCCTGTTAAAAAACATTCTGTTACTTGCTGCCCACTGCTCCAGTTTATTTATATCTTTTTGACTCCTCTCTCTCTTCTCTAGTATTAGCTATCCCTCCTAGCTGTCACGTGGACCCGTCCTGTGTGATGCGACCGGCAGGCCGGTAACAAGACGCGGCACATGATATTGTCCTGTGTGACACGGCTCGCAGGCCGGTAACTAAAGCAACAGGACGCGGCACGTGATATAGTGCTGTGTGACACGGCTCGCAGGCCGGTAACTAAAACAACAAGACAAGGGGTAGGGAAACAGTTACAACAGTGGGCCCTGCAATAGGGAAAGGGGACACTGAGACCTCCTGCACTCCCCTGAGTCAATGTCCCTAACGCTCCTAGCGTTCCCTATGCCGGTTCCGCACCGGGCGCCGATCACGAACCTGTTGCCCTAGCACACCCTACACCTATCCCTTGCTAGTGAGCTGGGTGGCGCAGGCACTGGCCCCACCGCTGCACTAATACACACTAAGGAAAAAGCACAAACAGGGAAACACACTTAGCTTTACTCTGTTGCACTTGCTCCTGGCAACAGAGTCCACCACCAGCATGCAGCTCTCCTCAGAATCGCTGCCACCAAGCTCTGTCAGAGCTAAGGAAATCCCCTAGGACTCCTTTCATACCAGGCTCTGTCAGAGCTGCTCTTCCGCTCCTTCCTCCACCAAGGATGGTTGAAATGAACACTATCACCAACACTGATTGCAACACCTGTGACTCTTTTATAGCAGAGCCAGCAATCACACCTGCATTCTAATCATGTGCACTTAACTGAAGAAACAAGAGTGCAATGATGCTCACCACCACCGGGGGCAAACTTAGAACAAACGACACCACAGTGCAACAATCCTAATGGCTATCGGGGGCAAAAACCCACCTTAAGCACAGCTTAGGAAAAAAAAAAGGTTACCTGTGCTTTATATCTGTCATGATCCAGCATGGATCATGACAGTACCCTCCCCTTAATGAGGGGCCTCTGGACCCTTAAGACCGCTCCCCATCAGGGAACCACCTACAGTGGGGATGCCCAGACCCAGAGTTCACCCCAGCAACTACCTGCATGTCAGGTTGATGAGAAACGAGCCCGCTGGTATTGGCAACGTATGTTCTGGAAGCAACACACATCTCCGAAGCGCTGACCTGGGGAACGGGTTGTGTATGTGTATGTTTGGTATGAGCTGGTAACACTCCACAACACACTTCCACTGGATGTTTTTTGGTGGCCACTCATACACGCTCGTTCACACACAGGTCCGGACCTGAACGTTTATTGCTACTCGTTCGTTTGTCACCACTTGGAGAACTCTTTCTGGGATTGCCAACAGAGGCGTTCCCCTGTGTCACCACACTCACACCCCCACACCTCACCAAGGGGTACCCCACCCTCCAACCCCTTCCACCACGAGGTCTGTGCCTCCCAGGGTTGGCCAATGGCGAGGGTTGAGACTTGACCCTACTCTCCTGCAGCACATCTGCTGCCCTCACCGGAGAGGAAGGGGTCGGTTGAAGAGATACGGCAGAGACAGTAGTTCCTAGGCAGCAGCCCTCACACGAGTGCCCCCAGCTAACCACTTCCCTCGCCCGCCAATCTATTACCGGGTTGTGTCTCTTCAGCCAAGGGAGGCCTAAAACAATAGGTACTGGCATTCCCTCCAAGACGTAGCATGACAAGGACTCCTCATGATGTCCTATACGCAGATGGATAGAATCATAGAATCATAGAGTTGGAAGGGACCTCCTGGGCCATCTGGTCCAACCCCCTGCTCAAAGCAGGATTCGCTAAATCATCCCAGTCAGATGTCTGTCCAGCCTCTGTTTGAAGACTTCCATTGAAGGAGAACTCACCACTTCTCGTGGCAGCTTGTTCCACTCATTGATCACTCTAACTGTCAAAAAGTTTTTTCTAATATCTAATCTGTGTCTCCTCCCATTCAGTTTCATCCCATTGCTTCTAGTCTTTCCTTGTGCAAATGAGAATAAAGATGATCCTTCTACAATGTGACAGCCCTTTAGATATTTGTAGACAGCTATTAAGTCTCCTCTCAGTCTTCTCTTTTGCAAACTAAACATTCCGAAATCCTGCAACCTTTCCTTATAAGACAGGGTTTGCAGACCGGTCACCATTCTGGTCGCTCTTTTCTGAACTTGCTCCAGTTTGTTGATGTCTTTTTTAAAATGTGGTGCCCAAAACTGGACACAATATTCCAGATGAGGTCTGACCAAAGAGGAGTAGAGGGAAATAATGACTTCACGTGATCTAGACTGTATGCTTCTGATATTCTCTACGACCTTGGTCAAGCTCCCCTGGCTCAGTGGAATAGAGTTTATTGCCTGGACTCTTATAGGCTGGGCTAGCGTCCTACACCTTAGACCATGAGTCTGGACACCGCTGTCCACAAACACCGGTATCACCTCCGGCACCCCGCCAGCCAAGACCTCTGCTGACATGGTACTTTGGGAGGGCAAAATGGAGGAAATGTATACTCCCTGGTTGCCTCCCTCCAAGCGACCAGGGGAATACGGCTTCTCAGATGGCACAGATAATTTGGCGCGCAATGGGCAAGCCTTCAGGACATGACCAGTCTGCCCACAGTACAAACATGCTGACACCACTCCCCGAACCGTAGGCAGCTCTGTACACAAACCTGCTCCTCCTACTTGCATAGGTTCGCCTGGAGATTTGGCATGAACTGGGCAGGCTCTCATGAAATGGCAGGCTTCCTACAGGAAAAGCATACCCCCCCACCACGACGAGCCGCAGACACCCCCTTTTTTGTATCAACAACACCAGGCTGTCTGGGTTCCTCCGTCCGCGCTGGTGGGTCCTCCTCCCTAGCGAGGACATCAGGGGGCACTTTTTGTATATGTCTTTCCCTAAGGCGTCTATCCATCCGGATGGCAAGGGACATTGCGGCCTCCAGCGACCTGGGGGCGGCGTAATGCACCAGAGTATCCTGCAACTTTGGAGACAAACCCTGCACAAATTGACTCCTAAGTGCAGGGTCATTCCACTGAGTATTAGTGGCCCATCTCCTTAACTCTGAGCAGTACTCCTCAGCGACCCGGGCTCTCTGTTTACACCTACGGATTCGGGATTCCGCCAGGGCGACGCCATCAGGATCTCCGTACACAAGCGTTCTGGCTGAGCCTGTGCCTGAACCAGACCCCCAAAGCCCACCAACGGCTGCAGCTGCTGCACCAACTCACCGCGCAGCCCCCTAATCTCATCAGTAAGGGTCTGCAGCATTTGGGCAAAGGTCTAAACTGGGTCCATGGCTCAGCAGAAAAAAAAATGTTATGGTTGGTGATAAAGGTCACTTGGACCCGTCCTGTGTGATGCGACCGGCAGGCCGGTAACAAGACGCGGCACATGATATTGTCCTGTGTGACACGGCTCGCAGGCCGGTAACTAAAACAACAGGACGCGGCACGTGATATTGTCCTGTGTGACACGGCTCGCAGGCCGGTAACTAAAACAACAAGACAAGGGGTAGGGAAACAGTTACAACGGTAGGCCCTGTGATAGGGAAAGGGGACATGAAGACCTCCTGCACTCCCCTAAGTCAGTGTCCCTAACGCTCCTAGTGTTCCCTATGCCGGTTCCGCACCGGGCGCCGATCACAAACCTGTTGCCCTAGCACACCCTACACCTATCCCTTGCTAGTGAGCTGGGTGGCGCAGGCACTGGCCCCACCGCTGCACTAATACACACTAAGGAAAAAACACAAACAGGGAAACACACTTAGCTTTACTCTGTTGCACTTGCTCCTGGCAACAGAGTCCACCACCAGCATGCAGCTCTCCTCAGAATCGCTGCCACCAAGCTCCATCAGAGCTAAGGAAATCCCCTAGGACTCATTTCACACCAGGCTCTGTCAGAGCTGCTCTCCCGCTCCTTCCTCCACCAAGGATGGTTGAAATGAACACTATCACCAACACTGATTGCAACACCTGTGACTCTTTTATAGCAGAGCCAGCAATCACACCTGCATTCTAATCATGTGCACTTAACTGAAGAAACAAGAGTGCAATGATGCTCACCACCACCGGGGGCAAACTTAGAACAAACGGCACCACGGTGCAACAATCCTAATGGCTATCGGGGGCAAAAACCCACCTTAAGCACAGCTTATGAAAAAAAAAGGTTACCTGTGCTTTATATCTGTCATGATCCAGCATGGATCATGACACTAGCTTTGTGTCATCAGCAAATTTAGTCAGCAAATGAGAGATATACTGCAGGACGAGCTATATATACAGAAGACAGAAAGGATAAATATGCTGAAAATGAATCTGTACATAGAGGGGACAGAAAGGAATGATTTCCTGCAGGATGGACTGTATACAGAGGCTGAGAGTAGAGATGCACTGCAGAATAGTGTGTGGGGAGGAGGGCCCCGCAGAGTGTCCGGGCCGGAACCAAGGTTCCTAAGGGAACTGTACCCGGGGAGCGAAAGAGGGAGGTGGACGGCTGAGTGTGACAGAACAGCAAAGGGAGGGGCGAGTATAAAAGGGACAGGAAACGCACAGGGGAGTCAGTTGGCAGCACGGCAGAGACAGAGCAGGAGACTGTGTGAGTTTGAGAAAGCCGGAGCAACGGACACTGACCGAAGAGGAGGCCAGCAGCTGAGGGGACATTTACAGTGGCCTGTCGTTAGGAGATGCCAGGCTTACCGACCAGAGACTACTGCTTCACTCCAGTCTGGAGTCACGGCCTACCCATGGACATTCGCGGCCGTTGCCGCTGTACTCCAGCCTGTCACGCACTGTCCACTGCCTCTCGCGGTGACTACCGCTCCACTTCAGCCCGCAGTTGCGGCCTACCGCGGCCGCCCATGGACGCTGTCGCAGCCTGTTCATTGCCACCCACAGCTGCCATTCCCCTGCTGCAGTCGGCAGTTGGGGCCTGCACCTCGCTAGCAGAGAGACTCAGTGCATAGCCCCAGGCCATGCACGTGGCCTGTAAACAGTCACTCCTGGGAACTGCGACACAACCCTGCTTGGGGGGACTGGAGTCTCCTTAAAACCCATGACTAAGTGTGACCCCGCTGTCTTCACAGGGGGTCACCACCTCAAAGGACCCCTTCAGGGCCTGTTGTGCCCCTACTCCCCTGGGTGCCGGAGCACCCGAAGACGACGCCAGATCCTCAACAACTGGGCCCAGCAACTATGACGCCAAAGCATCTTCTTCAGAGACACCGAGGGACGACAAAACGGATAAGTGACAATATAAACACTATGGACCCATAGTCGGCCATACCGCGGCCCTATAGTAGCCGGCCTCTGCCGGGGTAGTCTTACTTCCTTTAATAGTGTTTGGTTGTTTTGAGTCCCTGCGTGGACATATACTGTTATTTTTTCTGGTTGCTTAGTATAGCCCTAGTGGCATTCATTTATAAAAGTTATTTTCAAAAGTATACTCAGTCTCGCGACTCGTCACTGCATCCTGTGTACCTGCTTTACCACAAGTGCTCTGTGTACAGAGGCTAAGATTAGTTGACCTGTGTTTGCTTCCTACTGCATGGAGTTTGGTGATATGGAACTGTAAATGCCACACTATTGATGAATATGACAATGAACTGTCTTCTGACATACATCAACAAAGCAGCATTTGCAGTTTCACAATACTAAGCTTTCTTGAGCAGGCAACCACAGCTCTGCCATTGCGCTACTAAACACAGCTCCCGACTGGAGGATAGTCAAGTTCTGCTAGAACCGGCTAATGAGGCAAACCAACCCATACAGCTATACTGTTGTAGATGGCAGAATATAAAATCAGTCAGGCAGAAGCAGAGAGTGCACAGAAGCATAACAGGTATATTCTATGCATGTATTAGCTTGATAAGGTGAGGCTAGTAAGAAGCACACAGGAAGGGGAGATAGGGGTCTGCAGCACCGAGAAGAAGTAGGGTGCTGCCTTGAAACATACTTTAAGGACATAAGAATAAAACCACAAATTCTGCTTTGTGTTGGATGCACCAATGGGCTGAAATAGAGGACAAAAGACAAAGATACAAGCAAGAAACTTCATGTTGGACTTAATCTATATTTACAATATTTGTTTACTGCGCTTTGTGAAAAATAATGGATTGTAAGAATAACACCTTAATGTAAAATGCAGCATAGCAATACTTATTGGAATTAATGATGCGTTCTCTGGAAAAAAAAACTTCCCTGTTTGATCTGAGTGTTGTAATAAAGATAGATTGTAAAGCAAATTAAATTTGTAGCTGCGTCTTGCATTTGCTTTACATATCTTAAATGGAAACTTCAGCTATCAAATACTTTCCATGATAAATGACAACGCGCTTTATCATAAATCAGAAAACAAACACCCTACGAGATGGATGATTGCAATGTCTGGCGTATATCACTAAGCCATGGAAGCACTGGGAAAAAAAAACTTTCAACCTGTAAGATATGACCATTTTGCAAATATAACTCTCATAATAAATATTATTGCTGTTTTAGTATTTACTTTGCTATGAAATTTTAAGCAATATTGATCATGGCACTGGTGTAAAAAGCCTGAAAGCCTAATTACAAAGACCATTTCCAATTAACTACTTTGTGCTATTGCCACAAATTACTTGATTACATGTTATAAAAGTCACTTTTCTAGTAAGGGGGTATCGACAGGGGATGCAAAAGTTTGGGTTGAAACCAACTCTGAAGAAACTCAAATCATCTCTCTCTGTGTGCCTTATGGTAGACCAATAATATAATCGATGATTGATAGCTGGAGAGCTCCGTTATAAATTTCACATTTTGACCTTGGGGATCCTAAGTTACACTACTGGCTAGAAGGAATGCATCAAATGCCTTGTCCACTATTTTACCCCCAAAAGTTAGTTACATGACTATCTAACATATGGCCCTCATAGTGGAAAAGTAGTAAAAGAGATGAGATTATGAAAAGTAAAATAATGGGTAAGGTTAGGTTCACATTTACGTAGGGCAGAGCTGCGGAGTGCCGCGTAGTTCCTCCACTAAGCCCCGCCCACTGTTGCACCTCTTTAATTCAGCTCCGCCTATGTCTGTGACGCGCCCCAGAGGCCGTGGGATACTCGGTACCGGGTCGGTCATCTTAAAGGAATGTGTCACAGTGGCAGTGACCCAGTACGTGGTCCCAGGAGGTCATGTAAAACGGCAGTATTGATTAGGGATAACGTTCATGTAGTGATTCGTGATGCCAGTTGGAGTGTTCGACTGTAGGATAGCCGGCACTGCAGATGATCCCTGGGGGGGGTAGATGGTGACGGCAGTGCAGATGTTTAACCCCCTACAACCAGGGCTGACCCCCAGAGCTTGTGATGGAAGTAGAAGGCACAGAGTAATAAGGCTGGAGACAAGGAAAGTCACTTTATCATTTACTGTAGTTCAGGTGCAGTTCAGAGGAGATATTACAACTCTCACCAGGTTACAGTCTGCTCTGCAGAATGGGAGTTATCCTTCACTCTGCTGTGACTCGGTGTAATCTTCCTGCTAATCTAATCCCTTCTGGGACCAAGACTTCCTGGAGTCTAGAACTTCCAGTATAGCCACTACTCACTGTGTATTCCTCCTCTGGCAACTTGCAGCTTGGATCCTGTGTGAAGCTCAAGTTCCTTCTTGCACAATCCTTCACTGATCCTAGTTTGCTGCAGTCTTCCTGGGGAAAACACTCTGCTGTTGGTTGTATAAACCCACACAGTCTCTCAGCTTACCACCCTGTTCTAAAAGCATGGATGGCCTAGGGACTGACTCCCTGATTCTTCTTAGCTTTACTCCTGGAGGAAGCACATGTCATGGCTTCCAGGAGCATTATCCATCTTTCCTTCACCTTCTTCACTGAAAAAAAACTCTCGACTCCTCCCCCTCCCAGTTAGGGTATGTCTGCAAAGCTCTAAGCTTCAGACAAGTAAGGGAGTGAGGTAAAATGTGTGCATGTGTTGTGGTCTCTAGCAGAGAAAGCATAACTCCCATTGCTCACAAAACACATACAAAACAGTACATATTTAACCCTTTTGTGGTGACAAAGACACAGGGCGCCACATCTGCATGCGTCCTACGTACATGTCTTTAACATTGGGTATGCAAGCCATGCGAATGTATGCGGATGCCCCTGCATGCATCAATTTGACGCTGCACCGACTGCAACAAAATGCAACATGTTGTGTTCGACGCAGCGTCAAAACGACACATGTGGAAGCATCTGCATACATTCGAATGGCCTGCATACCCAATGTTAAAGATAGATGCGCAGGATGCATGCCCACATAGGCAGAGCTGAATGGAATAGGTGCGGCAGTGGGCGGGGCTTAATGGAGGAACTACGCAGCTCTCCACAGCTCTGCGCTGCGCAAATGTGAACCTAGCCTAAGACAAATAATATAGATTTGGGGGGAAGGATTAAAGTATTTAATTTAGTAGTAAAAGTCCTGAAAGTGAGAAAGTCAATAATGAGGACCTTCTGAAAAGGCTGTCGATAATGGCATCCTGGCTTTCATTATATAGAAATGGTATTTGTACTGTATAGTGGCAATTTTTATTTGTGTGCTGCCACTGTTCTTCCAAATATATACTAAAGGCCTTCAGATCTACAGGAAAAGATGATTTGGCTGAGGAAGAAGTGCTATATGTCTTCTATCCTGAGATATTATTTCTAATACTTAACCCAAAATCAGTTAAAGGGTCTATATCAGGATGATTTTATTAATCAAATTAATGCTATGGTTGCAAAGATCATAGCACAACGATAAAAATAATACCTGTTTTATAGTAATCTGATGTTCCAGCACTGAGAAATCAAGCTTTGAAAATACATGCAAATTAGCCTGGATGGAATGTGGAGCGTGTTGACACACTACACGTACACAGACACGCCTCCATTGTTATACCAGGCTAAGTTATATCGAATTTTGAAGTCTGATTTCTCAGCACTGGAATATCGGATTATTACTAGACTGGTATCATTTTTATTGTTTTTCTAGGACCTATACAATTATACTACTAGTTTGATTTGTAAAATCATCTGACCAGGTCCCCTTTAAGAAAGAAAATATGAAGTAGCATACAGATAAGAAAGAATCTGGGGAAACAGTTTTTTTGAAATGATAAGCCTGAAAAGGATATATATTATTAATCAACTTCCCACTAAATAAATAACCTGTGTTGAGTGATCAATGTTAACAAATAACAAAATAAGTCCATGCATAATTGATATAGAAAATAAAACATTTATTAGATGTATTATTGAAGATTATTGATCATCTATCCCTGAGAAAACGCATTTCAAGCTTGATATCACAATATTAGCAGTAACATCATATTGAATCGATGTTGCTAAAGAACTATTTCTCAACAAATTTGTCTTATGCACCTGACTATTGTAGCTGAATTAATCGGATGTATTTGCATTTCTATCAGCTCCGACCACAAATGGAAAGATGAACCCTTTAAATAATTAGGACTGTACAGCGCATTTGTCATGTGGTTTCATAAAAGTCAAAATTAATAGCGCTCTCGTAGTAAAATCCCAATTGCAATGTGTTGTTATAATAAGAGATAGTAGTGCTGAAATAAACCTATATGTCTAAGCCAAATAAATTGAAAAAGAGACTTCAGCCTAAATGTTCGATGGATTTGTATTTAGTATTTAAGTGTTAGGCTGACCTGGTAAGGTGGATTTTCTAAGCCTCAGGTCTGAGCGGGCACAAGGACCTGGGCATTGGTGAAGCAAGCAGGAAGGCCTGTGAGGCAGAGAGGACTTGGCACACTCAGGCATCTCAGGAACAGCACAATGGATGTAGTGCAACAAAGCAGGAATGAATGCAAGCAAAAACACAAAAAGCACAGACGGTAGAGCACACCAAAGAGAGGACAAGAGTCTCAAACCCAAGAGACTGTGAATTGTTTGTCAATGGGCCTTAAATAGGTCTAGGAAGATGATATCATTGATCCTCTCGAGGCAACTTGCAAAACCCGATGTGGAGCACAACAGAGGGCTGCCGACCCAGGCAAAGGAAGCAGAGCCCGGGATACCGGGTACAGGTGGTAAACAGTTTGACATAATGTAATAATAAATGAGGCCCAATGCTTTTATATCACCATATAGTCCTAGCAGTACTAGGTTTAGAGACTGTCTTAAGCCCCATCACACACAGCGATCTCGCTAGCGAGATTGCTGCTGAGTCACAAGTTTTGTGATTCAACAGCGATCTCACCAGTGAGATCGCTGTGTGTGACACCTATGAGCGACAGGCCCCCCTGCCAGGTATCGCTGATTGTTGTCGAAAGCCCTCGACATTTTTTTGATCGTTGGTGTCCCGCTGGCCAGCACGCATCGCTACGTGTGGCTGGCGGGAGACCAGCGATCAGCGAGCTGGTAACCAAGGTAAACAGCGGGTTTCTAAGAGCCGCGCGGCGCTTATGGGTTGCCCTCCCAGGGCTGTGGGGTACCGAGCCAGTATCAGTGGGACGAGTCACAGCAGCGGTGACCCGGACCGTGGCCCTGAGCACCCAAGTAATGGGGGAATGTAGTGGTTTGAATGTAAAGTTTGTGATGCCACCTGTGGTGTTCGGCAACGGAGGTGTTAAGCCGACGCTGCATGCAGATCCTCTGGGACAGATGGTGTGGTGCAGCAATGGTGGTATAGCCCTCCACAGGCAGGGCTGTTGTCCCACAGCAGTGTAGATGTGGAGACACTTAGGTGATGTAGTGTCTGGCGCAGGGGATGTAGCAGTGTCAGGTGGGCGGACGCAGGAAGGAATGGAGGACACCAGGGCATGTAGTTCCAAAGCTTTACTCACAGTCTGTAGTGTCCGCTTCTGTGCCGTGTCCTCCGGGTCAGGGACTCAGGCAAGATGGAAAGCTCCCTTCCACATTCCGCCAACTTATGTGCCTTTCCTGAACGTCTCCTCTATAGCACCTTTAAGTGTGAAGATCTCCAGTACCGTGATACTCTGGAGTTCATCCTGACAGATGTTCCCAAGAACTCTACTTGCACGGCAGACAGCTGTAGCCTGCTTCGGGGACTCTCTACTCCTAAGTCCTGGCTCTCTATCCGTATTGCTGTTGTGCCCTCAAGTCTTAGATGGGAGTAGTACATTTACAGCCCACTACTCCACCGGTGTCTGCTGCAGAACCATTAGTGTTCATACAACCTCTGGGACCGGGCCCTGGCCTTGCGCTTAGAACTTCTAGGCAGGGTTCTTCCTCTAACCCACGTCCTCTGAGTTCCCTTCTACTCCTACGTTCCATACTTGTCCTTTCCCTTCTATGGAAGCTCAGGCTTCAGGTCAACATCCTTCTCCTTCTCTCCTTCCCTTTCCCGTGCCAGCTGGCTCAGGTCACTGAGGCAGCTGCAGCACTCCTTCCTCCATCCCTTCTTCCAGGGATCCCCACTCCTCCCGAGTGGCTTCCTTTCTAACTGACCTCCTGTCAGAATAACTACTCATCCTAAACCATCCCGCTCATATTTATATATATCCTGAACTCCACCCACCTCCCAGCACGTCTAGTGTTCCAAGCAGGGAACCACCAAAGGTGCTCTGCTTCTCTCTAAGCAAAGAGCCGCAATGTGGTTGTGCTGAACTACTCTATTGTGTGGGGTGCGAGTGTTGGATCTTGGTCAGGAGCCTCCAACTTACCTGGATGGTGGGGTACCACACCTTAGGAGAGAGGAAGGTGCAGTACCTCTGTGGCGACTGAGCCTCAGGGGCGCCACACTTAGAAACCCGCTGTGTACCTTAGTTACCAGCGCGTTGGTGCAGGGAGCTGGTAACCAATATAAACAGCGGGTTTCTAAGCGCCGCACAGTGCTTAGAAACCCGCTGTTTACCTTTGTTACCAGCTCCCTGCACCAGCGCGCTGGTATCTAAGGTACACAGCAACGCGCGCGCTCGTCGTCGCTGGTGCTGATCGCTGGTGAAGCTGCCTGTTTGGCAGCTCACCAGCAATCATGTAGCAACACACCAGCGATCCTGACAAGTTCATATCGTTGTCGGGATCGCTGATGAGTCGCTATGTGTGATGGGGCCCTTAGTTATAAAATCAGATCCCATGTACACAGCAAAGCCATATGCATGATCCTATATGGTGGCACCTGTCGTCCACGTGCAAATTCTCTGACATTTTTTATACTGTTATTCATTATGCTTCTTTTGACCAATCGTAACATGCGCTAAAGGACTTGAACAGATCAGGGTCCATTGTGTCCTGTATTGAACGCAAGCTACAAAATGTAGCCAAATTTACCATAACACACATAACACAGCACTGGGATGTAATAGCACTTTAGCATCATACATAACGTCGTTCAAAGGTTTATTCAATGTTAGTGTAAATGAATCCTAAGTGAGGTAACCTTCTGACACAAGTTATCAAGATGGTGAGATATTTTACAAGGTAAACTTGACTACATCTGTGTGGTACAAATGAGAAAATCAAATGATGGCAAATTAAATTTGCTACAAATTTTTGCAAAAAATTCAGATACAAGTAAATCAGAAATTTTTGTGAATTGCTTTGAGTAGATCCAAGCCGGCAAGAGAATTCTCAACAAATATTCTACCCTAAATATATACCTTCATAAGAGCCAAGCCATCTTTGGCCATTGTCCACGAACACCCTACCCCTTTACTCGCTCACTCAAAGTCCCAGTTACATCAAGAACCCAAAAACAGATTACAGAATTGCTGATTTATTGAACATCTTGGTGGAACCCTGAAGATTGGCCAACTCTTCCGCGAGTTTTACAGGTTCTTTGTTTCCCTGCACAATCAGCCTTAATGTGTTCTGTCATCATAATTAGAGATGAACGAACCCAAAGTGTAAAGTTTGGGGTTCATAGGTGTCCAGTGCTGAACTCTGAACATAGACTTCTCCCGGATGAACATTTTAGAGTTAGGAGCTCGGATGGAGATATAGAGAGTGTTTGAGTACCAATTAGACTTCTATGGTGTTCAGGGTCAAGTTTGGTTAGAGTTCTGGTACCTGAATCAAACATTGGGCAAAAGTTAGGTCGAACCTGATGATCCCAAACATCTATGGGCCCAATCATCCTCAGTCATAATTTGCAAAAGAGTTCCAAACTCTCCTGTCTGAAATTCAGAATGAGCATAGTGCAATACATAGTGCAAATCAGCAGCTAGAAGATGAACAGTCCAAAATTTTTAATGAAACCCAATTTCAAAAAAATGATTGCTAGCAGTTAAGTTAAAAAAAATTCTCAAAATGTAGATAGCTTCTTTAACGTCTACCCTCTGAAAAAAAAATTAACTTCTTAGCCAATCTCGTTGCCGCCAACATCTGTGTGTTATCATAAGGAGACATCTCTGTATCGCACCTAATCAGAAGATTAAACCATTTTCTGTGCCCTATCGGCTACCTGCACACACAAGCCCCCACTCGTCATATTAGATTTCTGATTAGAAGTACCTGGATTGCTTGCAGATGTTTTGCGGATGTCTCAGAATATATGATTAATCCTTCTGAGGACCAGGTACGCTGACCTCCAAAGCTTTAAAGGATATGCGATACCGAGGAAAAGCATGGCCAGATGGAGGTAAATTATGAGTGACAGACTCAGCCTGCTCTCCTTTTATGTCTATGTGTCAATAAATTTCTCAGGAGGATATCTGCACAGCCAACTGTGATATAGATTTGAACTAACAAGTACAAGGGACCGACGGCCGGCGCTGGCTGCCATAATCAGAATTACGCTCCATTAGTAAACTGAATTTATTTTGTGTAAAATTAGATTTTCCACAATGTTGCACAACTGGGGAAATGATAAGGAGCATTAACGAGACAATAATGGAGATCGGATTGAAATGGATACAAAATGGTTCTGCTTGATGCATCCTATGGACCCCATAAAGATTTACGCCGGTGCCCATGACTTCGGTACTTACCATAATAAAGGTCACTTCCCAATGTGGCAGAGTTAAATATAATTCTTCTGGCATAATTATTTACAACATTTTTAGTTTTTCTTTCCTATCTTGTCCCCGTCTTCCAAGATCCAAAAATGTATTTTATTTTTTTTTCCATAACCATATAAGACCTTTCCTTTTGCGGGACGAGTTATAGTTTAATCTACGATCTTCTTATTTAATTAAAGGCATTCTGCTCGATTTCCAGCCATGGCGACTTGATGGATGAACGATCTGTAAGAAGTTTGATCTTGTGCAAGCCAAAATAGGGACTAGGGTATTGTAATTGAGGGTGCGGGAAGAAACTCTGGGCCCTCGCACCAAAGTCGCCTCATTTACACACGTAATAAAACAGTTTTTCTCTAAAACACATTTATTAAAATCTACAGTACATGTATGATTTATATATGGCCAAGTCCCCTATATGAAGGTCTAAATCAGGGTTGGGGAAACTTTTTTCTTCCAGGGGCCATTTGGATATTTATACCATCATTTGGGGCTGTGCAAAATTACATATCATCTTGAAATTTACCCTGCTACATTTGATCAAATATTGAATTACCTCACGCCTAATGTGATGGCTGAAACGGCTACTCTTTGGTGTGGCTGTGATGTTAGGTGGCATGGATGATGTTGCTCTTTACACTTTTCCAGATTTGTGTCTGTCTGGAGTGCATGCAACTATTTGCAATTAATTATTTTGTAACAAACTTCCAGCAGTAAGTTGCACTGAACATAGATGTATATTACACTGCAGGTGTCCTCACAGTGGGAAATTCATCACTTCTAACATATAACGTTTATAGAACCCAAGCAGTGGTAGATCTGCAATATATATAACATAGGAGACACCGAGACAGCTGTATATATATCCCATAGGAAACACCAAGACTGCTGTATATATCACATAGGAGACACCAAGACTGCTATGTATACATCACATAGGAGACACTGAGACTGCTATACATACACAACAAGAAAAGAGAAAAAGCACCATTAGAAGAGGTCTGGGGACACGAGATGAAAACGTAATTCTCCCTCTGTACAAATCACTCGTCAGACCACACTTGGAGTATTGTGTGCAATTTTGGATGCCGGTGCTCAAGAAAGACATTACTGAACTTGAAAGAGTTCAAAGGCGGGCTACTAAAATGATAAATGGAGTTGGTTCACTACAATACCCAGAAAGGTTATCAAAATTAGGTCTATTTACTCTAGAAAAGAGAAGACTTAGGGGAGACTTAATATATATGTACAAGTATATCAGAGGGCAATACAGAGATCTCTCCAATGAACTGTTTGTACCAAGGACTGTGACAAGAACAAGGGGACATTCTCTTCGTTTAGAGGAAAGACAATTTCTGCACCAGCATAGAAGAGGGTTCTTCACGGTAAGAGCAGTGAGGCTCTGGAATTCTCTTACTGAGGAAGTGGTGATGGCCAACTCACTGAATGAATTTAAGAAAGGAATGGATGGTTTTCTTGTGAGTAACAGTACAGAAGGTTACGAATAACATAATATTATAAGTAGATGATTGACCCAGCTTAGAGGAAGGAATTTTTTTCCCAAAGGAGAAAATTGGCTTCTACTCTGGGTTTTTTGCCTTCCCCAGGATCAACAATGCAGAACAGCTGCACTAAATATAGGCTGAACTAGATGGACATAAGGTCTTCCTTCAGCCTTCAAAACTATGTTACTATGTTACCACTGTATGACATGCACACAGCCAATGTAATCATGAAATGGAGAAACTTTATTAACACACACTGTACAACTTAAAACATAAGTAAAAGCATGTGGGACCCCCCCTTATATGAACAGTCCATGCAATGTAAACACAGTTCATAAGCAAAGAGAATGCACATCCCCAATATATGCATAAATCATTTGAAAAGTTAAACCAGCAACAAAACTGTGGTGGTTAATAAGCCAAATATATGGAACAATCAAGATCCCTACTCACCACCTAACCTGCATGTTGTGAGCTCAAGAGGAATTTTTTTTATCCAAATAAAAGCACCAAATAAGTCCTAGATAATACTGGCCCTGAAGTGCCCATGGACCAAGATGCCACCATTAAGTACAAAATTCCCAACCATAACACCAAGTATGCAGGTAGAGAATCCCTGTGATTCAAGTGCTGGACAAGCACATGGACAAGACCACATAGAATAAGTCCTTGAATGTGGCCAATAATGATCGCAAGGCAACCTGAGACCCGTCCAGGCCAGAGGACATGAGAGGGGGACCGATCCAGCCCCACGCATATCGCCATTAATTGTTTACCACTTGATATCGCACCTCTTTACCTATTATTCTCACAGTATCGCGCCTTGTTTGTTTTGCATTATTGCTGTACATACGTCACATTGGAGACACCAAGACTGCTGTATATGCATTACATAGGAGATACTGACACTTCTATACATAAATCACACAGGAGACCAAAAGACTGCTGCATATACATCACATAGGAGACACTAAGACAGAAATATATACATCACATAGGAGACAACAAGACTGCTTTGTACATCATATTACCTTACCGAGACTGCTGTATATACTGTACATTACATAAGAGACTCCAAGACTGCTGTATATAATAAAGGAGACACAGAGACTGTTGTACAAAGATCACATAGAAGCCACAGAGTCCGCTGTGTATACATCACATAGGAGACACTGATATTGCTGTGCATACATCATATAGGAGACAGTGGGACTAGTGCATATAGATCACATAAGATTCACTGGGGCTGATGTATTTACATCACATAGGAGACACTGGGGCTGTATCATATACATCATATAGGAGACACTAGGGCTTCCATTTTCATCAGTGCAGAGCTCGCTAACTCCAACTTCAAAGTAAAACCTGACATTGGCCAGCACTAGCATCAGGGCATATTCCTGTAGTAGTGAATGCTGTGTGTGCATGCTCGCAGTGTAAGAAGGAAATAAAGGGCTGGCAAAACAGGACTTCAGGCCCGAGCTCTGCGGTCCTTGGTAATCTGCCTATAAGGTCGATAAAAAAGAGATCAAGGGCAAAAATTCAATTTAAGTTTTGTGTGTGACACACTCCCTTTACGACCATCTTTATAAAAAATGAAGTCGCTTCTTGCACAATATTGACCAATCTGTAATTGGACACTAGCACAGTGTAAATGAATGGACCAGCACAGCTGGTGTCACCAGTTATAAATGTGTCAATCTCCATGGCAATCAGAACAGTGTGAAGAGGCTATTATGCTGTGCTGCTGGCTGCCAATGAATGAGAGTGTCCAGAATAAGTTTAATTTGTTGAACAGGTACTGTGGTTTATTCTCAACACATTTAAAGGTACTTCTTCATCAGGATAATCACAAATACATAACATAAAAGAAATGCAGCTTATGTAGAAATTAAAATTCAAATACTGGCTCACCTCTATTCACAAATTTAGGTTACTTGAGTTCACAGCCACCAGATCTAATAGCTGTGAGGCCCGAAAACCTTTAAGGGAGACTTTAAGGTTACTGGTGTTCCAAGCTGCTGGAACACCTGGAGGCTGTGAACTCTGGTAACCTTAGTTCATAGCCTCCAGGTGTCCCAGCAGTCTCCATTAAAGATTCTCTTAAGGCTTCCGAGCCTCACAGCTCCTGGGAGACCCAGTGGCTGTGAACTTTGGTAACCCAAAGGGCCTTGATTCAGTTCATGGTGGCCGGTTCCCACAAGGGCAGCGTGAGTGCCAGACTGATGATGAGATGTGACGTCATCGTTCATCAGTTCAGCACTTACTCTCGCCCTGTGTGAACTGAGGTAACCTTATTGACATCACGTCAGTTCACAGTGAGTGGGTCTCACATAGTACAGTGTCATACTCGGCAGTGGCTGCTGCACCAATCTACATAGCTTTGTTCTCTGAATGGAGCTCCATAGACTGGATGGAGAATTGTAGTTGGACCTTTATTTGGATTGCGGAGGACCCCCGTGGATTTCTTTGGTAAAAAATGGGTAAAAGAGGGAACCTGTAGAGGAGTGATTTCTACAAATAAAGGACTTTTCTGTGTGTGCTTCTTTCTTTTGACTACAGGGCTAGTAATGGGGGTCTCTGACAGGCGCCTCTCCATTACTAATCAGTGGGCTTGAAGTCAGCAGACATTATACAGTTGACATCAATCCCCAAACCATTACTCCTATTGCTACCACACCAGGGCAACAGGGAAGAGCCAATGCTAATCGCTAGAATTGGTGCATCTAATGGATGCGCCATTACTGGAGCGGTAAGGATCTGGTATTATTAAGCTGGGAAAGGGCCAACATCCATGGCCCTTCCCAGCCTATTAATATTAGCCCACAGCTGTCTGCTTAACATTTGCTGGTTATTAAAGGGAATCTGTCACCCCTTTTTTTGAATATGAGCTGCCGGCACCGACATCAGGGGCTTATCTACAGCATTCTGTAATGATTGTAGATAAGCCCCCAATGTAACCTGAAAGATAAGAAAAATGAGTTATATTATACTCACCGGAGGGCAGTCTGATCCGATGGGTGTAGCGGTCCGGGTCCAGCGCCTCCCATCTTCTAGCGATGATGTCCTCTTCTTTCCTTCCTGTCATGGCTCCGGCACCTGTGCACTGCAGTATTCTCAGGGTAGAGCAGAATACTGCAGTGTGCAGGTGCCAGACCTTTCCTTGTGCCTGCGCACTGCAGGACTCTGTTCTGCCCTCAACAGGGCAGAGCAATGTGCTTGCACAGGAACCACGACAGGAAGGAAAGAAGACGGCATCGCTAGAAGATGGGAGGCGCCGGACCGGACCGCGACAAGCATCGGACCGGACCGACCCCCGGTGAGTATAATATAACTCGTTTTTCTTATCTTTCAGGTTACATCGGGGGGTTTATCTACAGCATTACAGAATGCTGTAGATAAGCCCCAGATGACGGTGTTGGCAGGGTAACTTTTTTGGGTCCCCCCAATTTTTAATAACCAGCAAAGTAGCAAAGGCAATGCAGCCAGCTTCAGGCTGATATTAATAGGCTGGGAAGCCTTTCCAGTTGATTATTAGGCATAGATGTTGGCCCCTTTCCAGCATAATATGACCAGCTCACAAGTGTCTGCTTTCCCTTGGCTGGTTATAAAAATAGGGGAACTGAACATCTGTTTATCTTTTTTTTGTTCCACAACATCAGGCCGGCTCACGTTTTGCACCAGCCAATCACAACCTTACTTGGCATGGCTATTATGGGGCCAGAAATGCCCAGAGCCTTAAAGTTTGTGGATTGTTTTCACTACAGCCTTTCAATAAGCTTTATTAGTCTGCCAAACCAGAACAGTAACACAGACGACATACAATAAGAAGTCCATGTTCGAGGTTCAGGAACTGACACTTTACAGTTCGGGTTCACTCATCCCTATTTACGACCACTTTTTGAGGCCTTACCAGAGACATGATGGATATCCTGAGACATGTGGATGGACTTCAGCTGGACTCACATATGTTGCTAGTGACTGTGGAGTTGAGTCCTTGTACACAAATCTCTTTTTTCTAGGCATGAGTAATTACATTTGGAATTACGTAACTTGGTGTTAGGCTTGCTTTGTTTTATCTTGATATATAATTTTTTTTACTTTTTATGCCATATCCAAGGTTCTGGGATGGCACCAGTATATTGATGATCTCCTGATCATTTGGCAGGGGACTGTTAGTGATTTACTTTCATCTATGTCAGTATTGAACCATATTGACTTCAACATCAAGCTTACCTATAAATATCACCAGCAACAGATTGACTTCCTAGATAAAAAGGTGAAGGTTCAGGAGGTTGCTATCTTTCATACTGATGTTTTTTGCAAGGAGACCTCGGTCAATGCATTTCATAAAGCATCCTCTTCTAACACTGACTCAATTATACATGCCATTTCAGTGGGCCAATTCCTGAGAATGAAACAAATTTGCTCCTCTGATCACTATTTTGAGGGCCAGTCTCATGATCTGAAAGAGAGGTTTATTCCACGGGTGAATATTAAAAGGAGCATCAAGTTTTGTTACTATCGTGCAAGGGGTGAGAGTTGAAACTATTTCCTTGTTTCTAACCTGAAGAAACCATTCAAGAACCCTATTGTATGATATATTTCCACCTATAATTACCAGTGGGTGACCATGCAAGGGATTCTTGCAAAACACTTGTCGATCCTTAAGACCAACCAACCCTTTCTAGAGTATTACTTAATGCTCCATCCCTCATGGTCCAACATGGTAAAAATCAAAAGGAACTTTAAGTTAGGAGCCACTAAGTGGGCAAGCCTTCTAATATGTTTAATGAAGGCAAATGGAGATGTTATCACTGTGGGGACTGTTTAATGTGCAAAAATATACTTCTTGCAACCACATTTACATCTGCTGACAGCCCACTGAAGAAGCGGTAGCAATGCGAAACGCGCGTTGGGGAACGAGGCCGTGCTCTTGGCAGGATATGCACAAATCATGGGTAATTACTTTTGTCATTGACTGTACCCGCCTTTTCTATCTCACATATGATGTGCAACATATAACTATTAATACCATATGAAAATCAGATGTTCAGTACTCCTTCATCAGACTACTGTCTTTTTTATTATATATGGAGCATTACTGAATCTAAGAGTATCATTTGACATAGACCAAGCAGGGATCCTTTTATAATTAGACAAATTTAATGTGTTGCACAAGTAGTGTTACTTTTTCTCCTGACCAATTCCCCAGCCTCTGATATTAATCTATGGATTTCATCACATTGTACCCATAAAAGGAAAATGTTAAATTGTAAACTTCTTTGTAATTTTTTGCAACATGAATAAAATCTTTATCCTTTTTTAGCATATTTCACTGTTTTTCTTCTTGTTCAGTAATTATGTCTCATATAGCACTTTCTTTGTTATCTATTACACTACCTGCATGTGCAAAACAATCTATATAGGCATTGTATTAAGGGAGATGGGTATTCGTACTCGTGAACATGTACATGACATAGCAGCAGCCCTTGAGGTGGATGATGTGGCCAAACTTAAAATTATCCCCAGACATTTTAAGAACTGATACTGACATGACTGTAAACCTAGTCATTTAAAAAGTTGAGTTATCGGTCAGTTATGGTGTGGTTTAAGGGGAGATGAAGCTAAGCGCCTTCTTGAGTGTCGTTGGATTGTCAGCTTGAGTTTTTGGCACCATATGGTCTCATCGAGAATTCAAGTTTTGTTCCTTTTCTGTAAAGACATTTTCTTTCTCTGTTTCACGGATTTTAACTTGTGTATTGTTTGTGTTATTATTTTAATCCCGCTATCTTTGATGATGTCATGATGTCCATTATGTCTCCCCTACATTGATATTTGAGGCCACCTTGAATGGAATGATTTGGGCTATTGTATCACTTTATATCAAAAGCACATGGAATGATTCTGCATAATAGTCCACTATTTTATGCTTGGAATTTATAATATGAAATATACCTAATTATTTTGTGTTTATGTAGTGATTATGGGTCTATTTTTCCATTGACTGTCTCTATGGTTTGCTTATTTTTCTTTTTCACTATTATTCCACTCTTTGCCTCTTTCTTCTATGTTCATATCTTTTTACTTTTGCGCTCTCTCCTTTTTTTAATTTTAGGACACTGCATTGTAATATATATCTTTGGCTGAGTTCTTTCATACCTGACTCTCTTCGGTATTTGGTCCCTTTAACCCTCCTTTGCCTTGAACATAATTGGGGTTTACTACAGTGGGATTTGTCCTGCTAGTTCTCATGTTTTGGAATTTTTCTTTATCACTTTTGGTCTTTTTGCACCTGTCACTTTAAATACTTTTTACCCAGGTTTCTGCATGACGTCTTGGGAGTTGCCCTGTATTAAGATGACACTTGCCGGTGTGCATGCCCAGTTACATTCATTAGCCGAGTGCAATGCTTAGGCTACTTTCACACTTGAGATTTTTTGCTGCGCGTTTTTTGCGCAAACGCATGAAAAAAACGCATCATGCGTTTGTGTGCGTTTTTTGTGGGTTTTGGTGCATTTTTTTTTTAAAAAACGCATGCGCACCCATAGTCTTTAATTGGTGTTTTGCTGTAGAAAAACGCATTGCGTGCGCATGCGTTTTTTTGGGGGAAAGCCGGACGCGCAAAAAATGCAACAGGATGCATTTTGTGCGCCCGAGCGCACACTGAAAAAAAATGCATGCGCATACAAACGCTTACGTGCGCATATGCGCACCCATGTTAAAGTATAGGGGGAAAAACGCATGCTTTTTTTGAGCTAAAAAGCAGGGCAAAAAAACGCAAGTGTGAAACCAGCCTAATTCTATCAATATGTGACATGCGCAGGACTATGACATTATCGGGGATTTCATTCTAACCCGGCATATCGGGTTAGATACAATGAGATTACCGTTACCGGTGGGAGTATGACTATTCATGAGCCATCTTTGGGGTGCCAATCACCGATACCTGGGGAAGGGCATTATTTAAAAATGTCCCGACACCTAAAGAAGCCTTTGCGAAATGCGCGTCGGGGTTGCACATATGGTATCGTGTGTCGTGTCAGGGTTATTTACCACGATATGGTTAGCTTGATTCTTCACCTCTTATCTAGATTTTATAAATCTATGTAATTTGTGTTTTATTTACTGTTTTTAGTAAAATTTGCATTTTCATGTAGCTGGTGGATTTATGACTTTTTGTTTTTGTAGAAGCATATAGTCACATGCCATGTAGTCTAATGTCGCTGTCATACTTCCGTTCCATCTGACCCCTACTACATACCAACCAACCCAAGATTTAGGAACAAGCGGAAAACATCAAGACTGCAGAATGAGAATATGTTGTGTTTGATTGTAGTCTGTTATTTCCATGGTCCGAGCGCTGCTGTGATAAAACCACTGACTTCACACAGAAATCACAGCACTGGCCTCCCCCTTATTTTTAATGAGACTGGCCTATTTAAGGCTAAAAATATCATATCCTGTCTGGATAAACTGTATGGCACATGGATTGGCATTAATATCATTTGGGAACTGTATTTGATATAGTAAAATTTAAGAACTGCTGATGTATAAAAAATGATGCTGACATACAGATAGCACACAGATTGTCCATTATTTCTAGATGTATATCGGATGATTTTTTTTATATGATTGTGTGAACTTAGCATAAGGGCTCATTCAGACATCACTTTTTCTCATGCAAGTTCTATCCCTGCTTTTCATGGACAACACACGTACCTATTATAGTCTAGAGAGCTGTTCATACATTCGTTTTTTTACTTAAATCGAGTGGTCTTCACAAAGCATTCAATCGATGCAGAGTCCAATATAAACTTACCTCTCTTACCTAACAAAGCTCTCAACAGTTCTGCACCACCCTACATCGGCGCTCTCATCTCTTTCACCCTACACTTGCTTTCTGTTCCGCTAATGACCTACAACTAACATTCTCAATTATCCGAACCTTCCATTCCCATGTCCAAGGCTTCTCACGTGCTGCACCAATTCTCTGGAATGCACTACCCCGGACAATTCGATTGATTTCCAGTATGCACAGTTTTAAGTGTGGCCTAAAAGTACATTTCTTTAGACTGGCCTTTCACCTTTTTCCTCCACGTCTGGTGCCTTGTAGCATCTGATCACACTCTGTAGTGAGTTCATTTTCTCCTTCACCATTGAGGTCTGATGAACTCCCTCTTCTGGTGAAGGAAGGTAGTGAGGCTGATTACCAAGCACCTGAGCAGGATGATGATGACCGGGTGACTGGAATTGCTGACTGGATATTATTAGCCGACGCCCTTCTGCCTTGTTGGTGATTTCTCAGAGCGATTCTAGGCGACCAGTCTGATTCCTGCTCCTCAAAAGCTGTTTTCTGCTCTGCTTTTTGCATTTGTGTTTTGGTTTTGTTTTCCTTGTTTTTCTGGATTTCTGCCATTCCCTGCTGGGGTGAGCTGAATTCCTTTTTGCTCTGTCTTCAGAAAATACCTGAGTACTGATATAGTATTTTTGAAGCCTAGCGTATTCAGGGCTTTTTTCCCCATCAGTCTGCTGGCTCTTGTTTTGATAGGGTTTTGGCAGATTGCAGACAGCAGCTTTTCTATCCTGTCCTATTTAGTTAGCTTGGGCCCCATCATTTGCTCAGCCTATCTTTCTATCTGTATGAGTGTTTTTTCATCTTGCTTCACCGTCATTATATGTTGGGGGCTGCCTATTGCTTTGGGGTCTGCTCTGGGGCAGTTTAGATTTCCTTTTCTGTCTTTAGGCTATTTAGTTCTCTGGCTGTGATTGAGGGGTCTAGGGCACCGTAGGAACCCCCCACGGCTACTGCTAGTTGTTGTTGATAGGTTCAGGGGTCTGCAATACGATAGCTGCCAACTTCTCTGGTTTTCTGGACTTAGCTAGTATTTCTGTTTTTGCCTCCTACGGTGACTCATTTATAACAGAATCACCAGCCATACGGCAGATCCTAGGGTACTCAATAGCAGGAAAGAATTGTAAAAAAAAAAAAAAAGTGTGTATATTTTTTCCTCTATATCTCTGAGGCCGTAGGGGGAATTTTTTTTCTCTCAATGGAGATAAAGCAATTGTCTGATCGTGTGGAGCAGCTCACTGCTGAAGTGCGGGGAATTTCCACCTATCTTGCTCATTCACATGCTGCTGAACCAAAGATCCCTACTCCTGATGTGTTTTTTGGGGATCGCTCTAAATTTTTGAATTTCAAAAATAATTGTAAATTATTTTTTGCCTTAAAGCCTAACTCGTCAGGGAGCTTCACGCAGCGGGTTAAAATTGTCATCTCTTTGCTGCGTGGCGATCTCCAGGATTGGGCGTTTTCTTTGAAACCAGATGATCCTATTCTGACTAATGTGAACGCATTTTTTCAAGCCTTGGGGTTGTTGTATGATGAACCTAATGCTATTGATCAGGCTGAAAAGACCCTGTTGGCATTGAGCCAGGGTCGAGATTCTGCAGAATTGTACTGTCAAAAATTCCGAAAGTGGGCGGTCCTTACTACCTGGAATGATAATGCCTTGGCAGCTCTCTTTCGGAAGGGTTTGTCAGAAGCCGTAAAAGATACTATGGTGGGATTTCCTGTTCCCTCTGGTCTTGACGATTCTATGTCATTAGCCATTCAGGTTGATCGGCGTTTACGTGAACGCAGGACTGAACGAGAGGTGTTGCCACCTGTTGAACAAGTGTCTGAACCTATGCAATGTGATAGAGTTTTGTCCAGGGAGCAACGTCAGGAGTTCAGAAGGCGTAATAAGCTGTGTTTTTTTTGTGGAGATGCCTTGCATATTAGTTCTGCCTGTCCTAAACGAGAGAAACGTTTTGCACACACGTTTTCTGTGGGTGGTGTTCAACCTAAGTTTCTTCTGGCAATTACTCTGATCTGCTCCCTGTCCACATTTTCCGCCAAGGCTTTTGTGGATTCGGGAGCAGCCCTGAATCTAATGGACTTGGATTTTGCTAAACGTTGTGGATTTCCGATGACACCTCTGCGGATGCCTATCCCTTTGAGGGGGATTGATGCTACTCCTTTGGCGAAAAATAAACCTCAGTTTTGGACCCAGGTGGTAATGCGGGTCGCCCCAGACCATCAAGAAAATTGCAGATTTTTGGTGTTGCATAATTTGCATGATACCATTGTTCTGGGGTTTCCCTGGTTGCAAATTCATAATCCAGTTTTGTATTGGAAATCTGTGTCTGTGGTGAGTTGGGGTTGTCGGTGTGCCCTTAGTGAGGCTCCGGTTTTTTCCACCTCTCCTCAGTCGCATGATGTTCCTGACTATTTGGCGGACATTTATGATGTATTTAGTGAGAATGAGTCTGCGTCTTTGCCTCCTCATAGGAGTTATGATTGTGCAATTGAACTGAGCCCGGGGTGTAAATTTCCCAAGGGTCGGCTCTTCAATTTATCTGTACCCGAGCACGAGGCTATGCGATCCTATATTAAGGAGGCGTTGGAGAAGGGTCATATTAGACCATCCTCTTCACCCTTAGGTGCTGGGTTTTTTTCGTGGCCAAAAAGGATGGTTCATTAAGGCCTTGTATTGATTATCGTGCCCTCAACTAAATTACTATTAAATATCAGTATCCGTTACCCCTGATTTTGGATCTATTCTCCAGAGTTAAAGGTGCTTGCTGGTTTACCAAGCTTGACCTCAGGGGGGCGTATAATCTTATCCGCATTAGGCATGGGGATGAATGGAAGACGGCGTTTAATACTCCGGAGGGACATTTTGAGTACCTGGTGATGCCTTTTGGGCTCACTAATGCCCCTTCTGTCTTCCAGTGCTTCATGAACGACATTTTCCGAGACTTTGTGGATACATTTTTGATTATCTATCTGGATGATATTTTGATCTTCTCCAAGGATTGGGATTCTCATGTGGAACATGTTCGGACTGTGTTCCGGATCTTGAGGGAGAATTCCCTGTATGTCAAAGGATCGAAATGCCTTTTTGGGGTACAGAGGATTTCATTTTTAGGATTTATTTTGTCTCCGTCAACTATTGAAATGGACCCGGCCAAGGTACAGGCCATTTATGATTGGGTTCAGCTAACTTCTTTGAAGGCCCTCCAGAAGTTTTTGGGTTTTGCTAATTTTTATCGGAAATTTATAGCAAAATTTTCTAGTATTGCCAAGCCATTGACTGAGCTGACTAAAAAGGGTGCTGATGTGTTGAATTGGTCTCCGGAGGCTGTTTCTTCCTTTCAGGAGCTGAAGCGAAGATTCACTTCTGCCCCGGTTTTGCGGCAACCTGATGTCTCACTCCCGTTCCAGGTAGAGGTGGACGCTTCTGAGATTGGTGCAGGAGCTGTTTTGTCCCAAAAGGATCCTGTAACATCTAAAATGAATCCCTGTGCTTTCTTTTCCCGAAAGTTCTCTCCATCTGAACGTAACTATGATGTGAGGAATCGGGAAATGTTAGCCATGAAATGGGCATTTGAGGAGTGGAGACATTGGTTGGAGGGAGCTAAACATCAAGTCGTGGTCCTCACTGACTACAAGAATTTGATTTACCTGGAGTCGGCCAAATGCTTGAACCCTAGACAGGCTAGGTGGGCCTTGTTTTTTACACGTTTTGATTTTGTGGTCTCTTTTCTTCCTAGCACTAAGAATGTCAAGGCTGACGCGCTCTCTAGGAGCTTCTTTGCTGATTCTCCTGTGGTGACCAAGCCTGCTACCATCTTAGGTGAAGGGGTAGTTCTTTCTGCCATCTTGCCCAATTTGAGACGTGCTCTGGAAGAGTTCCAGGAGGACAAACCTGAGCGTTGTCCCAGTGGAAAGTTGTACGTTCGTGACCAGTGGAAGAAGAGAGTGATGTCTGAAGTTCATTGCTCTGCATTGGCTGGTCATCCAGGTATTTTTGGTACTAGAGATCTGGTGAGTCGGTCTTTTTGGTGGCCCGCCTTGTCTCGTGATGTCAGGAATTTTGTGCAGTCCTGTGGGACTTGCTCCCGGTCTAAACCTTGTTCTCGCTCTGGTGGTTGTTGATGCCTTTGCCGGTCCCCAGGAGGCCATGGACCCATATTTCAATGGATTTCATCTCTGATATGCCTGTCTCTCAGAGAATGACTGTTATTTGGGTGATTTGTGATAGGTTCTCTAAGATGGTTCATCTTGTACCACTCCCTAAGTTGCCATCTTCATCTGAGTTGGTGCCCCTGTTTTTGCAACAGGTGGTTCGCTTGCACGGGATTCCTGAGAACATTGTATCTGACAGAGGAGTTCAGTTTGTGTCTAGATTTTGGAGGACTTTCTGTTCCAAGCTTGGAATTCAGTAGTCCTTCTCCTCTGCTTTTCACCCTCAGACCAATGGGCAGACGGAGAGAACAAACCAGACCTTGGAGTCGCATTTGAGATGTTTTATTTCCGCTGATCAGGATGATTGGGTTTCATTTTTGCCCTTGGCCGAATTTGCTTTAAATAATAGAGCTAGTTCTGCCATTTTGATGTCACCTTTTTTTTGTAACTTTGGGTTTCATCCTCGATTTTCTTCAGGGCAGGTGGAGCCTTCTGCCTGCCCAGGTGTTGACACTGTGGTGGAGAGAATGTACCAGATCTGGGACCAAGTGGTGGATAAGTTATCTCTCTCCCAGGAAAAGGCCCAGCGGTTTTCCAACCGACATAGGACCATTGGTCCCCAGTTTAAGGTTGGTGATATGGTTTGGTTATCATCAAAAAATATCGCTATGAAGGTGGCTTCTCCTAAGTTTAAGCCTAGATTTATTGGACCTTACAAGATTTTGGAGATTATTAATCCGGTCTCTTTTCGGTTGGCTCTTCCTGTCACATTTAAAATCCATAATGTGTTTCGTAAGTCCTTGTTGAAGAGGTTTGTTGAACCAGTGGTGGCACCTCAAGACCCTGCATTGGTTGAAGGTAACATGGAATATGAGGTAGAGAAGATACTGGATTCCCGTCTGGCTAGACGGAGACTCCAGTATTTGGTTAAGTGGAAGGGTTATGGTCAGGAGGATAATTCCTGGGTCTCTGCCTCTGATATTGATGCCAAAAGATTGGTGCGTGCCTTTCATTGGGCTCACCCTGATTGCCCTGGTGGCATGGATGAGGGTTCGGTGACCCCTCCTCAAGGGGGAGGTACTGTTGTGAGTTCATTTTCTCCTTCACCATTGAGGTCTGATGAACTCCCTCTTCTGGTGAAGGAAGGTAGTGAGGCTGATTACCAAGCATCTGAGCAGGATGATGATGACTGGGTGACTGGAATTGCTGACTGGATATAAGGCAGCCGACGCCCTTATGCCTTGCTGGTGATTTCTCAGAGGGATTCTAGGAGACCAGTCTGATTCCTGCTCCTCAAAAGCTAAGTTTTCTGCTCTGCTTTTTTCCCTATCAGTCTGTTGGCTCTTGTTTTGATAGGGTTTTGGCAGATTGCAGACAGCAGCTTTTCTATCCTGTCCTAATTAGTTAGCTTGGGCCCCATCATTTGCTCAGCCTATCTTTCTATCTGTGTGAGTGTTTTTTCATCTTGCTTCACCGTCATTATATGTTGGGGGCTGCCTATTGCTTTGGGGTCTGCTCTGGGGCAGTTTAGATTTCCCTTTCTGTCTTTAGGCTATTTAGTTCTCCGGCTGTGATCGAGGGGTCTAGGGCACCATAGGAACCCCCCACGGCTACTGCTAGTTGTTGTTGATAGGTTCAGGGGTCTGCAATCCGATAGCTGCCAACTTCTCTGGTTTTCTGGACTTAGCTAGTATTTCTGTTTTTGCCTCCTATGGTGACTCATTCATAACAACACTCCCTCCATGCACTTAATAGTTCTCTGTGTCTGAACTTGTACACACACTGGCTGGTGACCGGTTCATGCAGCGTTATGTGAATTGTATACCCTATTTCTTATATTGATGGCTGGACCTTACCATACAAGCATTTTTTACCATTTACCTTTTGCGTCCCCCCTATTTCATGGTTTGCAAGCTTGTGAGCAGGAACCTCACTCCTCTTGGCATCTGTTGAACTACTCTGCAATGTCTGATGTCGTCTGTACATGTCCACTCTGAAATGTAAGGTTCTACGGAATATGTTGGCGCTATAGAAGCAAAAATTTCTATCAATCATCCGCATCTTGAATTAAACTTGCCAATGCAAGTCTATGGGTCCATGACAAAATCTAAGGGCCTGTGAAAAAAGTTTTTCACGGGCTGTTTGATCAGGGAACCCTGAGAAACCTCAATCAGTTTTACTTTCTTGATAGAAAAACTGATGAAACCCTGACCAAACTCTGATGACCCTGCTCTGAAGCGCTGATGAAACTCTGACCGATTTTTATAGACATAAAAAAAAAACGACATGTGAAGGAGCCGTATGAGAGAGATGTGAAAAGGCAGCGATAATACATGAAAAAAAAAGTTTTAACTAAGACCTTGAATATTTTATTATGTTTTATAATAAGGAATGGAAATTAAACACATCTATAATGTAATAATATATCACAAGGGGCCACTTGACCACATGGGCATTAATGGGGTTGTCCATTACATTTCTTTATACATATATAAACATTTTATATATTTATATATTCTTTTTTAGGGGAGTGTACAAGAAAAATACCAGAAAGGTTCCTTATCCCACATATCCAGGTATAATCTCCGCACCTGTAACAGAATTAATTCATATACAAGGGGCCACGTCTCTAACTGGAGAAAGCCCATTTTGTGACACCATCTAAAAGAAGTATTAATGTGACTGGCATAAAATAAATAATTCAGCTGTCGTCATTCTTGTGATTCATCACTAGTGACATTATTGCCGCTTTCTGACAAGATGGGACTTATACGACTGCCATTTCATATAGTCCTGTATTTTGTGCTGCAGCATCTCTCTGGTTGGGTATGGCTGAATCTGTGAAAGAGAGATAGAATGGCAGATTATCATTGTATCACCATTGGGAAATTGTCATGATCTCCACACTGTTCCTGTCTGCTGTGTTACTTTTGTGTGGGGGCTATCAGTCTGCTTTGGTTGTGCTGGGTCTGTGCTGCAATCATCTGTGTTCACTTCCCCTGATTAGTCTTCTACTTAAGCATGCTAGCTCCTCCTTCCAGTGTCAATCGTACACTTGCTGCTGCTTGTGTGAGACTGATCCCTCTGTGCCTGACCCGGCCTCACTTTATTCCCTTCCCGGACTTAGACTCTTTACCTGTGACCTTACTTCTCTTATGCCTGCTCCCTGTAAACTGTCTTGTCTTTCTGGTTTTCCTGACCTCGACTCGTGAATTGGATTTCGTCTCTGACTTCCCCTTGTTGTAATGCGCCATTTCCTAGACCTGACTTCGGATTATTTGACCTCCCTTTACTTATTCAGTAAGTAGCATATACTATTACTATCTGTTATTGTAGTCTTTCCCTCCACTTCTGGGACTAATATTTACCATAGTGACTCGCGTCACAGAAATACCTACTTTAAAAGGAACTTATCAGTGATGCATTTACTCACTGAGACTAGGGCGGGTTCAGTAGCTGTAATCACGCCCGCTGAACATGATTGACAGTCCGTGCACTGTGCACTTGCCTGTCACACTCTCTTAGCTTGCCAATCCAAGAGCAGATACTTCGGCAAGCCCCTTCCAGAGAAGACAGGGGAATAAAAATGTCAAGAGGAACACAACTAGTAAAGTAGCTGGCAGCATAAGGACTGTAAATCACGTTCAGGGGGCGTGGCTACAGCTACTGAACGCAGACTACTTTCGGCAAATATACGCCTCCCCAGAACATTCTGGTTTATTGGCATACAGTGAGATGTTGTACATAAGATAATATTTTCCAAATGTCTACAGTTTCAAAGCACAATAAACTTAGGGGCAGTTTAAAAGGGTACAGGTTCCCTTTAAATGAGCTAACATCTTGGTACTCCAAAACCATTAAATTGCTGCCCACATACCTTACAATTAAAGGAACAGTACCACTAAAAATAACATACTATATCATATAGATTTCAATTAAATATATCTAAAAATATATTTTTCTTAATTTATTTGATTTACTAAGAAATAAAATATTCTATTCCACTTTTCACAATGGCCACTAGAGCCGACAACATAGGCTATCAATCAATCAATCTTGGATCAAATCAAGCCAGACATGTCGCTGGAAGCAAGGATCACCAAGCTACGACTTGTTTACTTTGGACACATCATACTAAGAGAGTAATCACTGGGGAAGGACATCATGGATGGTCAGAAGAATAGAAGGCACAAGGCGAAGAGGAAGACCAGCAACCTGATGGTTTGATACTATCAAGATAACGGCGGAGATATGATGGACCTATCCAGCCTTGCCCAAGATCGATCTTCCTACAGATTGTTCATCCACCGGGTCGCCACAGCCTGAGATCGAGCCGAAGGTCGTTAAAAAAATAAAAATTGTGCTCCTGGAGGAGTAGATAAGGCAAGATAGTATCAGTATACACATGCAAATGTTTCTGGATGCAGTTCTTCTGTCACTCCCTAGTCTCTGGAGAAGGGCTTGTACTTTAATACATCCTGATTAACAGGGGCCAGGTTACAGCAGCCGCTCTGTATTTTCAGAGCGGTGACTGAACTCAAGGCGCCGCCCCCGCCTCCGCCCTGCTGGTGGGGATAATAAAGCTAGACGGGTTGTTTCTAGCCCATATCAGTGACCTCACATGGCAATAGAATCCTATGTATAAAATTTCTGCACAGAATTGTTCTCCAACCTATTTGTAGGAGCTTTCTTCATTTATCCCCTTTAGTTTTACACTGTTTTTGCATTTATGTATTTTTTTTATTTAATCTTTTTGTCATTTATGTGTTCATGTTTTTTCCTTGCTGCTCTAAACGTACCTACAACCTCGAAGAGGGAAAATTAGGAGGGGGGGCCACTATTTAACTGACAAACACCCACAAAAGTCAACGACAAAATGGCTGCCAAAATAAGATGGGGTTATTATTGCTTCCACTTTCTACTGCACCTTTAAACTTCTTTATCACAGAACATCCTGTTATCTCAGCCCAAACCCACCTTGCTTTATAACGTTGAGAACCATATGTCGGATTTATGCTCCTCTCCGTACTTATAAACTTAGTCAATTCTGGAGGGTAAAATAAAATCAGATTTATACTTGCAAAGTAAGTCTTTACGTAAAATTAAAGCACAGAATGCAGACGAGTATTTTTGCTCAGAGCATTAGGTGTATATCAGACGGGTGTAATAAAGTCGTTCTCTCTCCGAACCGCAGCTACAACTTTTCATATCAAAACCAGAAAAGTAACATCTCCAGATTATAATAAATCCTCTGCAAGGACTAAATTGCTTCCCTGGACTATGATATTGATGACCTATCACAAGGAAAGGTCATCAATATCAGAGGGAAACCTCTCTGAAATGTTCACTGCTCCATTTACCTGGCGCCATTCCATTCATACATTTTGTAGTGGCTGCACCTGGTACTGCAGGTCACTACATATCTGATTGAGCTGCAGTACCAGAAACAGCCACTACAAAAGGTATGGCGCTGATAAGCTAAACAAAGGGACATGATGTTTTACTGGAGCACCCTTGACCCCCACAGGCGGCTGATCGATGAGGATGCCAAAAGTGGGACCACCCACAATATAAAATTGATGATCTATCCTAAAGAAAACCTCTTTATTAAAAGTTAGCATTGATGAACTTTTTATTTTATGGGTTGTAATTTGTTTCTGTTTGAATAACTACTGACCTTTAATTGATTAGCTATTTTAGACTTTAATAAGCAGATCATATTATAGGACTCTACTCTTTTAGAAATATTGCATGTTTTTATCATATATATATAAATTTGCCCACATTTACTACACAACTTTTTATTGTCACACTTTGTCAACACCCCCAATGACCCAATCATAAGATGCTAAAGAGTAAAAATGGCAAGTGTGAGGGGCCAATTTCAAGGTGAAGTTTCAATGTGTGACTTAAAAAACACATGTTGATTTTTTTTTGTCATTTATTGCCACAGTCCCCCCTTCCAGAAGAAAAAGTATTTAGTACTTTATGCGCATCCCAAAGTGCCACAATTAAAAGCTAACATTTGTTTGCCAAAAACATGAATTTCAAAAGAATTAAAAGAATAATCAGTGTGACGTGTTCTGGAATAGAATCATGAATAGAAATGACAGATGGTTAGGTGTTAGATGTGCAAAGATATAGACTAGATAGACAGATAATAGATAGATAGACAGATAAATAGATAATATATAGATAGATAATAGATAGATAATAGATAGATGATAGACAGATAATAGATAGATAGACAGATAAATAGATAATATATAGATAGATAATAGATAGATAATAGATAGATGATAGATAGATAAATAGATAGATAGATAATAGATAGATAGATAAATAGATAGATAGATAATAGATGGATAAATAGATAATATATAGATATATAATAGTTATATGATAGATACTGTAGATAGATAGATGATAGATAGATAATAGATGGATAGATAGATAATAGATATATAGATAATAGATAGGTAGATAGATATAGATAGATAATAGATGACTAGATAGATAATAGATAGATAATATATACAGTAGATAGATAATAGATAGATGATAGATAGATAGATAATAGATAGATGGATAATACTGTAGATAGATAATAGATAGATAGATGGATAATAGATAGATGATTGATTGATAGATAGATAATAGATGGATAGATAGATAGATAATACAGGGTGGGCCATTCAATGGATACACCTAAATAAAATGGGAATGGTTGGTGATATCAATTTCCTGTTTGTGGCACATTAGTATATGGGAGGGGGAAAACTTTTCAAAATGGGTGATGACCATGGTGGCCATTTTGAAGTCGGCCATTTTGGATCCAACTTATTGAGAATTTCACAAGAAAAACAATGGTGTGCTTGGTTTTAACGTAACTTTATTCTTTCATGAGTTATTTACTAGTTTCTCTTTGTTTACAGCCATTGACATGTCGCAGAGGTTAACACGTGAGAAGCGAATTGAAATTGTGTTGATGTCTGGTGAGCGCAGTACCCGGGTCATTGCTGCAGATTTCAATGCAAGACACCCTACGCAAGAAAACTGTCACCATTCCCATTTTATTTAGGTGTGTCCATATAAATGGCCCACCCAAAAAAGTTTACCTCATCACTAGTGTTGAGCGATACCGTTCGATACCCAAAAATATCGTATCGGATGGTATCGCCCGATACGAAAAAAATATCGGGTATCGCCGATTCCGATACCGGAAGTCCCATTCAAGTCAATGGAACTTCCGGTATCGGAATTAAAAAAAGCCCCTTATTTCCTTGTTGGCTAATTCTACATAATTGAAAACAAATAAGAATCATGTAGAATGTATTGTGGGAGGTGGAGGAGACATTAAAAGCATAGTGGTTTATTCAAATCACATGGCATAGCATTAATTCCAATTTTTTTTTTCAAGACGTTCGGAGTTATAAAGATAATGACTATGTTAACCTTTTTTATATTTTGTCTGATATGTATGTTTCGCAACTTCCATGCTCTTCACCTTCTTTTGTACTTCTCCCACACTTTCTCCTTCATGATCCGCAGCAGTAGCATTTTTTTCATCAACTTTTTCTTCACCTTATTCATCTTCTTCTTCTTCACTTTCTTCCCATTAATTTTTTTTTTCCATTCTTCATATTCTTCTTATTCAGCTATTATTAATTTTCATATGCTATTTCTTCATCTTCTTCCTATTCTTCTTTTTCTTCATTTTCTTATGGCGACAGGCATTCCTGTAGTACTTATCTATAAAAGTTATAAGATTACACCTTACGTTCTGCCTGTCACAAAAGATTTACAACAGGATTTGTCCGCGTTCAGTTTGGCCTGCAGCAGCAGGCATTTTCCAGGGGCACCACGAGGAGGAACGGACTCACCCCCATTTACTGCTTAGTCTTCTTCTGCTTATAATTTTGATTTCTTCTATGCTGATTTTTTGTCTTATGCTTAATGTTCTTCTGCTTTCTGTTCTTCTGCTTTTGCTTCTTCTGCTTCTTGTTCTTCTGTCTTTTGTTCTGTATCTTGGTGGTTGTCTTCATGTTCTTTGCCCTCTTGGTCTTATTATTTAGGGTCATATTTCTGGTCTTCTTTGGTGTGGTCTTCAGGGTCGTCATCATCAGGGTCATCGTCATGGAGATCAATAAGGATTACCAAAGACAATTTCAAAAAGCTTGACCTTGGAAATGTAGCAGAAGGTACAAGAAGGCTGAGAAACTGGCGAGAACCAGCAGACAGTGCTGGCACCCGGATGGGTAGCAGAAGGAACAAGAGCCAATGGCACTACCCAGGACCAACTGACGGTGCTGGACAACGGTTACTAAGCAGAAGGTACCTGTGCTAAAAAGCACTACCAAGGACCAGCTGACGGTGCTGGACCTCGGATACCGAGATGGAGGCACCTAGGCCAAAGGCTGTGGCGAGAACCAGCAGACAGTGCTGGCACCCGGATGGGTAGCAGAAGGAACAAGAGCCAATGGCACTACCGAGGACCAACTGACGGTGCTGGACCACGGTTACTAAGCAGAAGGTACCTGTGCTAAAAAGCACTACCAAGGACCAGCTGACGGTGCTGGACCTCGGATACCGAGATGGAGGCACCTAGGCCAAAGGCTGTGGCGAGAACCAGCAGACAGTGCTGGCACCCGGATGGGTAGCAGAAGGAACAAGAGCCAATGGCACTACCGAGGACCAACTGACGGTGCTGGACCACGGTTACTAAGCAGAAGGTACCTGTGCTAAAAAGCACTACCAAGGACCAGCTGACGGTGCTGGACCTCGGATACCGAGATGGAGGCACCTAGGCCAAAGGCTGTGGCGAGAACCAGCAGACAGTGCTGGCACCCGGATGGGTAGCAGAAGGAACAAGAGCCAATGGCACTACCGAGGACCAACAGACGGTGCTGGACCACGGTTACTAAGCAGAAGGTACCTGTGCTAGAAAGCACTACCAAGGACCAGCTGATGGTGCTGGACCTCGGATACCGAGATGGAGGCACCTAGGCCAAAGGCTCTGGCGAGAACCAGCAGACAGTGCTGGAACCCGGGTGGGTAGCAGAAGGTACCCATTCAAAGCAACGTAGCCAGGCCGCAAGCCGGCCGCAGTTACCGAAACCCACAGTCCTACAGGGGGTCCATGTCCCATTGGCACTACGGATCCAGCCTTCAGTGCCACTTCCCGCAGCCCACATAGGAGTCACCTAAACTGCAGGCACCGTAGAGTCGGCTAACCCGACCGCAAGACGACAGGACAACGGATTGGTGGCATAGTGACCTTGACACTACCCGGAAACAGCAGGCGTGCTGGAACCAGGCTGGGCAACAGGGAGTCCCCGTGCCAAAGACACTGCCGAGCACCAACTGGCGTTGTTGGAGCCCAGGGAAAATCATGGTGTAGGCCGAGGCCTACTTGGTGGTAGTTTTAGATTGTTTGTAGGCTACAACAGACTGTCAACGTGCTCCAATTAGGCATCTGTCTCCACTGTTTCCAGGATTTCACATGACCAACAACACCGCCAGTTTATGCGTACAGCAGCCGTCTGCCCAATCCACACGTGTTGCTGTGTTACTGGGATTCTGTAATGTCAGCAGATCCCCTGATGTGTGTCTGTTTGAATAACTACTGACCTTTAATTGATTAGCTATTTTAGACTTTAATAAGCAGATCATATTATAGGACTCTACTCTTTTAGAAATATTGCATGTTTTTATCATATATATATAAATTTGCCCACATTTACTACACAACTTTTTATTGTCACACTTTGTCAACACCCCCAATGACCCAATCATAAGATGCTAAAGAGTAAAAATGGCAAGTGTGAGGGGCCAATTTCAAGGTGAAGTTTCAATGTGTGACTTAAAAAACACATGTTGATTTTTTTTTGTCATTTATTGCCACTGTCCCCCCTTCCAGAAGAAAAAGTATTTAGTACTTTATGCGCATCCCAAAGTGCCACAATTAAAAGCTAACATTTGTTTGCCAAAAACATGAATTTCAAAAGAATTAAAAGAATAATCAGTGTGACGTGTTCTGGAATAGAATCATGAATAGAAATGACAGATGGTTAGGTGTTAGATGTGCAAAGATATAGACTAGATAGACAGATAATAGATAGATAGACAGATAAATAGATAATATATAGATAGATAATAGATAGATAATAGATAGACGATAGATAGATAATAGATAGATAGATAATAGATAGATGATAGATAAATAGATAGATAGATAAGAGATAGATAGATAAATAGATAGATAGATAATAGATGGATAGATAAATAGATAATATATAGATATATAATAGTTATATGATAGATACTGTAGATAGATAGATGATAGATAGATAATAGATGGGTAGATAGATAATAGATATATAGATAATAGATAGGTAGATAGATATAGATAGATAATAGATGACTAGATAGATAATAGATAGATAATATATACAGTAGATAGATAATAGATAGATGATAGATAGATAGATAGATAATAGATAGATGGATAATACTGTAGATAGATAATAGATAGATAGATGGATAATAGATAGATGATTGATTGATAGATAGATAATAGATGGATAGATAGATAGATAGATAGATAATACAGGGTGGGCCATTCAATGGATACACCTAAATAAAATGGGAATGGTTGGTGATATCAATTTCCTGTTTGTGGCACATTAGTATATGGGAGGGGGAAAACTTTTCAAAATGGGTGATGACCATGGTGGCCATTTTGAAGTCGGCCATTTTGGATCCAACTTATTGAGAATTTCACAAGAAAAACAATGGTGTGCTTGGTTTTAACGTAACTTTATTCTTTCATGAGTTATTTACTAGTTTCTCTTTGTTTACAGCCATTGACATGTCGCAGAGGTTAACACGTGAGAAGCGAATTGAAATTGTGTTGATGTCTGGTGAGCGCAGTACCCGGGTCATTGCAGCAGATTTCAATGCAAGACACCCTACGCAAGAAAACTGTCACCATTCCCATTTTATTTAGGTGTGTCCATATAAATGGCCCACCCAAAAAAGTTTACCTCATCACTAGTGTTGAGCGATACCGTTCGATACCCAAAAATATCGTATCGGATGGTATCGCCCGATACGAAAAAAATATCGGGTATCGCCGATTCCGATACCGGAAGTCCCATTCAAGTCAATGGAACTTCCGGTATCGGAATTAAAAAAAGGCCCTTTATTTCCTTGTTGGCTAATTCTACATAATTGAAAACAAATAAGAGTCATGTAGAATGTATTGTGGGAGGTGGAGGAGACATTAAAAGCATAGTGGTTTATTCAAATCACATGGCATAGCATTAATTCCAATTTTTTTTTTCAAGACGTTCGGAGTTATAAAGATATTGACTATGTTAACCTTTTTTATATTTTGTCTGATATGTATGTTTCGCAACTTCCATGCTATTCACCTTCTTTTGTACTTCTCCCACACTTTCTCCTTCATGATCCGCAGCAGTAGCATTTTTTTCATCAACTTTTTCTTCACCTTATTCATCTTCTTCTTCTTCACTTTCTTCCCATTAATTTTTTTTTTCCATTCTTCATATTCTTCTTATTCAGCTATTATTAATTTTCATATGCTATTTCTTCATCTTCTTCCTATTCTTCTTTTTCTTCATTTTCTTATGGCGACAGGCATTCCTGTAGTACTTATCTATAAAAGTGATAACATTACACCTTACGTTCTGCCTGTCACAAAAGATTTACAACAGGATTTGTCCGCGTTCAGTTTGGCCTGCAGCAGCAGGCATTTTCCAGGGGCACCACGAGGAGGAACGGACTCACCCCCATTTACTGCTTAGTCTTCTCCTGCTTATAATTTTGATTTCTTCTATGCTGATTTTTTGTCTTATGCTTAATGTTCTTCTGCTTTCTGTTCTTCTGCTTTTGCTTCTTCTGCTTCTTGTTCTTCTGTCTTTTGTTCTGTATCTTGGTGGTTGTCTTCATGTTCTTTGCCCTCTTGGTCTTATTATTTAGGGTCATATTTCTGGTCTTCTTTGGTGTGGTCTTCAGGGTCGTCATCATCAGGGTCATCGTCATGGAGATCAATAAGGATTACCAAAGACAATTTCAAAAAGCTTGACCTTGGAAATGTAGCAGAAGGTACAAGAAGGCTGAGAAACTGGCGAGAACCAGCAGACAGTGCTGGCACCCGGATGGGTAGCAGAAGGAACAAGAGCCAATGGCACTACCCAGGACCAACTGACGGTGCTGGACAACGGTTACTAAGCAGAAGGTACCTGTGCTAAAAAGCACTACCAAGGACCAGCTGACGGTGCTGGACCTCGGATACCGAGATGGAGGCACCTAGGCCAAAGGCTGTGGCGAGAACCAGCAGACAGTGCTGGCACCCGGATGGGTAGCAGAAGGAACAAGAGCCAATGGCACTACCGAGGACCAACTGACGGTGCTGGACCACGGTTACTAAGCAGAAGGTACCTGTGCTAAAAAGCACTACCAAGGACCAGCTGACGGTGCTGGACCTCGGATACCGAGATGGAGGCACCTAGGCCAAAGGCTGTGGCGAGAACCAGCAGACAGTGCTGGCACCCGGATGGGTAGCAGAAGGAACAAGAGCCAATGGCACTACCGAGGACCAACTGACGGTGCTGGACCACGGTTACTAAGCAGAAGGTACCTGTGCTAAAAAGCACTACCAAGGACCAGCTGACGGTGCTGGACCTCGGATACCGAGATGGAGGCACCTAGGCCAAAGGCTGTGGCGAGAACCAGCAGACAGTGCTGGCACCCGGATGGGTAGCAGAAGGAACAAGAGCCAATGGCACTACCGAGGACCAACAGACGGTGCTGGACCACGGTTACTAAGCAGAAGGTACCTGTGCTAGAAAGCACTACCAAGGACCAGCTGACGGTGCTGGACCTCGGACACCGAGATGGAGGCACCTAGGCCAAAGGCTCTGGCGAGAACCAGCAGACAGTGCTGGAACCCGGGTGGGTAGCAGAAGGTACCCATTCAAAGCAACGTAGCCAGGCCGCAAGCCGGCCGCAGTTACCGAAACCCACAGTCCTACAGGGGGTCCATGTCCCATTGGCACTACGGATCCAGCCTTCAGTGCCACTTCCCGCAGCCCACATAGGAGTCACCTAAACTGCAGGCACCGTAGAGTCGGCTAACCCGGCCGCAAGACGACAGGACAACGGATTGGTGGCATAGTGACCTTGACACTACCCGGAAAGAGCAGGCGTGCTGGAACCAGGCTGGGCAACAGGGAGTCCCCGTGCCAAAGACACTGCCGAGCACCAACTGGCGTTGTTGGAGCCCAGGGACAATCATGGTGTAGGCCGAGGCCTACTTGGTGGTAGTTTTAGATTGTTTGTAGGCTACAACAGACTGTCAACGTGCTCCAATTAGGCATCTGTCTCCACTATTTCCAGGATTTCACGTGACCAACAACACCGCCAGTTTATGCGTACAGCAGCCGTCTGCCCAATCCACACGTGTTGCTGTGTTACTGGGATTCTGTAATGTCAGCAGATCCCCTGATGTGTGTCTGCCACTGTCTCGTGCTCTGTCCACATTCCCACCGCTTGCAGTGGGAAGGTGGACAGTGCAGGAGACAGTGGCGGACACATATTGGGGGATCTGCTGACGTTACAGAACCCCAGTAACACAGGAACACGTGTGGAATGCGTGGACGGCATCTGTGAGCAGGAACTGGTGGTGTTGGAGGTCAGGGGAAATACTAGAGACAGAGTGGATACAGAGACCAAATCAGAGAATGTTTAAATCTGAAGTAGTTACAATTTGGAGGCAGCAGCAGTTTGCCCTCCACACAGCAGGGGATCAGCTGACGTTACTGAACCCCACTTTCACATGAACGAGTGTGTTTTTCTGTGTGGACAGCACTTCCGAGCACCAACTGGCGGTGTTGGAGCCCAGGGACAATCATGGAGCAGGCCGAGGCCTACTAGGAGCCAGGTGTAAAGCAGAGGTATTTTGACTTTGGAGGGAGCAGGACACTTTGCCCTCCACACAGCAGGGGATCAGCTGACGTTACTGACCCCCACTTTCACATGAACGAGTGTGTTTTTCTGTGTGGACAGCACTTCTGAGCACCAACTAGCGTTGTTGGAGCACAGGGAGAACCAGGGTGCAGGCCGAGGCCTACTTGGTGGCAGTTTTACATTGTTTGTAGGCTACAACAGACTGTCAACGTGCTCCAATTAGGCATCTGTCTCCACTCTGTTTCCAGGATTTCACGTGACTACCAACACCGCCAGTTTATGCGTACAGTAGCCGTCTGCCCAATCCACACGTGTTCCTGTGTTACTGGTGTTCTGTAATGTCAGCAGATCCCCTGATGTTTGTCTGCCAATGTCTCCTGCTCTGTCCACATTCCCACCACTTGCAGTGGGAAGGTGGACAGCGCAGGAGACAGTGGCGGACACACATTGGGGGATCTGCTGACGTAACAGAACCCCAGTAACACAAGAACACGTGTGGAATGCGTGGACGGCAACTGTGAGCAGGAACTTGCGGTGTTGGAGGTCAGGGGAAATACTAGAGACAGAGTGGAGACAGAGGCCAAATCAGAGAATGTTTAAATCTGAAGTAGTTACAATTTGGAGGCAGCAGCAGTTTGCCCTCCACACAGCAGGGGATCAGCTGACGTTACTGAACCCCACTTTCACATGAACGAGTGTGTTTTTCTGTGTGGACAGCACTTCCGAGCACCAACTGGCGGTGTTGGAGCCCAGGGACAATCATGGAGCAGGCCGAGGCCTACTAGGAGCCAGGTGTAAAGCTGAGGTATTTTGACTTTAGAGGGAGCAGGACACTATGCCCTCCACACAGCAGGGGATCAGCTGACGTTACTAACCCCCACTTTCACATGAACGAGTGTGTTTTTCTGTGTGGACAGCACTTCTGAGCACCAACTAGCATTGTTGGAGCCCAGGGAGAACCAGGGTGCAGGCCGAGGCCTACTTGGTGGCAGTTTTACATTGTTTGTAGGCTACAACAGACTGTCAACGTGCTCCAATTAGGCATCTGTCTCCACTCTGTTTCCAGGATTTCACGTGACTACCAACACCGCCAGTTTATGCGTACAGTAGCCGTCTGCCCAATCCACACGTGTTCCTGTGTTACTGGTGTTCTGTAATGTCAGCAGATCCCCTGATGTTTGTCTGCCAATGTCTCCTGCTCTGTCCACATTCCCACCACTTGCAGGTCAGGGGAAATACTAGAGACAGAGTGGAGACAGAGGCCAAATCAGAGAATGTTTAAATCTGAAGTAGCTAAAATTTGGAGGAAGCAGCAGTTTGCCCGCCACACAGCAGGGGATCAGCTGACGTTACCGAACCCCACTTTCACATGAACGAGTGTGTTTTTCTGTGTGGACAGCACTTCCGAGCACCAACTGGCGTTGTCGGAGCCCAGGGACAATCATGGAGCAGGCCGAGGCCTACTTGCAGCCAGGTGTAAATCTGAGGTTGTTTGACTGTGGAGGGAGCAGGACACTTTGCCATACACACAGCAGGGGATCAGCTGACGTTACCGAACCCCACTTACACATGAGCGAGTGTTTTGTCTGTGCGGACAGCACTTCTGAGCACCAACTGGCGGTGTCGGAGCCCAGGGAAAATCAGGTAGTAGGCCGAGGCCTACTTGGTGGCAGTTTGCGATTGTTTCTAGACTACTACTAACTGTCAACGTACTCCAATTAGGCCTCTGTCTTCACTCTGTTTCGAGTATTTCCTCTGGCTTCCAACCACGCCAGTTGCTGCTCTGAAATGCCGTCTGCACAACCCACACTTGTTCCTGTGTTACTGGGGTTCTGTAACAGCAGCTTCTCCCTAGAGGTGAGTCAGGCAATGTCTCCTGCTTTGTCCACATTTCCACTACAAGTAGTGGGAATGTAGACAAAGCAGGAGACATTGCCGTGCTCAACTCTGGAGATGAGCAGATGTTACAGGACCCAGGTACCACAGGAACAAGTGTGGATTGTGCAGACGGCACTTGAGAGCAGAAACAGGCGGTGTTGTAGGCCGGAGGAAATACTCAAAACAGAGTGGAGACAGAGGGCAAATCAGAGAACATATTAAATCAGAGGTAGTCAGAATTTGTAGGCAGCAGGAGAGTTTGCCGTACACACAGCAGGGGATCAGCTGACGTTACCGAACCCCACTTACACATGAGCGAGTGTTTTGTCTGTGCGGACAGCACTTCTGAGCAACAACGGGCATTGCTGTAGCCCAGGAAATAAAGTTCAGGTCATAGAAACATGAACACAACAGGAGACCTGGATCCTGTTGCCAGCCAATTATTTATTCTGGAAGAGGACTGGCAAATTCAGGTGAGATCCATGCCTTGTTCATTTTCACAAAAGTAAGCCGGTCAACATTATCGGCGGATAGTCGCGTGCGACGGTCTGTTACCACACCACCTGCAGCACTAAAGACACGTTCCGATAATACACTGGCAGCAGGGCAAGCCAGCACCTCCAATGCATACTGGCTAAGCTCTGGCCATGTATCCAGCTTAGAGACCCAATACTTGAACGGGGAAGAGAAGTCTGGGAGAACACTAACAGGGCACGACAAGTAGTCTGTCACCATCTGATGGAAACGTTGCCTCCTGCTGACTGGAGCAGTCTGTGATGGTGTAGCCGTTTGTGGCGGTCCCACAAAACTTTTCCACATTTGGACCATACTGGCCTTGCCTTGTCCTGCGGCACTGCCTCTGCTACCTCTTTGTGCAGAGCTTCCTCCACTGCCTCTACCCACATGGCTGGTTTGAAAAGCACTACCAGCAACACTTGTGGGGGGAATGGAGAACATGATGGCCTGCACAAGTGTTTCTTGGTACTCCCGCAATTTTCGCTCCCGGTTCAACTGTGGTATGAGGCTTTGTAAGTTGTCCCGGTAGCGAGGATCTAGGAGGGTGTACACCCAATAATCAGCCGTGTGGAGAATGTTGGCGATGCGGCGGTCATTTAACAAGCACTGCAGCATGAAATCAACCATGTGCTGCAGACTGCCAACTGGACCGGAAACGCTGTCCCCAGCTTGTGGCAGCATCTCTGCCTGCTCAGCATCACCCCACCCTCGCTGTACACACTGACTACTAGAGCCTTGTGTACCTCCCTCCTCTGGAGAGATGTGTTCCTCCTCCTCCATTGACTCGTCATCCTCCTCACTAAGTGTCCCCTGCCTGGGCATTTGTGTGGAAGCACGTTGAGCAGACTTGCCAGAAGCAGATGGCATTTCTGACTGCTCATCCTCGACCTCTTCAAAAACCTCCTCACTTAGTGCTTGTAAGGTTTTTTGAAGCAGACAGATGAGGGGGACAGTCATGCTGATTAGTGCATCATCTGCACTGGCCATCCGCGTGGAGTCATCGAAGGCACGCAAAACTTGGCAGATGTCCCTCATAGTGGCCCACTCAGTGGTGGTGAAGTGTGTCCGGCGCACAGTGCGACTTGTTTGCGCCTGATGCAGCTGGTACTCCATTACTGCTGCCTGCTGCTCACACAACCGCTCCAACATATGTAACGTTGAATTCCACCTGGTGGGGAGGTCACATATGATGCGATGTTCTGGCAGGCGGAATCGGCGTTGCAGAGATGCAATGCGCGATCTTGCCATGCTGGAACGCCGCAAGTGAGCACACTCTAGGCGAACCTTGTGCAGCAGTGCATCAAGATCCGGATAGTCCCTCAGAAAGCTCTGCACGACCAAATTGAGCACGTGTGCCAGACATGGTATGTGAGTGAGGTTGCCTAGGCCCAGAGCTGCCACTAGATTTCGGCCATTGTTACTCACTACCAAACCTGGCTGGAGATTCGCTGGCACAAACCACACATCGCTCTCCTGCTTGATGGCATTCCAGAGCTCCTGTGCTGTGTGGCTCCGATTCCCCAAAGAAATTAATTTAAGGACGGCCTGTTGACATTTGGCCACACCTGTGCTCATATCTGGCCTAACAGGCTCACGCAGTGCTGATTCCGAGGAACTAGAGTAGGAGGAGGACTCAATATGTACAGACTGCATTCCTGCAATCCTTGGAGTTGGCAGAATACGTACAGAGCCACTCTCCAGATCTGTACCTAGCTCCACAACATTGACCCAATGGGCAGTGAGGGAAAGGTATCGTCCCTGTCCATGGCTACTGGTCCACGCATCGGTGGTCAGGTGGACCTTGCTACTGACGGCATTTAGTAGCGCATTTTTAATTTTTCCCTCCACATGCTTTTGCAGGGCAGGGACAGATTGCCTGCTGAAATAAAAGCAGCTGGGCACATTGTATTGTGGAACTGCCAATGACATAAAGTTCCGGAATGTGTCAGTCTCCACCAGCCTGAATGACAGCATCTCAAGGGCCAGTAGTTTGGCAATGCCGGCATTCAGAGCCAGTGCTCGGGGATGGTTTGCCGAGTATGGCCGCTTTTTCTCCCATGCCTGTGCTACCGATTGCTGGTGAGTGGCCTGGGAGGGTGCTGATGACTGCGAACGTGGTTTAGTGGGTGGAATTTCACTGGGTCTCTGGACAACAGTGGCAGTGGTTCTTCCATGGCGTTCCAGTGAGGAAGCCGAACCAGCTGTGTGTGAGCTGGAGGAAGAGGCCCCAACACGAGCTGAAGAGGTGGTAGGTGCTGCTGAAGGTTGGCCTACATCTTCAGTGTGTCTGTGTAACTCCACCTCGTGCTTGGTACGCACATGTTTCCACATATTTGTGGTGTTGAGGTTGCTCACATTTTTGCCTCGTTTTACTTTCTGATGACACAGCTTGCATTTGACAAAGCAAATGTCATCTGCAACTGTGTCAAAAAAAGACCACGCACTGCAAGTCCTGGGAGCGCCCGTTTTGTGTTTTGGAAGAGGATTGCTCCTCACGGGTGCCAAAGTGGAGGCTACAGGCAACCAAGTCTGCCCCCGCCCTCTCCCTCCTCTTTTGGCCGTTCGGGGAATCTCTTCCTCAGAGCTGCTCCCACCACCTTCCTGTGGCTGACGCCATGATGGGTCAAGGACCTCATCATCTCCACTCCCCTCTTCAAGCACCGGCTGGTCCTGGGTTGTCTCGCCAGCACCGTACGCACCAGAAATTGGCAACTGAGTCTCATCATCATCTGATGCATACTGAGGTGTGCTGACCATAGGCACTGGCCCACCCGCCTCTTCAGATTCAGAGGGACAAAGCAGTTGCGCATCACTGCATACTCCCTCTTCTTCACGCTCTAGAATGCTGCTTGGCTGGCCACCTCTTTCCAAGCCAACAGATTCTGAGAACAGAAGTAAAGATTGAGATGGCTCCTGTCCAGGGCTCTCAGACTGCCTGGGCAATTTGGCAGGTGGTGAAGAGACAGATGGTTGCTCTTCAGTGCTCTGGCCTTGGGAGGATGCGGAAGTCATTGAAGTGGATGCGTTAGCTGCCATCCATCCGACAACGGCTTCAATTTGTTCGTCACGCAGCAGTGGGGTACGGCGAGGTCCTACAAAGCTGCGCATGAAGGACTGTTGCCTGGTAAAAGTGGGGGATGCCGGGTCACTGGTGGCCGCAGCAGATACCGAATCCCCACGTCCTCTCCCTGCTGAATCCCCCCGTCCTCTCCCTGCTGAAACTCCACGGCCACGACCACGTGCCTTACTCCCTGCCTTCTTCATCTTGGTAGACTGATAAAGATAGGCAGAAAAGTAAAAAAGGGGTGGCTTAGTGTTCTTATTCCTGAACACCTGCTAACCAGTATAATAAACACTAATTTGGCTAAGAGTGTGTGTACTACACTTTAATATGATCTAATGTGGCCTAGACAACTGTAAAGTGGAGTGTTTGGTGAACTTTATTTCCTTTTTTTTTTTGGGTGGGGGGAAAGGAAAGGATGTGACCAAAGTTTGAAAGCTATAGTATCACAAACTTTTTGGAGCGATTACAATGCAGGAAGCTAACCTACAATGCAATTGATGAGGCTCCAAAAAATAGGGTGATACTAGCCTGGCTGGCCCTGAAGGGCACAAGCCAGCAAAAAGGCTCCTCTATCTAATCCTATATAGTGTTTGCAACCAACCAATGACAATGGATGCGGTTGGAAGCACACTAATAAAGGAGCAAAAATCTGGCTAAATTTGCTGCAAAAAAAGGACTATGTATGAGGCAGTGACGCACGCTGAGCGGACTACAGCTAGCGGTGGCTGTAGAACACACTGCAACGTGAGCTGCACTCACACACAGAGAGACCTATCAGACAGCCAAAAACAGTGCAGAGAAATGGGCTATAGCACTGAAAGGCTGCTGAAAGGCTCCGCTGTCCACTCCTTTAGTGTTTGCAACCAACGTATATGGATACGTATGGAAGCACACTATACAGGAGAAAAAAAAAGCAGCAATAAAAGAAAAATGTGTATGAGGCAAAGACACACGCTGGCCGGCCTACAAGCAGACGTGCCTGCAGGACACACTACACAGCGTGGGTCTGCACTCACACAGCCCTTGCAGACAGCTGTGAAAACAGCGCTGCTAGGGAAAAGCAAGCTACAGTGGTGGTTTATGTAGCCTGGGTTAAGCACTATATGTTTTGTGGAATCGCTATTTCTAACTGTCCCTCACAGTCTTCAACAGCAGCCTGTCCCTAACTGAATTCACAGCAGAGTGACCAGAAATGGCGGCTGCAGCGCTTTTTATAGTGCATCATGACATCATTTCAGCAGCCAATCACAGCCATGCCAGTAGTTAACATGCCTACATGCCTAACAGGATATGCCCACACTTCTGAGGATCCCCATTGGCTGAATCAAATCGAGCGGGCTCCTAGCATTATGGGAACTTCCGATTCCGGTATTCGATATGAAAAAAGTATCGGAACTAAGTATCGGAATTCCGATACAGCTAATATCGGCCGATACCCGATACTTGCGGTATCGGAATGCTCAACACTACTCATCACTGAACATAATGTTCTGTGTAAACTGAGGGTCCTGTTCCAATTTTTGTTGTGCCCATTCTGCAAATTCAGCGCACCGATCTGGGTCATCAATCATTCCCATTTTATTTAGGTGTATCCATACAAATGGCCCACCCTGTAGACAGATAGATAATAGCTAGATAGGTAGGTAGATAGATACAAAAATGAAGGCAGTACTCCAAAATTTAAAAAAAAATGTATTAGCCCATAGCGATGGCAACGTTTCGGTTCAAATGAGGACTTTTCTCAAGGCTCGAGAAACGTCCTCATTTGGATCGAAACGTTGCCGTCACTATGGGCTAATACATTTCAAGAATTTTCTATTTTGGGAGAGCTGCCTTCATTTTTGTATGTTTATTAGAGGATTGGTCTATGCCTAGGAGGCTCTGCACCCCTACTCCCCCCTTTTTTGCTGGTGCTGCCTTGATGTTTTCTAGATAGATAGATAGTATAGATAGATATAAAATAAGGTAATGTGTGTGTAGTTGCCTGTACATGTATTTATCAGTAGGTAAAAATTAATAAATAAATGAAAAAAATGACTTGGGGTCCCCCTTATTTGTAATAACCAGCTAAGGGAAAGCAGACAGCAGTGACTTGGTCTTAACAGTCTTGGAAGGGACCAATAGCCATGGACCGTCCCAGCATATAAATATCAGCTCACAGCTGTCTGCTTAGTCATTAGGGGGGACCCCCCAAAAATGACATGGATCCCCCCATAGTTTAATAACTAGCAAAAGCTAAGCAGAAAGCTGTGGGCTGATGTTAATAGGTTAGGAGGGTACATGGATATTGGCCCCTTCTTAGACTAATAAGACCAGCTCTCAGCCACTCCAGTAATAGCGCATCCATTAGATGCACCAATTTTGGTGCTTAGCCTCGGCTTTTCCAATGCTGCAATGGCAATCAGGTCTAATGGTTTTGGGGTTGATGTCAGCTGCATAATTTCCGCCAACATCAAGCCCAAGGGTTAGCAATTAAGAGGTGTCTGTCAGATACCCCCATTACTAACCCTCTAGTGAAATGAAAGAAATATACAAAAATCCTTTTTTGTAAAAAGCACTCCCAGACAAATTCCCTCTTTTCCTCATTTATTACAATAAAAAAATCCACAGCGGTCCGCCAAAGTCCATATGTAGGTCCCTCAACGTCATGCATAGGTTACCGTGAGAACCACCGGCTGTGATCTTAATGACATCCCCGATCATCACTGCCGTTGGTTCCCAGCCACTCAGTGTATTCCGGCAGTTGAGGATTGTCATGGGATATTGATCTGGATTACAGAATGAGTGCGGGAATGTTTTAGGGAAATAAATGGGTGAAAGAGGGTGTCTGTTTTTTTTATTTTAAAATAAAGAACTTCTCTGTGCGTGTTTATTGATTTTTACATACACGGTTAGTCATGGAGGTGCCTGACTGACACCTCTCCATTACTAACCCCTGGGCTTGATGGCAGATGTGGTTTTTGACAATTCACAGCTGTCATCAAAGCCATATATTACTGATTGCCACTGCACCAGTGCAATCGGAATGAGCCGAATGTGATGTGCCAATTCTGGGGTAGCTGTGGCCATCAGATATTAGAAGCCACAGCTTTCTGCTTTATCTGTGCTGGTTCATATATAGTGGGGGACCGCACACCTGATTTTAATTTAATTATTTATTTACTGATTAACTGTGAAAGAAAACTTCCAGCTTTTCCCAGGCGGCCGTGCTGACTACAACTGTCATCAGCGTTGCCTGGTCTTGTTGGTCATAGGGAGACCAAGGGAGGATGAAAACAATTGTACTCAGTGCCCGGTGTCTGGGAATAGCGCTAACTGCACTGGTTTTCCCAGCTGCCTGAGCTTTTCATTCTGGTACATGTCACACACATTACATACGGATTTCATCCCTGTGTCATTAGTATGCACGTGTGTGTGACGTATTGACGTCTGTGCTGCTGGAAAAAAATGGACATGTCCACGTGTGGGTCACATGGACACATGGTCCGTGTGACAGCATGGAAATGTGCACAGCCCCATAGATTTAAATGGGTCTACGTAGTACTCAGCCCAGTACTACAGTCCAGTCAGCAAGAGCCCTATTCTCAACCCACAGTTCCGCATCTTCTTTGCCCTCTAGGGAACTATATTGCCAGTCTGTCTGGTATGTATCTTCTCTGTCTCAGATGCTCTGGAACTCCCACGCGATGCATTGTCTTTGTCTCACGTACTGTACAATGTCCCATCTTGACCCATTACCTCTCCGAGTTAAAAACTATAGGCTGTACAGATGAGCATCCTTCCCTTGGACCTGTCTCCAGTTGTTCACTCCATTTTTCATTTACTACTCCTCTTCCATTAGGATCTCGCCATCCTCTTTCATGGTCTCCTTGATGAGATGGAGAATTGTCATCCATGGAGATGAAATTAGGCCTGTATTGTTCATGCAGAGGCACAATGACTTGATTAATGATGTTATTCAAGTAGTAGGGGCTTGTCACTGTACCATTTACTAAGTGTTTGACAGGTCTATATTGACTAGATACACCTGCCTACACTATATAAACTCATAGCCAAAAAATAAATTAATGGCACAAAGAGTATTGAAAAATAACATAATTTTATTCACAAATACATAAGTTCATATCACTGTGTGCACATAAATGCCTCAAAAACAAACTAAGAAAAACTCGACGCTCCCGGAAGAAGAACAGGCGAAACGTGCGTCGGGGTGAGTCGCGGCGGCAGTTTGGTCACATACCACAGGTATTACTTATTTCTTTACATGTTTCATGGTCCCCTGATTGTAGCCTAGAATATTGTTTATTACAAATGCGTTATAGTCCAGGCACTAGTGGTAGAGTAAAAACTGTGGCTACTCTGGCCGTTATAATATTACTCAGGACTATTGTATTGTTGTACTATTGGTTAAAGTTAACCCTATTGTGGATGTCATTGGATATACCATGTAGCGTTTATTTTATGTACTGTAGGTCTTGTTTGTGTCCAAACTAGCTGCATGCGAGTTTCTCCTAGTTTGTTTTTGAGGCATTTGTACACAGTGATATGATCTTATGTATTTGTGAATAAAATTATGTTATTTTTCTATACACTCCTTGTGCCATTAATTTATTTTTTGTCTCCGAGTTTATATAGAGGAATACGGAGTGAGACCTAGGTTTTTTTAGGTTTTAAGGACTAATATGTATACACCTGCCTACACTGTAACACCAAAGGCTCGTCTGCGGACAACAGTAGCTGATGTATAACACTCTCTTTGATATCTTCAACATCATTAGTGACCATCATTTCTGCTCAGCGTGAATCGTCTTTCATCAGTGAACAGCACTGAGGTCAACTGGTCCCTTGTCCATGCTCCCTGGCCCTTGCAATACAATGATGCCTGCGCCTGGTGGTGTGATCGGGTACTCTGCAGGTAGTCTAGCTCGCAGACCACGCTGATGTAAATGTTTTCGAATCGTCTGACATGACACTTGTGTGGCGCCCCTGAGGGTTCAGCCGCCACAGAGGTACTGCACCTCCTCCTGAGGTGTGGTACCTCACTATCCAGGTAAGGTGGAGACACCTGACCACACTCCAACACCTGCATCCCACACAACATAGTAGTGTAGCAAAGCACCCTTTGGTGGCTCCCTGCTTGGAACACGAAGCGTGCTGGGAGGCGGGTGGAGTTAGTTTGCACTAAAAGAGTGGGAAGAGAATAGGTTTTAGGCAGTTAGTCACAGGAGTCTGACGAGGTCAGTCTGTGAAAGGAGATCCCCTGAGTGGGATGGATGAAGGAAGTGCTGCAGCTGACCTCAGTGATCTGGGTCCGCTTGCACAGGAAAGAGACATTGATAGACAGCCTGACTCTCCATAAGAAGGAAAGGATTAGTACGGAACGTAAGGAGAAGAAGAGAACAAGGACCAGGGTTAGAGGAGAACCCTTCCCAAGTTCTAAGCGCAAGGCCGGGGTTCGGTCCCCGAGGTTGTATGGATACTAATGATCCTGCAGCAGACACCGGAGGAATAGAAGTAGTGACCACTTTACTCCCACACCAGACATGGGGGCACAACAGCAACATGTGTGAGCCGGGACTAGGTAGGAGTCCCCGAAGTAGACTACAGCTGTCTGCTGTACAAGTAGAGTTCATAGGAACATCTGACAGGAGGAACTCCAGTGTAACTCAGTACTGTGAGTACTTCACTTAAAGGCGCTAAGAGGGAGACGTTCAGAACAGGCACATATGTTGGCGGAGTGTTGGAAAGGAGTACTTCATCTTGCCTGGAAGTTGGCTGAACTCCTGACCCAGAGGACATGGCACAGATGCGGGCACCAGTACCACAATAGACTGTGAGTAAAGCTTTGGAACTACATGCCCTGGTGTCCTCCACTTATTCCTGCACCAACCTGTCCGACACCGCTACATCCCTCCTGCGCCCGACACTACACCATCTAAGTGTCACTTCACCTACACTGCCCTGGGACTACAGCCCTGCCTGTGGAGGGCTATAACATCATTGCTGCACTACACCATCTGTCCCAGAGGATCTGTCTGCAGCGTCGGCTTAACATTTGCCGAACACCACAGGTGGCGTCACGAATCACTTATAAACTTTCACCACCATAAGCACACTGAAACAACCCCTTTTGCAATGGAGCCCCAGGGCCACGGACCGGGTCACTGCTGCCATGACAACTCCCGTTGAGAAGATCAACCGGCCCGTTACCGAGTACCCCACGGCCCTGGCGAGTAAGGGCGCTCCAACTTGGGTATCTCCCTCCTTCCATAAATGTACCTGGAGTTATGTGGCATTCATCAACCATTCCCAAAGGACTTTGTTCACAATGAAGCGGTCATCAGAGTGGGATGTGGCCAAAGGACATCCACTTCTCTGCCTTTCTGTGATTTTTCCTGCCTCTCTGTACCTCTGTTGCAACCTGTTGATGAGACTCTGACCATCTAAGCTCAGTGACCACTTCCATCTGAGAACATCCTGCTTGAAGCCTCACACAGGTGAGGTATTGTTGATCAATTGTTAGTCTTGGTCTGATGATGTCAAATTGTGGCCAGTATAATGAGGAGGACTGTTTAATACCAATTCTAATTGAACCCTGAAATGTATTGGCTAGAGTTGAGCGATACCGTCCGATACTTCAAAGTATCGGATCGGAATGGATCGGCCGATCTTTAAAAAAAGTATCGGTATCGCCGATTCCGATACCGGAAGTCCCATTCAAGTCTATGGGACTTCCGGTATCGGAATAAGAAAAACCCTGTTTTTGCCTTGTACAGCCTCTCTGGGGTCTGTACGGGCCTTTCGGGGGGCTGTGCCGGCCTGCCAGGGGGTCTGTGCAGGCTCCGGTGGTCTGTGCCGGCCTGCCGGGGGGCTGTGCAGGCTCCGGTGGGCTGTGCCGGCCTGCCGGGGGGCTGTGCCGGCCTGCCGGTGGTCTGTGCAGGCTCCGGTGGGCTGTGCCGGCCTGCCGGTGGTCTGTGCAGGCTCCGGTGGGCTGTGCCGGCCTGCCGGGGGGCTGTGCCGGCCTGCCGGTGGTCTGTGCAGGCTCCGGGGGGCTGTGCCGGCCTGCCGGGGGGCTGTGCCGGCCTGCCGGTGGTCTGTGCAGGCTTCGGGGGTCTGTGCAGGCATCGTCCGATGGGACTACAAGTCCCATCGGGCGATGCCTGCTACCATGACAGTGATTGACACATTAGCCAATGATGGGACAGTAGTAGTCCCATCATCCGGCTAATGTGTTAAATGTTAAAAAAAAAAAAAAAAAATACTACATACATACTACATGCATGCTACATACATACTACATGCTACATACATACTACATGCTACATACATACTACATATATACTACATGCATGCTACATACATACTACATGCTACATACATACTACATGCTACATACATACTACATATATACTACATACATACTACATACATACTGCATGCTACATACATACTACATACATACTACATGCATGCTACATGCATGCTACATACATACTGCATGCTACATACATACTACATACATACTACATACATACTACATACATACTACATACATGCTACATGCATGCTACATGCATGCTACATGCATGCTACATGCTACATACATACCACATACATACTACATACATACTACATACATACTACATGCATGCTACATACATACTACATGCATGCTACATGCATGCTACATACATACTACATGCTACATACATACCACATACATACTACATACATACTACATACATACTACATGCTACATACATACTACATATATACTACATGCATGCTACATACATACTACATGCTACATACATACTACATATATACTACATGCATGCTACATACATACTACATGCTACATACATACCACATACATACTACATACATGCTACATGCTACATACATACTACATACATACTACATGCATGCTACATACATACTACATACATACTACATGCATGCTACATACATACTACATGCATGCTACATACATACTACATGCATGCTACATGCATGCTACATACATACTACATGCTACATACATACCACATACATACTACATGCATACTACATACATGCTACATGCTACATACATACTACATATATACTACATGCATGCTACATACATACTACATACATACTACATGCTACATACATACCACATATATACTACATACATACAATACATTCATACAATACATACATAGACATACAGTACATATAACATAGAGTAACATACTTACCAATACTTGTCACATTGTTCCCCGAAGCCATTGTCTTTTCCGGAATAAATATTAACATAACAAACCACAAAAATACTCACCCACGATCCGAAGCAGTCCACGAGTGTGTCCCACGACGATCTTGGGTAGAGAACGGCAGCATCAGATGATGCTGCCGTTCTCTACGGGCTGCAGGAATCCAATGACGGAAGGTAGGTATCCTTCCGCACTGTATTCCTCCGCCACTTAAAAAAAAAAAAAGTCCCTAGTCTCACTTTATGCCATTGCTGCGTGGGAAATTCCCACACAGCAATGGCATAAAGTGAGACTAGGGACTTTTTTTTTTTTTAAGTGGCGGAGGAATACAGTGCGGAAGGATACCTACCTTCCGTCATTGGATTCCTGCAGCCCGTAGAGAACGGCAGCATCATCTGATGCTGCCGTTCTCTACCCAAGATCGTCGTGGGACACACTCGTGGACTGCTTCGGATCGTGGGTGAGTATTTTTGTGGTTTGTTATGTTAATATTTATTCCGGAAAAGACAATGGCTTCGGGGAACAATGTGACAAGTATTGGTAAATATGTTACTCTATGTTATATGTACTGTATGTCTATGTATGTATTGTATGAATGTATTGTATGTATGTAGTATATATGTGGTATGTATGTAGCATGTAGTATGTATGTAGTATGTATGTAGCATGCATGTAGCATGCAGTATGTATGTAGCATGCATGTAGCATGCAGTATGTGTGTAGCATGCATGTAGTATATATGTAGTATGTATGTAGCATGCATGTAGTATATATGTAGTATGTATGTAGCATGTAGCATGTATGTAGTATGTATGTAGTATGTTTGTGGTATGTATGTAGCATGTAGTATGTATGTAGCATGCATGTAGCATGCATGTAATATGTATGTAGCATGCATGTAGTATGTATGTAGCATGCATGTAGTATGTATGTAGTATGTATGTAGTATGTATGTAGCATGTAGCATGTATGTAGTATGTATGTGGTATGTATGTAGCATGCATGTAGTATATATGTAGTATGTATGTAGCATGCATGTAGTATATATGTAGTATGTATGTAGCATGTAGCATGTATGTAGTATGTATGTAGTATGTATGTGGTATGTATGTAGCATGTAGTATGTATGTAGCATGCATGTAGTATGTATGTAGTATTTTTTTTTTTTTTTTTTAACATTTAACACATTAGCCGGATGATGGGACTACTACTGTCCCATCATTGGCTAATGTGTCAATCACTGTCATGGTAGCAGGCATCGCCAGATGGGACTTGTAGTCCCATCGGACGATGCTTGCACAGACCCCCGGACATCAGCACAGCCCCCCGGCAGGCCGGCACAGCCCCCCGGCAGGCCGGTACAGACCCCCACAGGGTGCACAGACCACCGGCAGGCCGGCACAGCCCCCCGGCAGGCCGGTACAGACCCCCACAGGGTGCACAGACCACCGGCAGGCCGGCACAGCCCCCCGGCAGGCCGGTACCGACCCCGGGCAGTCCACACAGCCCCCCGGCAGGCCGGCAGAGACCCCCGGAAGGCCCGAAATGACGGCGCATCATGATGCGCACACACCGCGCATCATGATGACGTCAGGCCGTCAATCAACTTTGAACTTCCGATTCCGATGCCAAATTCCGATATTGAAAAAATATCGGAAGTCGGTATCGGAATTCCGATACAGCAAGTATCGGCCGATACCCGATACTTGCGGTATCGGAATGCTCAACACTAGTATTGGCCGATTCATGGATCAAACACCTGTTGCGGATTTTGCCATTAAGCTCCTTGTTAGAGAACAGCAAGTTGTGCGAAAAGTACTGAAACATTGAACAGTTGGATGTGTTCATTCAGAAGTTTAGAGAAGGTCACATCAACTTCACCTGAAAAGGTTAGAGCAAAGGCATTTTAGATACATCCTGAAATTTCACCCGAAAGCCAAATATCCTTAACTTTTTGTGAGTAGTGTATATGTTTCTAGTTAGAAAAAAAATCTGAATTTTAAAAAAAAAATTGTTGTGTCACCATTTTCCATTACCCATAACTGGTGCTGTGTCTTATGTATGGAAAGCTATTATTTTCATGGGGATAATTTGGGTGTACTTGAGATGTTTTCATGGCTTTTTATTGAATTTTTTGTGAAAGCAGTAGAAAAATGGCAATTTTTTTTGGCTTTACAGAGTGAAACCATAAGGGCAGAAGTCTGAACAGTCGGGCCCTGTCCTGCTCTGCCCCATCCGTATTGAGATTGGCTGACACAAGTTGAGATTTGTTGAGGTTGCGATGGCTTTTACACTTTATTTACTTCCTACAGGGTACATAATCATTTTTGTCATTTTTTCTTGGGTTTTGTCTTTTAAACCATATAGAATAAATAATAATTTTATACTTTAATACATCTGACTCTACCAGGTGTGGAAAAAACAAACATATTTATTTAAAAAGAAAACTTGAATTTATTAATTTTTGGATTGGAAAAAAGGGGGGATGAGTCAAACTTTTTAAACAATTTTTAATGTATTTTAAAATTTTAAAAACTGTGAAAAATGTTTTGCTTTTCCTTTAGCAACATGCAAGATTTTAATCAGGGATCGTTTTATCACTTGTACTATAAACTACAATACTTAACCATGCAATATTTAGTGATATTACCGATCTTCTATGAAGCCCAGGAGTACAAAGATGGCAACCCAACTGCAAAGATGGCAACGCAAGATGACAAAGGCCACATTGGAACCGAACCACTAATTTTCAGGAGCATAAAAGTGGCGAAACAGCAGCGACCAGACCTAACTTTCATTGAAAATGTGAGGGGCAGGTGCTGGCAGTATAACACAGTGGGCACCTGGCATGAATGTGTCATGATCCATGCTGGATCAGGACTGATAAAAAGCACAGGTAACCTTTTTTTTTGTTAAGCTGTGCTTAAGTTTGGTTTTTGCCCCCCGGTGGACATTAGGATTATTGCACTGTGGAGTCTTTTGTTCTAAATTTGCCCCCGGTCGTGGTGAGCGTCATTGCACTCTGGTTTCTTTAGTTAGTGCACATGATTATAATGCAGGTGTGATTGCTCTGGCTCTGATATAAAAGAGTCACAGGTGTTGCAATCAGTGTTGGTGATAATGTTCATTTCAACCATCCTTGGTGGAGGAAGGAGCTGGAGAGCGTTCCTTGCAGCACTGTCTTAGCCCTGGTGTGGAAGGAGTCAGAGGGGATTTCCTTGTCGCTCTGACAGAGCTTGGTGGCAGCTATTCAGGAGGAGAACTGCATTCTGTTGGTGGACTCTGTTGCCAGGAGCAAGTGCAACAGAGTAAAGCTAAGTGGTGTTTCCCTGTTTGTGTTTTTCCTTAGTGTATATTAGTACAGCGGTGGGGCCAGTGCCTGCGCCACCCAGCTCCCTAGCAAGGGATAGGTGTAGGGTGTGCCAGGGCGACAGGTATCCTGAGCGGCGCCTGGTGCGGAACTGGCATAGGGAACGTTAGGAGCGTTAGGGACACTGACTCAGGGGAGTGCAGGAGGTCTCCACGTCCCCTTTCCCTATCGCAGGGCCCACCATTGTAACTGTTTCCCCTTTCCCCGTGTCTTGTTGTTGTAGTACCGGCAGGCTGGCCGTGTCACACAGGACAGTATCACGTGCCGCATCTTGTAGTTCAGTTACCGGCCTGCGGGTCGTGTCACACAGGACGGGTTATCATGACAGAATGGTGCAGACTCAGATCCTGAGCCTGAGCAACCGGATGCACCGCACATATTCAGAGCATGGTCTTAATATTATTGTTGCAGTATTACTAGCCTCAAAACCCGTTTCATAGGTTCTGTCTGGAATTGCATTGTTTACAACATCTGTAAATTTTGCTAAAACTAAGGCTCCTTTATAGATGCTTCTGCCTTGAATCAGACGCTGTGATCTCAGCAGGTAATTTCATGAGAAATATAGGCTCTTATCATAATGCAAAATGTTAATCTGCAAAGTCTGCAAACCCGAACGATATTCTAGATAAATCTTGTTTGGGGATGATATTTCAAAAACTTAATTTCAGAAGTTTCAGCCGCCGCCGGCTCATATCAAGTTCCAACTTTACTGTCTGTAATCAACGACAGGTGTCAGGTTTAATAGAATCATCATGTCAAATTCTCCATCCTCTCGTCTCTGACGGGCTCCCACTGCATTACCATCACAATGATATTACCCGCAAATGAGCACAATTGGATTGTGGTGTTTAATCAAATAAAAAATTGAAAAAAGACAGAAATTGTCAAAGTTCCCCGCATCAGTTACATGGACACAAAAGTCAGTATTAGTTATAAGTTAAACGTAGAGTTTTAATTGCTTACATTCTAAAGGGAAAAATAACATCTGATACTCTACAAGAGAGAGGACCGTGTCAATAAGAGCTGACACCAAACAGGAGAGAGGACCCTGCATATAAGAGCTGACACTCTACAGGAGAGAGGACCCTGCACATAAGAGCTGACACTATAAAGGAGAGAGGGCCCTGCCCATAAGAGCTGACACTACAGGAGAGAGGACCCTGCACATAAAAGCTGACAGTCTACAGGAGAAAGGACCCTGCACATAAGATCTGACACTCTATAGGAGAGAGGTTCCTGCACATAAAAGCTGACACTCTACAGGAGAGAGGTCCCTGCACATAAGAGCATTCGATCTACAGGAGAGAGGACCCTGCACATAAGAGCATATGCTCTACAGGAGAGAGGACCCTGCACATAAGATCTGACACTCTACAGGAGAGAGGATCCTGCACATAAAAGTTGACACTCTACAGGAGAGAGGTCCCTGCACATAAGAGCATACGATCTACAGGAGAGAGGACCCTGTACCTAAGAGCTGATGCTCTACAGGAGAGAGGACCCTGCACATAAGAGCTGATGCTCTACAGGAGAGAGGACCCTGCACATAAGAGCTGACACTCTACAGGAGAGAGGACCCTGCCCATAAGAGCTGACACTCTACAGGAGAGAGGTCCCTGCACATAAGAGCTGACACTCTACAGGAGAGAGGTCCTTGCACATAAAAGCTGACAGTCTACAGGAGAGAGGTCCCTGCACATAAGAGCTGACTCTACAGGAGAGAGGACCCTGCACATAAAAGCTGACAGTCTACAGGAGAAAGGACCCTGCACATAAGATCTGACACTCTACAGGAGAGAGGACCCTGCCCATAAGAGCTCACACTCTACAGGAGAGAGGACCCTGCACATAAGAGCTGACACTCTACAGGAGAGAGGACACTGCCCATAAGAGCTGACACTCTACAGGAGAGAGGACCCTGCACATAAGAGCTTACACTCTACAGGGGAGATGATCCTGCACATAAGAGCTGACACTCTACAGGAGAGAGGACCCTGACCATAAGAGCTGACACTCTACAGGAGAGAGGACCCTGACCATAAGAGCTGACACTACAGAATAAAGGACCCCACTGAGCATAAGAGCTTACCCCACTGACCATAAGAGCTTACACTCTACAGGGGAGATAGTACCCTGCTGACCATAAGAGCTGACACTCTACAGGAGAGAGGACCCTGCACATAGGAGCTGACAATCTACAGGAGAGAGGACCCTGCACAGAGGAGCTGACAATCTACAGGAGAGGACCCTGCCAATAAGAGCTGACCCTACAGGAGAGAGGACCCTGCACATAAGAGCTGACACTCTACAAGAGAGAGGACCCTGCACATAAGAGCTGACACTCTACAGGAGAGAGGACCCTGCCAATAAGAGCTGACCCTACAGGAAATAGGACCCTACACATAAGAGCTGACATTCCACAGGAGAGAGGACCCTGAACATAAGAGCTGACACTCTACAGGAGAGAGGACCCTGACCATAAGAGCTGACACTATACAGGAGAGATGAACCTGCACATAAGACCTGACACTCTACAGAAGAGAGGACCCTGCCAATAAGAGCTGACCCTACAGGAGAGAGGACCCTGCACATAAGAGCTGACACTCTACAGGAGAGAGGTCCCTGCACACAAGAGCTGACACTCTACAGGAGAGAGGACCCTGTCAATAAGGGCTGACACTACAGGAGAGAGGACCCCACTGAGCATAGGAGCTTACACTCTACAGGAGAAAGGACCCTGCACATAAGATCTGACACTCTACAGGAGAGAGGACCCTGCCCATAAGAGCTCACACTCTACAGGAGAGAGGACCCTGCACATAAGAGCTGACACTCTACAGGAGAGAGGACACTGCCCATAAGAGCTGACACTCTACAGGAGAGAGGACCCTGCACATAAGAGCTTACACTCTACAGGGGAGATGATCCTGCACATAAGAGCTGACACTCTACAGGAGAGAGGACCCTGACCATAAGAGCTGACACTACAGAAGAAAGGACCCCACTGAGCATAAGAGCTTACCCCACTGACCATAAGAGCTTACACTCTACAGGGGAGATAGTGCCCTGCTGACCATAAGAGCTGACACTCTACAGGAGAGAGGACCCTGCACAGAGGAGCTGACAATCTACAGGAGAGAGGACCCTGCACAGAGGAGCTGACAATCTACAGGAGAGGACCCTGCCAATAAGAGCTGACCCTACAGGAGAGAGGACCCTGCACATAAGAGCTGACACTCTACAAGAGAGAGGACCCTGCACATAAGAGCTGACACTCTACAGGAGAGAGGACCCTGCCAATAAGAGCTGACCCTACAGGAAATAGGACCCTACACATAAGAGCTGACATTCCACAGGAGAGAGGACCCTGAACATAAGAGCTGACACTCTACAGGAGAGAGGACCCTGACCATAAGAGCTGACACTATACAGGAGAGAGGAACCTGCACATAAGACCTGACACTCTACAGAAGAGAGGACCCTGCCAATAAGAGCTGACCCTACAGGAGAGAGGACCCTGCACATAAGAGCTGACACTCTACAGGAGAGAGGTCCCTGCACACAAGAGCTGACACTCTACAGGAGAGAGGACCCTGTCAATAAGGGCTGACACTACAGGAGAGAGGACCCCACTGAGCATAGGAGCTTACACTCTACAGGAGAAAGGACCCTGCACATAAGATCTGGCACTCTACAGGAGAGAGGACCCTGCCCATAAGAGCTCACACTCTACAGGAGAGAGGACCCTGCACATAAGAGCTGACACTCTACAGGAGAGAGGACACTGCCCATAAGAGCTGACACTCTACAGGAGAGAGGACCCTGCACATAAGAGCTTACACTCTACAGGGGAGATGATCCTGCACATAAGAGCTGACACTCTACAGGAGAGAGGACCCTGACCATAAGAGCTGACACTCTACAGGAGAGAGGACCCTGACCATAAGAGCTGACACTACAGAAGAAAGGACCCCACTGAGCATAAGAGCTTACCCCACTGACCATAAGAGCTTACACTCTACAGGGGAGATAGTACCCTGCTGACCATAAGAGCTGACACTCTACAGGAGAGAGGACCCTGCACAGAGGAGCTGACAATCTACAGGAGAGAGGACCCTGCACAGAGGAGCTGACAATCTACAGGAGAGGACCCTGCCAATAAGAGCTGACCCTACAGGAGAGAGGACCCTGCACATAAGAGCTGACACTCTACAAGAGAGAGGACCCTGCACATAAGAGCTGACACTCTACAGGAGAGAGGACCCTGCCAATAAGAGCTGACCCTACAGGAAATAGGACCCTACACATAAGAGCTGACATTCCACAGGAGAGAGGACCCTGAACATAAGAGCTGACACTCTACAGGAGAGAGGACCCTGACCATAAGAGCTGACACTATACAGGAGAGAGGAACCTGCACATAAGACCTGACACTCTACAGAAGAGAGGACCCTGCCAATAAGAGCTGACCCTACAGGAGAGAGGACCCTGCACATAAGAGCTGACACTCTACAGGAGAGAGGTCCCTGCACACAAGAGCTGACACTCTACAGGAGAGAGGACCCTGTCAATAAGGGCTGACACTACAGGAGAGAGGACCCCACTGAGCATAGGAGCTTACACTCTACAGGAGAAAGGACCCTGCACATAAGATCTGGCACTCTACAGGAGAGAGGACCCTGCCCATAAGAGCTCACACTCTACAGGAGAGAGGACCCTGCACATAAGAGCTGACACTCTACAGGAGAGAGGACACTGCCCATAAGAGCTGACACTCTACAGGAGAGAGGACCCTGCACATAAGAGCTTACACTCTACAGGGGAGATGATCCTGCACATAAGAGCTGACACTCTACAGGAGAGAGGACCCTGACCATAAGAGCTGACACTCTACAGGAGAGAGGACCCTGACCATAAGAGCTGACACTACAGAAGAAAGGACCCCACTGAGCATAAGAGCTTACCCCACTGACCATAAGAGCTTACACTCTACAGGGGAGATAGTACCCTGCTGACCATAAGAGCTGACACTCTACAGGAGAGAGGACCCTGCACAGAGGAGCTGACAATCTACAGGAGAGAGGACCCTGCACAGAGGAGCTGACAATCTACAGGAGAGGACCCTGCCAATAAGAGCTGACCCTACAGGAGAGAGGACCCTGCACATAAGAGCTGACACTCTACAAGAGAGAGGACCCTGCACATAAGAGCTGACACTCTACAGGAGAGAGGACCCTGCCAATAAGAGCTGACCCTACAGGAAATAGGACCCTACACATAAGAGCTGACATTCCACAGGAGAGAGGACCCTGAACATAAGAGCTGACACTCTACAGGAGAGAGGACCCTGACCATAAGAGCTGACACTATACAGGAGAGAGGAACCTGCACATAAGACCTGACACTCTACAGAAGAGAGGACCCTGCCAATAAGAGCTGACCCTACAGGAGAGAGGACCCTGCACATAAGAGCTGACACTCTACAGGAGAGAGGTCCCTGCACACAACAGCTGACACTCTACAGGAGAGAGGACCCAGTCAAAAAGGGCTGACACTACAGGAGAGAGGACCCCACTGAGCATAGGAGCTTACACTCTACAGGAGAGAGGACCCTGACCATAAGAGCTGACTGTATACAGAAGAGAGGACCCTGCACAGAAGAGGTAACACTCTACAGGACAGAGGACCTTGCACATAAGAGCTGACACTCTACAGGACAGAGGACCTTGCACATAAGAGCTGACACTTTACAGGAGAGAGGACACTGCACATAAGAGCTGACACTCTACAGGAGAGAGGACCCTGAGCATAAGAGCTGAGGGGTCGCCCTCGCTCGCCCAGGGCAGTGGGGTGTATTCGGTACCGGGCCGGTGTCAGGGGGAAAGTTTCACGGCAGCTGTGAACCGGTCTGTGGCCCTGGGCGCCCAATATCAATGGCGGTGATGTTAATGGTGTTAAACTTTATATAGATAGTTCTTGACGCCATCCGTGGTGTTTGGCAAGGGAGATGGTAAGCCAATGCTGCATACAGATCCGCTGGGACTGATGGTGTGGTGCAGCAGAGATGGTATAGCTCCCCACAGGTGGAGCTGTAGTCCCAGGGCAGTGTAGGTGCAATGGATGAGGAGAGGCGCAGAATGGTATAGATGTTGGTACCCAGGTGTAGTGGTGCGGGAATAACTGGAGGACACCAGGGTATGCGGTTCCAAAGCTTTACTCACTGTTTGCAGTTCACACCACTGCCTGCCTCCGTACTGTGTTCTCCAGGTCAGGGCTGCAGCCAACCTCCAGGCAGGATAGGATTCTCCCTTCCACACTCCGCCAACATGTACCTTACTGAATGACTCCTCCAATGCGCCTTTAGGTGCGTAGCACTCCAGTACTTAGTTACCCTGGAATGCCTCTCTCTAGGTGTTCCTAGTCTTTACTTGTATGACAGACAGCTGTAGCCTGCTTCGGGGACTCCTCTCTGCGTCCCGGCTCTCTATTCAGTTGCTGTTGTGTCCCAAGTCTATGATGGGAGCAAGGCGTTAGTGGCTCACTACTCCTCCGGTGTCTGTTGACGGACATAAAGATCCAATCAACCTCAGGGACCGGGCCCCGGCCTTTGCGCTCTCTGGACTGGAAGGGTTCTCTGTTGTGAGTTCATTTTCCCCTTCATTACTGAGGCCCGAGGAACTCCCTCTTCTGGTAAAGAAAGGTAGTGAGCCTGATTGTCAAACACCTGAGGCTGATGATTGTGACTTGGCTGAGTGGAGTTACGGACTGGATATAATGCTGCTGACGCCCTTCTGCCCTGCGGGTGATTTCTCTGTGGGATCCTTGGAGACCAGTCTGAATTCCTGCTCCTCCAAAGCTAAGTTTGCTGCTCGGCCTTTTGCTTTTGTGCTTTGACTTTGTTTTTGCTTTGTTTTTCTGGATTTCTGCCATTCCCTGCTGGGGTGTGCTGAATTCATTTAGCTCTGTCTTCTGAAAATACCTGAGTGCTGATTCAGTTTTGGAAGCCTAGCTGCTTCAGGGCCTTTTTCATATCAGCTGGTTGGCTTATGTCTTTGATAGGGTTTTGGCAGATTGCAGACAGCAGCCTTCCTGTCCTTTCCTATCTAGGTAGTTTTGGGGCCCCGTCTTTGCTCAGTCTATCTTTCTGTCTGTGTTAGTATTTTCATCTTGCTTCACCGTCATTATATGTTGGGGGCTGCCTATTGCTTTGGGGTCTCCTCTGGGGCAGTTTAGATTTCCCCTTTCTTTCTTTAGGCCTATGTATTTCTCCGGCTGTGTTCGAGGGGTCTAGGGCATCGTAGGAACCCCCCACGGCTACTGCTAGTTGTGTTGATAGGTTCAGGGGTCTGCAATCTGATAGTTGCCAACTTCTCTGGTTTTCTGGACTTAGCTTGTATTTCTGCTTTTGCCTCCTACGGTGACTCATTCATAACAGTTCTCTATCTTTGTTCAACCAGCTTCCCACCGCCCTTCTATTCTCCTTCGTTCCGATCTGTTCTATCTCTCTCTTATGGAAGGTTAGGCTATCAATCTTATCAGTCTCTTTCTCTGTCTTTCCCGTGCCAGCAGCCCAGATCACTGGAACCTGCTGCAGCACGTCCCTCAGACATCAATCTTCTCTCTCCTCTCTCCTCTAACCAACTAACTCACTAACTCACACTCTTCCCACTCTTTTATATCATCTTACTCCACCCGCCTCCCAGCACATCTCGTGTTACGAAGTGGGGTTCCACGAGGGGTACTCTGCTAACCCCCAGCCTGAAGCTGTTAGGTGGCCCCACTGAACTATCCTGTGTGTGGAATGCAGGTGTGGAGTGTGGTCAGGAGTTCCCACCTTACCTGGATGGTGGGGCACTACACCTTAGAAAAAGGTGCAGTACCTCTGTGGCGACTGAAGCCTCAGGGGCGCCACATAGACACTCTACAGGAGAGAAGACCCTGCACATAAGAGCTGACACTTTACAGGAGAGAGGACCCTGCACATAAAAGCTGACACTCTTCAGGAGAGAAGACGCTGCACTTAAGAGTTAACACTCTACAGGAAAGAGGACCCTGCACATAAGAGCTGACACTCTACAGGAGAGAGGACCCTGCACATAAGAGCTAACATTCTACAGGAGACAGGACCCTGCACATAAGAGCAGACTCTCTACAGGAGAGAAGACCCTGCACATAAGAGCTGACACTTTACAGGAGAGAGGACCCTGCACATAAGAGCTGACACTCTACAGGAGAGAAGACGCTGCACATAAGAGCTAACACTCTACAGGAAAGAACCCTGCACATAAGAGCTGACACTCTACAGGACAGGAGAGAGGACCCTGCACATAAGAGCAGACTCTCTACAGGAGAGAGGACCCTGCACATAAGAGCTAACACTCTACAGGAGAGAAGACCCTGCACATAAGAGCTGACACTTTACAGGAGAGAGGACCCTGCACATAAGAGCTGACACTCTACAGGAGAGAAGACGCTGCACATAAGAGCTAACACTCTACAGGAAAGAGGACCCTGCACATAAGAGCTAACATTCTACAGGACAGGAGAGAGGACCCTGCACATAAGAGCAGACTCTCTACAGGAGAGAGGACCCTGCACAAAAGAGCGAACACTCTACAAGAGAGAGGATCCTGCACATAAGAGCCAACACTCTACAGGAAAGAGGATCCTGCACATAAGAGCTGACTCTCTACAGGAGAGAGGTCCCTGCACATAAGAGCTGACACTCTACAGGAGAGAGGACCCTGACTAAAAGAGCTGACACTCTACAGGAGAGAGAACCCTGCACATAAGAGCTGACACTCTACAGGAGAGAGGATCCTGCATATAAGAGCTGACACTCTACAGGAGAGAGGATCCTACACATAAGAGCTGACACTCTACAGGAGAGCGGACCCTGCACATAAAAGCTGACACTCTACAGGACAGAGGACCCTGCCTATAAGAGCTGACACTCTACAGGAGAGAGGACCCTGCACATAAGAGCTGACACTACAGGAGAGAGGACCCTGCACATAAGAGTTGACACTACAGGAGAGAGGACACTGACTATAAGAGCTGACACGCTACAGGAGAGAGGACCCCACACATAAGAGCTGACACTCTACAGGAGAGAGGATCCTGCACATAAGAGCTGACACTCTACAGGAGAGAGGATCCTGCACATAAGAGCTGACACTCTACAGGAGAGTGGACCCTGCACATAAGAGCTGACACTCTAAAGGAGAGAGGACCCTGCACATAAGAGCTGACACTACAGGAGAGAGGACCCTGCGCATAAGAGCTGACACTCTACAGGAGAGAGGACCCTGCCCATAAGAGCTGACACTCTACAGGAGAGAGGATCCTGCACATAAGAGCTGACACTACAGGAGAGAGGACCCTGCACATAAGAGTTGACACTACAGGAGAGAGGACCCTGCACATAAGAGCTGACACTCTACAGGAGAGAGGATCCTGCACATAAGAGCTGACACTCTACAGGAGAGCGGACCCTGCCTATAAGAGCTGACACTCTACAGGAGAGAGGACCCTGCACATAAGAGCTAATACTACAGGAGAGAGGACCCTGCACATAAGAGCTGACACTCTACAGGAGAGAGGACCCTGCACATAAGAGCTGACACTCTAGAGGAGAGAGGACCCTGCACATAAGAACTCTGGGGTATGGTCTGTATTCATTTTAGGGAGTCCTGAAGAAGGTAAAAAAAAATCAGGACACAAGGAAAAACTTTGTTCCCTTTTTGTAAGTTGCAGAATACAGAGTTTTGTAAAAGTCAAATAGAATTACTACCCAATCGAATAGTTTTACCAATTTCTTATAAATAGATAAACAAGAACATAAGAATTTCTTGAATTTTTTAATATTGAATGATTCCTTTTTTTCTTACAATGGCTCAGTTCTAAATCGTTTCCGTTTTTATTTTTACTTTATTTTTTATATCTTCTACATTTCAATGATCTTTTATCGCGCATTTATGATATCATTTCGAGGTGATTCCCTTTGTTACCGTTGCTTGGATTTAGACTTTCTCGGGTTCTTCAGACTCTCGGTGAACATTGTAATGATTTTTCCCTGTGTAGCAATGAAATGAGAGACACTGCGTCGTTCCAAAACTACATCAAAAGGGAGAGGGGCCCCCCAGTAAAATTGATGGCGCTGCCCGTACGAAAAACAAAACCTCAGCACTTCTTTTTTCGGAGAAAATAGGAGAAAAGCTTTGAATTTTCAGGAAAGTCTTTTTTTTTTAATGCTTTATGTTTTTATAACTACAGTCTCTATCCAACCACTGGAATTTAATCTAGATAAATCTTTACTGATCGACAAACCGGGCTCCTAAAGAGCTCTTGTCCTGCAGGTGCAATTGATGAGGCAGCATAGCTCCGGTAATGCAGCTTCCAGGGAACATTGCTGTCTTTGTCAGTGCCATCATTTACAAGGAATGCAATGGGATATTAGCTGCAAAGGTCAATGGGGTGGAATATATATGTGTTTGAAAAGTTTAACCAAGCGACGGATTTTTACAGTGTCTAACATAGTCTAAATGGGAAGTTGTTTTCAGAAAATGACGTATTGCTTAAACCAGGTTTAATGCACTTCCAATTTTCTAGATTTACCATTCTAAACAATCCAGAGTGCAGCTTTGTATTTTCTTAGCATTATTGTGTTAGCTGGCACCTGTTCACACGAGTTGGAATGTGAAAAATGTTACTCTAGTCATCAAAATGTTGTGGCATATATTGGTATGAATTCGTTGGCTGTGCTCGGCAATTCCAGTTCTGGGCTTAGCTCTGTCCAAAAAGGCCAAAATTCACATAAATATTGAGCAACTATGAGGTGCACAAATATTTTGTGACATTTGAAATGTTTTTTTTTTCCATGCCAGAATACGGACAAAAAACATTTGATGAATCAGGGTCTTCATTCACACGACCATGAAGCGTGGACCTTGCTCAGAAAACAATACCCAACCGGTGGTTTTCTTGACCTGAACTAATAGCTCCATATATCCAAATTCCAAAGAATGAAGCACTCATCATTCCATAAAACACGTTTTTTCAAGCTTCAATAAAACAATGGACACAGGAGAATATAGACAGCTTGGTGGATGATGGACGTTTTGCGTCAGGCTACGCTTCAACGGGTTCTGATAACTTCAACGGATTTTGATGTTGGTATCAAGACCCATTGAAGAGTAGTCTGACGAGAAACGCTTGTGGCTCACCAGGCTGCCAGTATCCTCCTGCATTCATGTTTTTATTGCAGCTGGAATAAAAGTGTTTTTTTATGGGATGCAGAGCGACACTTTTTTAATCTCTGTAATTTGGATTGCCATTGCTCATGTGGTTGAGCATCACGACATCCCTGCAGTCAGAAGGTGTTAATAAATGGTCCCCTGTCCCCTGATGTAGAGTTGTTGGATGGTGCCTGATCGATCTACTGCTTAATGGCTCCTATGTTGCAGTTAGCTTAGGTCATGCGGCTCGCTGGTTGGGCTGGGTTTTGCTGTCTGAGCAAGGCCAAATTTCACAAATGTATGAGTTTGACCTTAAGTGCAATAAAAGAAAACGCAGGGTCAACACTTTTATACTTCTCCTGTAAATAACTATTTATTATTTAGCAGGTTTCATAGTTATTCAGCTAAACTCGCCCATCCAAAACTTAAGGCTGCTAAGCAAAAGTTAATCAGATTTTTAAGCTTAAAATGGTCATAGAACATGAAACGTCATCCTCATAAAAATTCATTACAAAATGAGCGACAATAAAAAAATCTTCTCCCATAGTAGAAATGATAAAGTCACTTGTCCAGGAGGATCCAAAGATATATATACTACCCATCACTGAAATTGCTACACCAAGAAGGAAAAGTGGTGGAATTATAAAAATCACAGGATGGATAGACATGCTACTGATGTTCAGATGATGAAAACATTGAAATAACATTTTGAAAACACCTTGATTTATTCAGTATGGAGTAGGAGCACCTCACACAGCCTTGGCCTGAGTAAATCATCAAGATCCACTGCTGGCAGCTCCTATGTAGTTGCCGTTCAATGGCATCCTAGATGTGCACAATGGGACAAGTCTGGATTAGTTACAACCACGGTAGTACGTTTAGGCCATGGACACTGCTCACAGTAGCACCAGTAACATGCGGCCTGGTGTTGTCGTGTTGAAAAACAGCTCCTTAGACCCTTTGGAGAAATGACCACCACACCACTGGTTCCAGGACCAAGACTAGACTAGAGGGGTCTGACTACCATACATTATGCCACCCCACCTCACAATCCTAATAGTTGGACAGGTGTAATGTTCCCTCATGAAGGTCTATTCATGGCTTTACTCTTGCGATGTCCAGATCAATCTCCAGCTATCGTTGTTTCCAAGACTAAAGTTTGACTCATTGCTGAAAAGGATAGACCTCCATTACAGACTACATTGCCGTTTTTATCTGCACAATGATGAACTTTGAGAGGCCAGATGGTGTGATGTCAATGGAAAACCTGTAGCTGGCATCTGGCTCGCGGTCAAATGTCGTGCAGATGCCTTCTGGTGGTTTGTGTAGACACTGTTTGATGCATTAGGCTCGTTATGTGATGTCTAATTTCACTTGCGATACAGAATGGATCAATCATGGAATTAATAGTGTAGTCATATCTCCAAAGTGTCCCAGGAACCATTTATCAATATGAAAACTCCAGGCCGAAAGTTGCTCATACATGGCCTAAATGTGCTACCATGGTCTACAGCAGTGTTCCCCAACTCCAGTCCTCAAGAGAAACCAACAGGTCAGGTTTTAAGGATTTCCTTAGTATCGCCCAGGTGGTGGAATTTTTGCCTGTAGGTGAGCAGATCTTACCTGTGCAATTTTAAGGGAAATCCTGAAACCATGACCTGTTGGTGGCTCTTGAGGACTGGAGTTGGGGAACACTGGTCTACAGCATCTCCGGGAATTGTGTCCCATTGGGAAGATCTGGTCTATCCATCCTGTGATTTCCATAATTCCATGACTTTTCCTTCTTGGTGTTGCAATTTCAATGTTGAGGGGTGTAGATATTACTAAGTTGCACACCGGTTAAAATTAAAGATAAAGTGGCGGACCCCTTTTATGTATTTTCTAATGCAGCATTATACATTAGAATTTGGAAATTCTATCATGGTATTACATGGTGCCGTTTCATCAAAGCTTACACCACAAAAGTGGCGTAAAAACCTTGAAGATGTGCACAGCTTTACCCAACATAGAGTTGTGCCAAAAAATCCGTGGCTTTTGGCATTTTCACAACAGTTTGGCTCAGCTCTGCCCATTTCAGTTGGAGTTGGGCAGGACATAGCATGGTCATGAAAAATGACGCTAAGAAGAGGTGCCGAATTCATTAATCGTGACTGTCTGATACACTTGATGAATTGTCCCCTGTGCATGTTGGGAGACAGTATGGCACAGTTAGAGGAGGTTTACCCAGAGTATATACGTTTGGTATTACCATATTCGTAATGATCTGGAAAATCATGTTGCCAGGTAATTTTTACCGCATCATCCAGTTTGCAAGAACTAAATAAAAAAAACAATGGCGGTAGTACAATTTTTTCTTTATTTGTCCATACTTGGACATTTTTCCCCTATTTTTCAGCACATCATATGGAATACGTTGCTTTAAACTACAACTCGCTTAGCAAAATACACGTTTTCATAAGGCAAAATAAAAGAAAAGTTATGGTTCTAGGAAAAGAAGGCAAGGAAAAAGAAAAAACCAATGCCTAAAATTACGAAAAAGTGATCAAGTAGAGAAGGAGTTAACGAATGTCGATTTTTAAAATATTGCAAATGCAGCGCAAAAAGCGTGAAATACCATTGTGTCTCATTTCTTCATGTCACCTTGGAAGAAGAAAAATTAATATATCAGAATGTATTTCATTTCACTCAAAATGTCTTCATTAAGTGTCCCAGAAAATGTAATTCAGTCTGAATGAGAGCGATTTCTGACCGGAATTCTAAAATTCAGCCGCTAGATAATTGCGGATAAAGCGTTGAGATATGAAGGTTAGAGGGGAAGCAGTCATTTGTTTTTTTTTTGCTATTCTCAGTGAATACTTTAATACTTTAAATGAAGCTACTGTCCGGACTGTGCGGCGGAATATCTTAAGGATGCTTAAGTAGTAATTAAAATAGATTTACCGAATTGAAGTCACTTTAGGAAGCGGATGAATACAAAACAGATAATTATACCGCCAGTCCATTTACAAAAGTCCTAAGAGGCTCAAAGGTGATACAAAAGAAAATTAACTAAACCATTAAAAAAAAAAAAAATTACGAATCTCAGAAAAGAGAGTGACTGTGTTATGGCTTGAAAAGCCTTGAATGACACAGTGCAGGAGTAATCGAATAAAATGGGCCTACTTGGAGATCCTCTTCTTCGGGAAAACTAGAGCCTGTTGTGTTCTGATCTTAGTGGCCACCTTATATGTAGCTTCTGGAAGAGCAGCAAAGGAAGCAAAGCTCCTGCAAAATGCAAAATGCTAAGAGCAGCTGCCACTAGGGGGAGCGAACTGTAAATGCTTTTATGCTGATCATGTCGACTTCATTGGGCGTGGTATAAATATTTATATACTGAGCTCCCCCTAGTGGAAGCTAGAAGTAGAAAAAAAAGTTATGAATTTCAAGCGATGGCCGGGGGACCACCACAATGCAGGGAGACTACGGTACACAAGATGAGGTGCAAGCAACAAAGGGTTAATTTATTTACAGGCAAGGAATGCAGTGTATAGGAAAATGCAGAAACAGGGGTATGCTATGGAAACAGACAATTTACAAGGATAATATTCTTTAGCTGGGCCATCAAACATAAAATAAATAAAATTAAAAACTTGGATGTTTTCAGTTATGCGTTTCAGGTCATTATCCTGCTGGAAGATGCATGAACTGCCACTCAGACCGAGCTTTCTGACACTGGGCAGCATATTTTACTCTAGAATGCCTTGATAGCCTTGAGATTTCATTGTAACCTGCATAGTTTCAAGATACCTGTGCCAGATGTGGCAAAACAACCCCAAAACATCACCGAGTCTCCTACTTGTGTCACAGCAGATATTTGCAGATTTGATTTTTGCATCTGTGAACATAAAGCTGATGCCAAAAAGCTCCAGCGTTGTCTCATTTGACCGGGGGACATTCTCCCAGAAGCTTTGTGTCTTGTCAATATGCATTTTGGCAAATGCCAGTCTCCCTTTCCTATGATTTGCTTTCAACTGTTGCTCCTTCCTCGGTCGTCTTCCATGAAGTCCACTTTGACCAAGACAATGACGGATGGTGCGATCTGACACTGATGGATCTTGACCTTGGAGTTCACCTTTAATCTCTTTTGGAAGTTGTTCTGGACTCTTGTTACCAGTCATATTATCCTTCTCTTCACTTTCTCATCAGTGTGATGCCAAAAAGCTCCAGTTCGGTCTCATCTGTCTAGAAGACATTCTCCTAGAAGCTTTGTGTCTTGTCAATATGAATTTTGGCAAATTCCAGTCTTGATTTTTTATTATTTGCTTTCAACTGTGGTTCCCTCCTGGGTCATCTTCCATGAAGTCCACTTTGGCCAATACAATGATGGATGGTGCAATCTAACACTGATGGACCTTGACCTTGGAGTTCACCTCAAATCTCTTTTGCTACCTGTCGTATTATCCTTCTCTTCACTTTGTCATCAGTGTGAAGCCATAAAGTCCCAGTTTTGTCTCATCTGTCCGGAAGAAATTCTCCCAGAAGCTTTGCGTCTTGTCAATATGAATTTTGGCCAATTCAAGTTTTGCTTTTTTATTATTTGCTTTCAACAGTGGTTTCTTCCTCTGTCGTCTTCCATGATGTCCAATTTGGCCAAGACAATGATGGATGGTGCAATCTGACACTGATGGACCTTGACCTTGGAGTTCACCTCAAATCTCTTTGGAAGTTGTTCTGGGCTCTTTGGCTTTCATTCATATTATCCTTCAATTTGTCATCAGTTTTAGTTTAGTTTTGTTATTTTTATTTCCCCCTCAAAATGATTTCCCTTTCCTTCTCAATGGATTTATGCAGATTACATGTGACAAGGAGGTACAATAAATTCTGAAATTATTCTTCTTGGTATGATTTTTTTTACATGAAAAAATCCTGGTTAAATGACACGACTCGTCATGTAAAAAATCCAACCAATAAGAATCTTGAATGTGAATATTCAACAAGACCTGAACTTACTTGTCTTGATAACTTATGGATGTACTCCTCGTTCATCTGTTTTTTAAAGAATTCTTTCGATATGACGATACACTCTGCACCATCTGAAACCAGGGCCATGCCCAATGTGTCTTCAAAAATGGTGTACACCAGACCCTGTAGCATTAAAATTAAGAGAAATATTTAAATACTTGACTTTTATTCCTTTTATAAATCTTAATACACATTTTGTAAATGAATCATAATTCTAAATAAAAACATAAGTGATATATTAATTAAAGGGAAGCTCCAGAAAACGCCTCTAGATTTATAATGAATAGGGTGCTACATCGGTCTGCTAATGTTTTTTTTTTTTTCAGAATATAAACGGTAAATTTTTTCCTCCTATTTTTATACCCTGCCCTATGAAATTCATTGAGTACAATCATTAGAAAAAAAACATATGATGAATATACATTTTGAAAGATGATGTAGTAAAAAAAAAAGCGCTGAAATATTTTGCTCAATGCATGCCAAACAGGCTGTCATGCGGCTCTCACCACATTCCTCCAGAGTCGGGTTTCGGCGCCCGGCGTCGTCGCTTCCGATGTCGCGGCCGGTCCTGGGATCTCATCAAGTGCGCACGCGCACCCCCCGCTCTTGACTCTGTGGCAGTTCACTCGACTTCAGGACTTTTATCGGGCGCACATGCGCTTCCCCCATAGCCTGACTATGGCTGCGCCATCTCTGATGTCTCTATTGTCCTGGAGAACCTGACCCAGAAGTCCCAGCACACTTGCCCTATATCAGGCTGCCTCTTCCTGTAGGCGTGCCTGATTATCGTTCTGGCTTCCTTGCTAGACCTGCTTGGTCCCTGCTTGGCCACTCTCTGTACTCAGGTCCCTTGCTCTGTGTTCTGGCATGCATCCTAGTGCATGCTCTGCTCTGACTTGTACCTAGGCATGCTTACCAGCACACGCTCTGCCTTGCCATGTACCTAGGCGTAATTCCCTGCACACGCCCTGCTTTGCCTTGTACCCCAGTGTGCTCCCCAGCACGCGCTCTGCTTTGCCTTCTACTTCTGCGTGCTTCCTTGCACGCCATCTGTCTTGTCTCGTACCCGGGCATGCTTGTCAGTACACGCTTTACGCACTCCTGTACCCAGTGTGCCCCTGTGTACACGCCCTGCACTACCCTGTACCCAACGTGTCCACGCTTTGCACTCTCCTGTACCCAGCGTGCCCCAGCGTTCTCGCTTTGCACACTCCTGTACCTAGTGTGTCCCTGTGTCCATGCTTTGCACACTCCTGTATCCTGCGTGTCCCTGCCTGCACGATGCTAGACATGCTCTCTCGCATCTTCTGTGAGCTGGCCACCTGGTTCCAGTAGTCGTGGTACTTTACCTCCCTGGGTCTGCCCCTGGTGCTCCCTGTATAGGGGGTGGTCCTCACTAGGTCATCTCGCTCAAGGTGGGTTGGTATTATGACCCAGAGAGTCCACTCCGGGAGTCGCCACACAGGCTCTCTTGTATGGGTCAATTTAAGCAATGGAAGAAATTTTTTTTCTACTTGACTCTCAGGAGCTCTGAGACAAGTGGCCCTGGGTAATAGACCTGTTTGATACCAATCCCAAAATCAGCCCAGGCTACCAGGTATAGTCTAATATCTATATAGGTTCTTATATTTGACAGTGACAGTGAGCAATTCATACATTTGGGCAAACTATAAAAATATCATTGCAGATGGTTGTCATCACCTCCGACATAACCGCACGGGCTTCCCACACACAGAAAACTATCATAGCTTATATAAAAGTAGTTTGTATGTTCTCCCCGTGTTTGCGTGGGTTCTCCGGTTTCCTCCCACATTCCAAACACATACTGATAGGGAATCTAGATTGTGAGCCCCATTGGAGACAGTGATGATAATGTGTGCAAACTGTTAAGCGCTGCTGAATATGTTAGTGCTATATAAAAATAAAGATTATTAAAAAAGATTATTATAAAAGTCGAGCTATGGCATGCAGCAGTCATTTCAGGGTAATTTCGGATTATCAAAGGAGATCAGAGTTCACATTTCAGCAACAAAGACAGAAAGAAAAAGTCATAATACATTGGACAAATACTCAAGACAGAACTGAGTTGTGAACAAGATGATGCAATGATTCAATGGATAGGAAGAGAGATAGGCGAGGTGTCAGCAGTGCAAGACTTAGTGCAATTGATCAGTAAAATGGTGGAGCTGGACTCTGTTTTGCTATATTTTAAATACAATTACATTTTTTTCTTCATTCTTAATGCACTAAAATGCAGAAGCCAGGCAGCACAATAATTTTACAGAAAAAGAAAAATCTGAACTCACTGTCAGTCAGAGATGGAATGCTTGCTTGTCACAAGCGACTATACTGAGATTTTTCATTTCCTGTGGAAGCATTTTTCTTGGGGGTGGATAATTGCTTTGCAAAAACATAGTAAATATAATTCCCTAAAATACAGACATGTAACTGTGACTGTATCTTATAAACAGTGTGTTTCACAAGCATTTTGTACTCATCTTTTTTAACAGTAAATGTTTACATTTACACTGTATACTCTACACCAGTACAGTGCCGTGTTGCAGATGCTGACATTTTGGATGTATACCTACCAAGCATTTTTTGTCACATTATTTTTAGGAAAAGAGTTGAATTTAATGCATATTGAGTTAACTATAGTAATGTATACAATGTTTGATTAAAAATACGTGGCAATGGCAATGGGCAGAGGAGCGTAAAAGAAAAAAATACTTATACCACTGCTAAGAAAGTGGGAGCCGCTAGGAACAAGAACAGAAGCACCACCACAACTGGAACCAGCTGTCTGAGCACCAGTACTACCAAATGCCATAATGTTCTCCTTTGCCTCCAGTAAGAATATTAGTGTGGAGGGAGCAGAGGGTGTTATGTAATATATGGAACCTCACTCATCACAGTAACAGCTCGATGATGTTACCTCTGACAGCGACACTTTTAGTTTGAGTCATTGTTCTGCACAGAATTGTCTGCCTGATCAAAAATGACTAAGAGAATTAGTTTTTTTTTAAACTTTTTTCTTTATTTGAAATTAAAAAAGAACAGAAAAGTGTGTCAGTACACTGTGCTATTAAATAGGCTATTAGTCACTGCCGGTATACCATCCATTTCTATAATGAGGTCACTTTGACCTGACTAAGGCTGTGCTTGTGTTAAAGTACTTCAAAGGGGCTAGGGGGTGTATTAAGAGACCTCAGCGTGTTACACATGGCTTTTCAGGGAAATTAGAGGTTTTGCAGTATTGCGATTAGAGACAAACTGCTATGCTGCAAATTGAATATTTAAAAAAACAATCGCCAACACTTTTGAATTTCAAAATATTTGACCATTGACTAGATTAAAAACAAATGCATTTGCGAAGCAAAAACAGGATAGATATAACTAACCAATTGAAATATCTGGGAGACTCCCTGAGAAAGGGGAGAGCTTCCAGACTCAAAGAGGAGTTTAAATGCCACCAAGGTAACAAACAAATCTGCTCCACCAATGCCGTGCAACTAGGATGTAACAGAGCTCATCCTCGTTGTCCAGGGTTTGGAATAGGGCATATCCGAACAAAAAGGTTGTGCAGCTTATGGAAAGACTTTCAATCCCAATTCTTCTTGGAAAAAAGTTGATAAAAGTTGATAAATATGGGGTAAAGTACTATCAATCAAACCTGTGTCAGACTGGAGTTCCTTGGGCCCAGTAGAGAAAAAACATCAACATGCTATTTAGCAGAGTAGTCCTTGTAATTATCATTGTGCACACAAGGCATAAAATAAGATAGAAATACATTCTAAAAAATAGACCGTAAAGGCGAGAGATTTGCCCACAAGTAACCACCAAATGGAGTTGTCTTTTGTAGGACTTCAAAGCCAGTGACATAACTAGGGTACAATGGGCCATAGTGCGAAACTTGGACCTGCCGCCCCCTGCATATTGCTAAGATGCATGGGCCATATTAGTATTCTAAATAGTATATAAGAGATATACATTTTCCCCCCTTCCCCCTCCATTATGTAGTCATATTCCTGGGCCTCTTCTAGATATAAATGTCAGTCCATCCTGGATCCACTCCATATGTACATGTCCCCCATCCGGGGCCCTTTCCTGGCATATTCCTCTTCTGTAGCAGGCGCAGTTTGCAGCAGCTGACCACTGACCCCCTGATGAATCTGCATGCGAAACGCTTGTCTGGGTACTGGGCAGTGTGGTCGTTTATGCATCATGGCACACGGTGGCTAGAACTGCTATTTAGTTTATGTGATACTTTAACTATATGGGCACCAATGCAGGGGGTCTTTTGACTCGTTCAGTTAATATATCTCACTGACTTGATTTACTGAATTGCTTCTATATACACTCAGGATCTGGTTATACCAATATTGAATATGGTTGCCATACCAATTTAATATTCCTGTTAATTGTGAGAACTATAATCCTATGCCCTCACTTATTTACTTTAGTGTCTGACATGTGTATTCTCATGTTGTTTATATATCGGACCACACTGCCCGTTTTCCTTTTATTCTGGTTTTATAGGGTTTATTTTAATGATTTTTGTCTTTTGTATTTATGTTTAATGATTGTTTATTAATAAAGTGGGTATCTTAATTGTAAATTGATTTTGTTGTACTTTATTATACAGTATATAATATAGTCTTAATTATAGGATTATGTACTATTTGTTGGTACCCCTGAAATTGTATTAAATTTGGTTATTTTGAATATGGCTTTAAACTTTCAGTTTTTGCTAATAGCTTACATCGGCATGCCGGCTATGGCGACACATGACATCACTGCCATGCAACACCAATGCTCGGTATGCCAACGTCAACTGTAGACCTCTGATTGGCCGGCGCTGTGTATTAAAGTGCACTGAGCCGGAGAGTCCTTTCAACTGCAATTATCTTCATCCGGATGTACGTCAGAGCATGAACATTCAGCTGAAGCAGGCGCTGGCATGTGTGGGCCCTCCTCCATGGTCCCGGGTAGCACCCTCTGCTACCATGTGTCATGATCTCAGTGCAGGTTTGACTCGCACACGTGGGGTTAATGTCTGGAACCAGTGCTGATGACTGGCATTTCTGGGGTTAATGGTTGTGATCCCGATGCAGGCTTACCTGCACACCTGGGGCTATGATTGTGGCCTCTCCCTGGTTCTGGGGGAGGCTTCTTATAGCCTCAGGACGCTCCCATCCCTGTCAGTTATACTTTCACCCTTGGCATTGTGTGGTGACCCCTGAGTGTGTTAGTGCTGTGTTCTGGTTACTTGATTCTCTGTGTAGGACTCGGTCTGTTCTCTGGATATCGCTTTGGATTCTGCCTGGTACCTTATATGTCTGGTTGGTTTAGATCACTGCTTGGCCCTGATTATCCGCTATGTCTCATCCCTGGAACTGTTTGTGGATGGTAGTTCTTTTTCCTATACAGCCTTCGTGGACTGCGGATCATCTATTAATCTTATGGACTCCCAATTGGTCACACACTGCAAGATAGGGACAGTTAGGCTCAAGGTTCCGATCAAGGTGATGGCCATTGACTCATCTCCCCTCACTCAGGAGGGAATTCGCTTTATGTCTGATGTGTTTTCGCTCAGAGTGGGCGCTACTCATGTGGAAAACATAAGTTGTTTTGTGCTGGACAATCTACCTGCAGGGTTGGTGTTGGGCATGCCCTGGTTACACCATAACCCAGTTATTAACTGGAAAACGGGGGAGATTGTACAATGGGGGTTTAATGATTTTGAGTTATGTGATAAATCTGCACTGCTGGTTGAACCTGTTAAATCTGTGTCTGTATCATCTGTCGAGCTGGAAGGTATTCCGGAATGCCTGAAGGACTTCGAAGATGTATTCTCCGAAAGCGAGGCCGAGACGTTACCGCCACATAGACCCTTTGACTGCGCTATTGAGCTGGTCCCGGGGGCTAAATTACCCAAAGCCCGTCTGTTTAATTTGTCCGGTCCTGAGCGCTTGGCTATGAAGGAGTACATTACTAAAAGTCTGCGCAAAGGACACATACGTCCTTCAGTCTCACCTGTGGCGGCAGGTTTCTTTTTTGTAAAGAAAAAAGATGGCGGGTTACGTCCCTGTCTCAACTTCCGGGAGCTTAATCAAATTACTGTACGGAATACGTACCCCCTTCCGTTGATTCCCGATTTATGTAACCAACTATCAGGGGCAAAGTGGTTTTCTAAACTGGACCTTCGGGGGGCATATAATTTGATAAGGGTCCGAGAGGGGGATGAATGGAAAACCGCGTTCCTCACGACCGAGGAACTATTTGAAAATTTAGTCATGCCGTTTGGTCTTACCAATGCCCCTGCCATATTTCAGAATTTCATCAACGTGGTATTCTCGGATCTCATTGGTCGTTTTGTCGTTATCTACTTAGATGATATTTTGATATATTCCCCCGACAAGTATTCTCATTTGGAACATGTACGAACTGTGCTCCAAAGGCTGAGAGAAAATCATTTGTATGCCAAATTGGAGAAATGTGTATTCTGTGTACAAGAGTTGTCCTTTTTGGGGTTAATTGTATCCGGTGAGGGTTTTCGCATGGACCCGAAGAAGGTGCAGGCCATTGCCGATTGGGTGCAACCCCGAGATCTTAAGGGTCTTCAGCGCTTCTTGGGGTTCACCAATTATTACCGCAAATTTATCCGGGGGTTTTCGCAAGTGGTCAAACCTCTCACGGATCTAACATGCAAAGGTGCGGATGTGAGAAATTGGTCCTCGCTCGCAAAAGAGGCCTTTGCGACGCTGAAAAAATGTTTTATGTCTGCTCCTGTGTTAGTGCAGCCAGATCCGTCCAAACCATTCGTCGTGGAAGTAGACGCCTCTGAGGTGGGGGTGGGGGCGGTGTTGTCCCAAGGGCCTGCCACTCTAACCAATCTCAGGCCATGTGCTTTCTTTTCCAAGAAGTTCTCTACTGCGGAAAGAAATTACGACGTAGGCAATAGAGAGCTTCTTGCGGTCAAATTGGCGTTTGAAGAATGGAGGCACTTTTTGGAGGGGGCCAGTCACCCAGTTACGGTGATCACGGATCACAAAAATTTGTCGTACATTGAGTCTGCTAAAAGACTAACGCCCAGACAAGCCCGTTGGTCACTTTTTTTTTCCCGTTTTCAGTTTACGATTACATTTCGTCCAGGGTCTAAGAATGTCAAGGCTGACGCCTTATCACGCAGTTTTCAGCCGGTGTCGCCCTCTGAGCCACCATCCTCCATTCTTCACCCTGGGGTTGTGATAGCAGAGGTCTCATCTGAATTGGAACGGGAGATTCAGGGGGCCCAGTCGCAGGCCTCGGCGGCCAAGCCGGAGGGGAAGTTATTTGTCCCAGAGCAACTTCGCCTGAAACTCTTGCAGGAGTTCCATGAATCCAAGCTGAGTGCTCACCCTGGTATTTCAGCCACACGTCTGGCGGTGGCTAGGATCTTTTGGTGGCCTACCCTTGGTTCGGACACAAAAAAAATTCATTGCTGGTTGTGGGGTCTGCGCTCGTTCTAAAAGTTCTCATAGCCGGCCGGCAGGGGAGCTGATACCCTTGGCAGTGCCCGAAAGGCCATGGACTCACTTATCCATGGATTTTGTTACCAATCTCCCTCCATCTAAGGGTAATACAGTGGTATGGGTAGTGGTGGACAGGTTTTCTAAGCAGGCTTATTTCGTACCCCTGTCCGCACTACCGTCAGCTGAGACGTTGTCCAGGTTGTTTGTGCAGCATGTGATCCGGTTGCATGGGGTACCCCTGAATGTGGTGTCTGATCGTGGTGTGCAGTTTGTGGCTAAGTTTTGGCGTGCTTTCTGCGAAAAATTAGGTATGTCTCTGTCCTTTTCGTCTGCATACCATCCTGAGAGCAATGGGCAGACGGAGCGCACTAACCAGTCCCTGGAACAGATCCTCAGGTGTCTAACCTCTGCTAGACAGAGTGACTGGTGCGATGCACTGCCATTGGCTGAATTTGCCTTCAATAGTCGGGTGAGTCAATCCACTGGTAGGTCCCCTTTCTTGATTAACTATGGGTTTAGTCCTCATTTTGGTGAGTTTTCTCGTCTGGATTCGGGGTGCCCCGGGGCTGAGGACTCTGTTCAGCGGTTAAAAGATACATGGGCAGAAGTCCAGCGGCGTATATCCAGGTCTCAAGGCAGGTATAAGTTTTTCGCGGACAGGAAACGAACACCGGGTCCCACGTTTCAGGTTGGAGAGAAAGTTTGGCTCTCCACGCGAAACATTAAGTTAAAGATTCCGTCAGCCAAGTTAGGACCCAAATTCATTGGCCCGTACATGATTGTGGAAAAAATCAATCCAGTGGCATATAGGTTGTGCCTTCCATCCTCTTTCAAGATCCCTAACGTCTTCCACAAATCTCTACTGAAACCTTTTGAAGCAGTCCGGGGAGACTCTGAGTCTGCTGCTTCTCCTGTTTTGGTCGAGGGGCAGGTGGAGTACGAGGTTGGTCATATCGTAGATTCCAGGTTGGTACGGCGGTCGGTACAGTACCTGGTTCATTGGAAGGGGTATGGACCGGAGGACAGGTCCTGGGTACCGGCCCGGTTGATGCATGCTGATCGCCTGGTACAGGCTTTCCATGCTAAGTACCCGGGCAAGCCTGGGGGTCCAGAGGCCCCCCCGTTGAGAGGGGGGTACTGTCATGATCTCAGTGCGGGTTTGACTCGCACACGTGGGGTTAATGTCTGGAACCAGTGCTGATGACTGGCATTTCTGGGGTTAAAGGTTGTGATCCCGATGCAGGCTTACCTGCACACCTGGGGCTATGATTGTGGCCTCTCCCTGGGTCTGGGGGAGGCTTCTTATAGCCTCAGGACGCTCCCATCCCTGTCAGTTATACTTTCGCCCTTGGCATTGTGTGGTGACCCCTGAGTGTGTATGTGCTGTGTTCTGGTTACTTGATTCTCTGTGTAGAATCAATGAATGCTGTGAATGCTGTGAATGCTGGTATTGGAGCCTAACTAAGTCTGCCGAAACCGGAAGTTATTGGTTAATATACCCCTATGTGGGGGTTCTATCAGGACAACATCAATTGTTTTGAGGTTTTGCTTGAGCTTAGGGCATTCTGAAGTTTCATTTCTGCACTATCAGATTATTGTTTTCCCTCCTGTCTGAATAGGGACTGGTAGGGGAGTGAGGGATAGTCCACGTTGAGTGGGGGCAATTCTCGTTTTTAGGGTGCCAACCTCCACGGCTAGGAAGGTATCAGTGAGCCTTAAAGTAGGGCTATGTAGCATCCCAGCGTAGGTCTGGTTAATTTTGGCATTGGCCATTTTTCACTGGGATAGGTGTTTTTTAATGTATAAAATAAATAATTCGTTTTAAGGGATTTATATGTTCGCACTATTTCTGATTCCCATGAGATATATATTTCATACGTTCGCCAGTGCTTACTGGACCCTGACACTATTAGTTGAAGCACGCATGGTCACCTCTGCTGCCCTGCTCCCCAGGTAACTCTTAGCACTGCTTCTGTACTCAGGACACGCGCACTGGCTCTATGAGCAAGTGTAGTGCAGTGTCTCTGACACCATGATTGTTACGCCCCTGTTCAGAGTCCATAATTGTTTGGGTAGAAAAGTTTCTCCTGGACCCTAGTGAGTGATTCCAACTTTTGGTAGTGACCATTCCTCCATAAGAGGAATATGGTGATATACATATTAATAATTTGAAAGTCATTGAACTATCAGAACTTTATCATTATTCATTCTATAAAAAATTATGAAATATCAGCACTATACAGTGTGTCATAGATGGGGTGGTGAGGAGATGAAACTTGTTATGGAAAATTGCTCGTACTTAGGTCTTAATCTGCTTAAACTGTTTGAAATGTCAGCAAATCTGCAGTAAATAAGCAATCGAAATAATCGTCGCTTGAGATTTAAATCAGCGCGTAACTGAATGATTTACAGTTTCTGCACTCAACGAGATTACATCCTGCCTGTCAGTTATAAGTATGTTGTGGGGGGGTGAAATTACCAATGTATTGTAATTTCCAACTTTAGCTGTCAGGTGAGTTTCTTTCAGAGAACTTAGAATTTGAAGGTGACAGCAGGTCAAAACGAGCGAGGAAATAGTATCCACCGCTTGTGAATTGTCGCGTGCGTCAACTTCCCACTTTGTGCTTTCGGACATTATTTACGCAGCCAGTTTCAGACTTGGAAATCTTATATCAATAAAGAGAAGACCTTCTTGACCTTCAGGAGAGTTGTCAAGTCCCACCAGACCCACTGAAATAGACCAAAACAATTGGGAATTCTCCAACTCCAAAAGGATTTTTGTATTCCAGCATCTAAAGCAAAAAGATCCACAGGAACCGGCCACATTGGTAGCCTGTAGCTACAAAATCAGAGCTCTATGAACCTCCTCCTACCTCCTTCTACCTGCATTCCTGCTCCTTTTCTAACTAGTAGGGCCGGCACAACACTGGTGGACACCAACAACGAAGGGCCCCTGTGCAAGAACAGAAAATGGGTCCTTTGCAGTGCAATAGCTCATCATAATGCACAATTCCAACTTATTTGGAGGTGGATATTGTCCCCATTATGGCTTGCGCCCCTTAGTGGATGTAATATGTCTATCTCTGTGACACAATGTCATTCATGTGTCATGCCACATCAATGACATTGCATTGAGTCTACTGCTAAAAACAGGGGTAGAAACACAGGAAAATAGGAGGAATATCACAATTCTCAGGTATAGCGGTCGCGGACATTTTTTTCCATTAATCCTACCATTAGCAAATTGCAAATTCAGTAAGGTAGGGAATGGGGATGACGGAGAATGGGAGTTGATGGTTTGGACTCTGAAGGGGGCTTTGTTACAGCCCAACATATCAGAAGAGAGTGGGTCAAATTTGCTTACTCTCCCAGAATGTTTTGAAAATTTCCCCCTAAAAAGGAGAGACTCTTTGAAACATTAGAAAATCCCCCAGTTCTGTCACAACCTCCTGGAAATCAGAGATTCCAGAAGGTTTATTGTGCCAAAGGAGTTGAGGAATGGGACATGGAGGATGCTGATATGGGTGCTGTCCCTGAAGGATACGTGAGCTGCAAAGCATTTATCTCCTGAATTGATTCCTAAAAAAATGGAAAATATGAAGAAGGTGGGAATAAACTGATGAGTGATACCTAAACACGTCTAACACCATCTCAGACTACAGTCTACATTTGCAAAACCGGAGCTGTTTTTTTCTATTATTCTTTTTTCTGTATCTTACATTCTGAATATTTTTCCACTTTTTCTTTTTTTTTTCCAATTAGCAAAATATTGATTAAAAATCTATATTTTTACAAAAATATATCTCCATAATTAGCTAATCTAATTAATATTGACCTTTTTGGGAACTTAAGCAGAGCACAACACTGAGTGCAAGCTCCGAACAGCCTCCAAAATGTGTTAGTCAACTTTATCTCCTCCAACTAGTTCCACGCGGTTTGTGTTAACCTCCATTTTTATTTTTTCACCGGCCAAATCTTTATTCCTTTGTTCTGCATCCAGTAACGCAGATAAATCTTTAGATCTTAGCTAAGTGAAGATCCACTGCTTATTTTCCTTTTGGAGGTTAAGCCTGGGATTGCCATGAAATTTATCTGAAAGCCGCCATCGTACCCTGTAGGCCGTGCTTCTGACCCTCTTGCATTAATGAGGTCAGCAGGTTCCTCTGCTTCTTAAAAAAAGTACTTTATTTAATAAGATGAAGCTGAATGTAAGGAAAAGAAAATCAAGGATTATGGAAAAAACTTTTTCTTAATAGAGATTTCAGGTGTCTTTCAGAAAGTATCCGGTTCTCAGCAGGAGACCTAATTTAATATGTAAATGAACAATAGTCCTAAGATATACATCTAAAGTTTTGACTTTCTATTACTAAGCAAAGATGTGAACACGCCAGAAACAAAATTCAACGTCCACTTTATTTTCTTCCCAGAGTAGCTCTGCTAAACAGATTTCATTTTGATGGGATACTAAGCTTGACAAAAGGCAAAATCTTCTATTTTCCATATAAAATTCATAAATTGGTATCAGTTTTGTAATAAGACACTGTAAGTCTATCAACTCAGAATGTTTTTTTAACAGTCTATAATCTGCAGTTACTGAAACATTTTAAGTCATTTTTTTGCCCTGAGAGCAGCAGGTATGATGAGGGTGTCCTTATAGGGAACCTCACATGTAAAATAACGCTATTAACCTGCAGATATGGAGATAATCTGCAGGACGGAGACATAGCTATGAGTTCAGCTCAGGGGCCCCTAACTGGTAACCCTAATTACAACTATGGCAGCACACAAATATTGGCGTCATATGGTGACATATAGTGGTAGATACCAGTGCTGCAGAAGATATAAGAGATTACCGTAAAGTTATAGATGGTGACTGACAGCTGACAATCTTTCTGGTGGAGTCATTCACTTTTCACGCCTTTTCCATCTGGCCCAGATCGACATGATAACCTCTCCAGCCAGGACTTGGCAGCAGAGATTACAAGTAACTAAGACACATTTCACTTCTCACATTTCCAGCAGCGTCCTCATCTATTCTCAACCTGAACAAACTCCTCATCCTGCTGATACCCCGATACTGAGCCGCTGCTGCCGTCCATATTACTGCACCTGCTGTGTGGTACAATAACAGCGCTCAACTTTGTGGCTCACAAATTATGTTCCGACTGTTCCCCTTACATGGTAATAATGCTTTGTTTGTGCCTTCTAAATAGTAAAATTTCCCCCTAGAAAATATTAGTGTCCTGTGCAAATTCCCTAGAAAACAGTGTCCGCATTTTGCCGCTTTGATGCATACAATACCTATGCCCCTATAACAATAATGCTTCGTAAGCGCTCATGTCCACTGATCACCCAATATACAGCTCCCCTAAAAACAGCACGATGTCCCCATAGCTCCTCTATACATGATATGATGTCTGCACTGCTCCCATAGAGACAGTATGATGGCCCCACATTAGCTCTTATACTGTGTAACGGCACATTAGCTCTTACACTTTACAAAAGAATCAGCAATGGTCGGAAGCGGATAAGACAAAAGACAGAAGCAGGTCAGGATACAAGCCAAGTCAGAACTGGGCGGTCAATACACTAAAGGGGAACTCTGAGTCAAAACGGGAATGGGGAAAAACAAAGACACGGGTTCAGACAGCAAATTCATGGGGACAAATCAGAGCAATCAGAGTCAGCTACAGAAGCCCTAGGCAAAACTATAACTGACATCGACTGCAGGAAGCAGCAGCGATAAATAGCAAACCTAAACCCAGACTGAGGCTGAGAAAGGTTAACCCCTTCATGACCAGACTGGGGAAAAGGGAAAACAGGACTCCAACCCCAGTCTGGATCATGACAATATTATTAGATATGCATATTCTTGTCATGTCACTCCATTGGTACTGTTTTGCTACTGGTGGTGGTAAAGAAAATTCTTACTGTATACTACAAATAACTACAAATAACAACCTGTTTTCACATTTACTAATAATAATAATAATAAATTTTATTTCTATAGCGCCGACATATTCCGCAGCACTTTACATTTCAGAGGGGACTTGTACAGACGATAGACATTACAGCAGCTCAGTGTGTTAATAAGTTCATTCCCAAGCGATAGGTCACTGCTTCGAATTAAGGAGCAGCCATGAAGATTTCCCAAGAAAAGAGAAACAGCATCTTCCAGCTTATCGAGAGAAGTCTCTCAGCCAAGAATATCGCCAAATTTCATCATGTGAGTGCCATGACAATTGGACAAATACAAAATGAAGTTCATCCATCCATTCAAAACCAAAAGCCAAGAGGTGAACGTCCAGGCAAAATATCAGAGTCAATAAGGTGACTCATCACAAGGTCTATCAGTTCTGGCACGACAAACACAGTAGTGTAGGTGGCTCATATGCTTCATAATAGTGATATCACAGACATCTATGCAAGCACCGCATGTTACATAAGCCTGGAATGGTGGCTCGGAAAAAGGTGAAGAAGCATTGACTTCAATATCATGATAACAAGCGTCGTCGGCTCGTCGCAAGTTTGCAAAAAAGTACGAAAAGTGGATAGTAAAAGATTGGAAACAGGTGACTTGGGTGCAATGAGACGAAAGTGAACAGATTAGGCTTTGATGGGTGCAAATGCATCTGGAAGAAACAAGGAAAAGAGGCTAATGGATCGAGAAATTGAAGTAACTGTCAAGCTCGGTGGATGCCTGATGATATGGGGTTATTTCACAGCCAAAAGTGTTGAATACTTGACCAGGATCAATGGTGGTCTCAATGCTGAGCTATATGTGAGTGTCCTACAAGGCAAGTTACTTCGTGCACTCAAGTACTATGCATATGAAAAGGACAACATAGTGTTCCAGCAGGACAACGACTGGTAGATATATTGAGATTGGTAAAGAAATGGTTCAATGACAATCAAGTATAGGTGCTGGATTGGCCCCTACAGTACCCAGGTGAGTTGACCGGTATGCACCAACTTTGGAAATGTGTAAAACAGACCTGGGATCAGATTTCGGTTGAGACATACTTAAATCTGATCGAGAGCAGCCCAGAAGGATTCAGGCAGTGTGGAAAGCCAAAGGTGGATTTACAAAATACTAACAAAATAAGAAAAATTAACATTTAGATTTTTTGGAGCAAAACCATTACAATGCAGTGTCATGACAAGAATCTGTATAACTTTAACTACTTATATCCAAAATAGTTGCAAGTCAATTTTTTCTATCATATAGCCAAGAGGACTGTCTATAAATGATGGTAGTCTCACGTTCGAAGCAGTAGTAGATGATGAGATATTGAGATTGAATGTCAAAAATTCAAAATATTGTTACCCTTTTGCTCTTCGGTGTAATCTGCCACTGTTCCTTTTAAGGGGGATCGCTTGAACACCATCATATATTTAAGCCTACAGTATATTCAAGCTGTCCATATAACACATGTACGACTCAGGGGCAGACTTAACGACGGTGCAGCTGCACCGGGACCTGGAGCTGAAGGGGGGCTTGCAGGGTGGCTAATAGTGAGGGCAAGATTGCCCTCATAATACTCTGCAGATCCGCTGCCTACAGGAGAAAATGTTAGCGGAGTGGAACTGCAGGGATCCGTTCTCTGCTTCCTGCCCAATGCTTTCTCCCTGACACAGGTGCATGCGGCTTGATGACGTGAGCAAACAGAAAGTTACCAGCGACAACAATGCTGTGGAGGAACCGTCGGAGAGGACAATGAGCAGAGATTATAGGTAATGGGGGTGCACTGTGCTGTTTATCACTTTATATTTTTGATTGGTGGGTAGCTAATATTGTTATAAAGGTGGGGTACACATCTGTATTCTGGGGGTAGACACATGTATGTATACAATGTATGTGACCTTGTTATTTTCAGGCCTGTGAAGATCATCATGACAAGACGAGCCATGGCTGAGAGATGTCGACATGAAGGTCTGACCAGATGGAAAAGATATAGCAGAAAATTACTCTAATTATATGAGATGTCAGCGCTAAGTGTCTGGATGTAATATTATTCTGTACTGTGTGACATGGAGTGATAATGTTCTCTGTAAAATCCCATAGGCCACATTCTCACATTTGTGTGAAATGTCCGTGTGCTGACAGATTTCTTTTTAACAGATGGACTCAGAGAGTTTTATAGGACCTTTCACAGATCTGTGAAAGTCATGGCTCTGAGAAGGAGATCTGTGAGGGTCAGAGAATGTTCTGTTCTAATCAGATTTTGAGGATCAGAATAGGATATGCTCAATGTGTCTGTAAAAGCGGGCAGCACGCCAACACTGCGCACAAATACAGGAATGTAGCCTGATTATGTATAGAACAGTCCCTTAGTATATAGTGTACTCACTTATTATATAACACAGTCCCTAAGTATATAGTGTACTCACTTATTATGCATAGCACAGTCTCTTAGTATATAGTGTACTGACTTATTATGTATAGTGCTGTGTTTAGTTACATAGTTTCCTATTTTATTATGTATAACATATACCTTATTACATACTACTCTCTCTAGTTATATATGGTGTGGTCCCTTATTATACAGCTTCCTCTGCTGTTATGTACAGTGCTATCTCTTACATAGTGTATTCTTGTTATTTTTGTTATTCACAGTGCCTACTTTTATTACATAGTCCTCTCTTGTTAAATACAAAATGACTGCTAATGGAGCAGCAGGTGACCAGAAGACCAGTCCATCAGCTCTTCCATTAGAAAAAAAGCTTTCTGATGCTCCATCAGCCATCATTGCATTATTTGTCTAACACGAGAGGATAGCATGTAATAAAGACAGGGCTCTATATAATCTGATATATAAAGGACGGTGCTGTACATAACAAGAGAGGGCATTGTATACTAAGGGATGGCAATATACATAATACATAATAAAAGAGACTATGTAAGATATATCTATCTATCTATCTATATATATATATATATATATATATATCTGCAGCTTTGTCACCATAGAAGGAGAAGGCCTAGACACATTTCTTACACAGAGGCCCTAAGCTATCAGTTTCCAGCTCTGGTACAGCTAGTACCTTTATAGTGAAATTTGATCTTTGTAGTCACGCTACAATCTACCTGATAAATGGGGGTGCTGAATGCAGGATAGCTATAGAGGCTTGCAGGGTTGCAGTCACAGGAAGCACTGAAGAAGATATACTCATAGTGAGGGGAGGACTCTGTGACATATTTTGCATTAGGTCCTAGTATCCAATCTGGTCTGTCAAAATTGGATCCTAGTTTTTTGTTTCTTCGTATTCAAATCCATGAACAAAACAATGTCTCGGACAGGTGAACAATAACTACAGTTCATGTGTGTGATATAGCATGCCGGTAGATGACACTTCATCATTCAGAATGCACAGTGAAGTTGTGTTGAATTAGCAATATCCCCTTCTGTATAACATGATCTATATTGTCCTCTACGGTACATCAGATAGATCAATATCTCATAGGAAGATCACTTTTCTCTTGCAATTCACGTTTATTACTCCGACTCAATGGAATAATTTTATAGGATTAACAATAAAACCTGCATGGTTTCTAGGAAGACTTAATATACTGATGGATTAAGCTTTCAAAAGAAGTATTCTCACAAAAACGTAACATTTGCAGGCAATGCCAGGCTCCAGTGACTCTGGTAGCATCTGTAAATAAATATTATGCATATAATTATAAAAAAATAATTTTGCAGCATGTAAGACCCAACAGAGCCCTGATCTCAATATCATGAAGCACCTGGGATTACATGAAGATCTGAACAAGCGACATCCACAAAACATTTGTAGTTAATTCTCCAAGATGTTTGGAACAACCTCCATGTTGAGTTCCTTCAAAACCTGTGTGCAAAAACATTTTCAGGGCGTTCGTGGTCTCCAAACCAATATCTGGCAATAATTGCATCCAACACAAAAGCAGGACTCATTGCTCAAGAGGATAGATCTCCATTTGTGCCTCCATTGCTCCATTCCAACCTTCAGGTTCCATATGAAAACAACATGGGCAAAGCCATGAAGATACCTTCAGGACAGAATCACACAAGTCCTACTCTTTGGGTTATGGTGTGGGGTGGTGCTATGTATGGTAACCAGAACCCTCTATTCTTTACACCAGGTGTTGCATTGATTTGGTCATGGAAACAGTTGTGTGGCCATTTGTCCAAAGTATCCCAGGAGCAGAGGTAAGCGAACCCAAATTGTGAAGTTCGGGGTTCGTACCTAAGTGCCCAGTGCTGAAATCCAAAGAGTAACATGTCTTTCCATCATGTGATTTCCATTATTTTTCATCTTGGTGTTGTTATTCCAATGTCAAAAGAGTGTTTTTCCCTGGATCTAAATTGAAAGTGGTATCAAAGGAGTTACAGAACCACAAGGAAGCTTCATTAAGAGTGAAGCATTCATGTTTCACATTTCTAGGGCCGTTCTTGATTTGGAGCTGATAATTGTTATATTCCTTTAGGTATCATGTTAATGGCAGGCAATACTCACTCTAGAGTTGGCGAAAGGATATTCTAGGAATGATAAAAAAATCTAAGAAGCATCTAACGCCCCCAGGTGCTAAATTAAAGGGAAAGTTTGCTTTTATACAATCATCTATGCATACCCTAAACTTTGTTGCTCCGACATGCCAAAATGCCAAAGGAACATTTATCAATTAAACTCAAATGTTTGCCATTTTTATACAAATTGGCAGAAAGTAAGCCCTTTTTGTTGCCCAATGCATGGGGCAATTGTGCAAGAATTACGGGTTTTGGTAAAAGTAAACCATAAAAAGTACCCAAAAAGGTTTCAACTCTAGCCTTAAAAGGGTAACAAAATGTAATGCTAGTTTGAAAATGTTATTGCCCCCTCAAAGACCTGTTAATATCGGAAATAAACAAAGGTACAATGCTGTCATTGTTGAAGGTATACAGCATTTCGATGTCATTATGCCATAATCTAATCTTAGTGCTGTTGGTTTTCTCTTCTTGTCTCTTCTACTGGTCTTATTGCATGATGATTAAGACTGATCCTTTGCTTGGTTATTGCTTATGTTGATTCAAACTCTATTGCAAACCCAACCCTGAGATAGAACATTTACTTTGTTCTTGGACTTTGCACGTCTCTCATCCCTTGGTACTTGTAGTTTCACTTGGTGTTGCCCATTGGCCCATCCTCTGATTTCAGTTCTTTTTTATTCTACATTTTGTCATAGCTAGTGATGACCCTTGGGATTGTTCGCGGCTACGCAGTTGTTCCTGTTCCTTCAGCGATTATGATGCCAATCAGGATACTTTGTAATAAGGGTGTGCATAACGTCCCTTTTTCAGGTGGTGGATTACGCCTGAAGTGGTTAAAAGAAGTGATATGATCATTCTTCAGGTGGATTCCACTAGGAAACTGTCCACTCTCTATACCTGTAGTATAGAGTGAAATCCGCAAGCTACCGGAGAAGCCATCTCAGGAAAATGGCCGTTGGTGTCACCAGAGAAAACCTCTAAATGATGCCATTTCCACATAGGCTAAAACAAGGGAATTCATGGCTTAAAAAACACAACCCTTTCACATAAATTATGAAATTATTCACTCTAGATTTCTTTTGCCTAAAAGAAACTGTGAACATTTGGCAGAGCTCTCAAGGGGGCCTCGTAAATTTTCTATGGGTCCTATCAATTACTATGCAAGCTCATGCCTTAAAGTGATTTTCGGAGACATTTATATTGATAAATAGAGATGAGTGAAATTAATATTGGCTGGTACATTTGAAAGTACCCCAATTCTTGTCATTATGCTCTGACAGCCCTACAAAACATGTTACACGGAAACAGAGGGGAAAAAGTAAAAAAAAAACACATTATACTCACCTGTTCTAGGTCCTCCTCACCTGATTCCTTACCTTAAATTTCTGATTTGCTAAAACCTGAACTTTTCTGGAAAAGTATCACAAATTTGACTTGTTATGGATCTATTCGCTCAGGTATATTGATGACTTATCCTTAAGGTTGGTCATTAATATGAAACTGATGATGGTCTGGCTCACGACACCTTCACCGATCGGCTCACAACACCTTCACCGATCGGCTCACGACACCTTCACCGATCGGCTCACGACACCTTCACCGATCATCTCACTCAAGGTGGTGAGTTGCACAAAAATTGCACAGCTCTGTACTTTGTGTAGTGACCCTTTAATCAAGTGTAGCCAGAAATCTGCTATTTTGTGCTAGACGTCACTTTCTTGTAACAAGATATTTTGCTGTTTAGTCCCCTTTTCCATAATTTGGTAATTCCTCAGTTGTGTGACTACTCAGAGGTTTTTTTTTTACACTTCCCAGACACATTTCCAAAAATCCCTGTATCTGCCTGTTACTTTAATCATGTTCCATTCTGTGATAAAAGCATTTCAATGTCAAACATGCATACTGATGCAATTTAATGGGCCCATACAATTATAATTATCTAGTCAAAGCAGAGTTAAAGATCAGAAATAAAATATTCCAAAAAAATGGCGATGAAGGCACAATAACTGACTTTAATTGGAAACTGCACATCAGAAGACACTTATCCTGAGCTGACTAATTCACATCCAACATCTTTACTCAGCTGCATTGCATAATGTAAGCCATTGCCTGAAGAAAATAGCACAGACATATCTCTTAACTTCATTTTAATTCCATATGGTAGATTACATTGTATAAACGCCTAGAATTAAGATGAGATCTTACGGCATCCAAAAGATTAAAACCTGTTTTATCTCCGGATAAAAAGCCAAAAAAAAATGTAAAAGCAAAGAACTAAAAGATTAATTAAAAAGAACAATTCTAACAGGAAATGGATGATGGATTGGAATCATTTTTGGCATTCTCGTTGTCAACGTAATCGTTACAAGCCGAGCGCTTAAAACCTGCATTGGGAAACCGCAGATTCTGACCACTTAGCACCCTACTTTTTTTTTTTTTTAAAGGGTCTCGAGCCATGGCGACTTGATGGATGAACAATCTGTAGGAAGATCAATCTTGTGCAAGACAAGATAGGTCCACCAGGGTCTTCTCCGCTATTATCTTGATAGTATCAAGCCATGAGGTTGCTAATCTTCCCCTTTGCCTTGTTCCTTCTATTCTTCTCACCATGATGTCCTTTTCCAGTGATTTTTCTCTTCGTATGCTGTGTCCAAAGTAGACAAGTCGTTGCTTGGTGATCTTTGCCTCAAGTGACATGTCTGGCTTGATTTGTTCCAAAATTGATTTGCTTGTTCTTCTTGCTATCCGAGGTATTGCTAACATCCTTGTCCAGCCCCACATTTTGAAGGTGCACATTCTACTTCTGTCTTATTTCTTTATCATCCAGGTTTTGCATTCGTATGTTACTACAGAAAAGGCCAATCTATGTGCAAGCCATATCAAGAATGCTAATGATGGACCAAATAATGTGACCAATGCGACCATGTATAAGCAGTAGGTATGCACGAATGTGCTCGGTGATACTCAGTTATCACTCAAGTATTAACAGTGTTTGGATGTGCTCGTTACTCGGCGAGCAATGGGCGGTCTTCAATGTAAAATTCGAATCCCCAACCAGCATCTTTGGCTGTGAAGCTTGGCAAGCTCCCACACATACCATGCTTGGCGCATGTGCTTAACTTGGTAGTTCAACGGTTTCTGAAAACATAGCTGGATTTGCAACAGCTTCTGGTTAAGGGACAGCTGCAAGTCGGCTATAGCTGTCACCGATCTAGCAGCAGTGCATGCAAATGCCAGCTCACTGACGAGTGTGCAATGTCACCACGTGCTGGAATTCCACACTGCACAGACTGACAAGGCTTTGTGAGCAGAAGAGGCAAGTTGTGAAGTTCCAGCTCCAACAAGCCGGTCTGCATTCTGGTCAGCCTCCAACAACTGTGTGCATGGATGTCTAACATTTCTGTGGTTTTCCAAGACAAATGTCAGACATTGGACACCACAAAGATGGTGAGTGGCGGTGACGCCATACTCTGAGCAAATATCTCGCTTATGTGCTACTTAAACAGTTGCTGCTTACAATTATATATGAAGCTTTGCATGCTGACCAGGTGAGGATGGAGGAAGACATAGAACTGAGAGATTGTAGCCAGCCCAGCTTCATCTCATGTGCTTAGCATGGATTGGGTATCAATATTGAGGTGGATGCTTAAGAGGAGAAGAGGAAGAACAGGAGCTGGTGGCTAGCGCAACAGAGGCCCATTCCCATCCTCAGCCCATCCGTCTCTCCTACGTGGATGGGCTGAGGATGGAAATGAGGAGAAAGAGAGGGAGGAGGAGGAGATGGAGAGTCATCATCATAGTGGAGACAGGGAAGTGTTGGCTGTATGAAGCTTGGCATATATGGTAGACTTTATGTACCCCTGCCTTTCCCATGACCCTCATGTTACATTCAACTTGGCCAAAAAAGAGTACTGGTTGTTCACCTGGCTAGACCCATGCAACAATGAGAACTTTGCAACTCTTCTTCCTGAGGCAGAGAGGTCTTCTAAAATGGTGCTATACTAGAAGGTCATTGTGGAAAAAATCATGAAGAAATTCCCATTAGCCAATGCTAGCGACAGGGGGCAAACTTCCTTGCCCAACTGAGGAGAGGCCATGGAGATACACAGCAGAGGCAGGTATACACTGTCATAAGCGTGGGATAATTTCATGACACCAGCCCCGCACCCAGGGCCTGATTTTTGACAAGGAGGGAACATTTTTAAAAATGGTCAAGGAATACCTGGTCAACCAAACCAGCGTACTCCCTAATTCCTCTGCGACTTTCAACTATTGGGTCTCAAAGCTGGACACCTGGCATGATCTGTCCCTCTATGCCTTGGAGTTGTTGTGCTGCCCTGCTGCTAGTGTCTTGTCTTTGAGGGGGGTTTTAGTGCTGCCTTGTGGGTCATAACAGACCGGCGCTTTCACCTGCCAACAGAGAATGCAGACAGACTCACTCTCATAAAAATGAACAAAGCCGGGATTGGCCCACACTTTTCCACATCATCATACGACAGCAGCACATACAGTATTTGTAATATTCAATATTTTAATAAGGTCCACCAGTTGTTGCCTTTCAGAGGTCTATGGATGAACCTCCTTATAATTTCTGTCTGGCTTTGCACTTTCTGCAAAGCGTTTATGACTGTATATCAACTAAACTTTCAAAATTTACCAGCTAACACGGTACAAAGATATTCTTTTTCTAGTAACCATGTCTTATGATGCCTAATCTAACCACCCCAAAAGCAGCTGTGTATAAGTTTGAATCTCAAAGAAGCTGCAGTTATACAGACTGGGAGCAGGATGCCACTGACCAGAGGTGCAGGAGAGGCTACCACCTAAGTTTGACACCCATTGCTGGCACCCCCATATGGTTCCCTCCTCCCTACATTTGGGGATGCTGGCATACTGACTATTCCGCCTGCGGCAGCTTGCTCATGCTCCTCTTCCTCCTTCCCCTGTGCACGCCACTCTGACTTATGGTGGCGCGCTTAGTGCGCAAGTGCTCACCTGCTCTTATAGGGGCAGCGTGCACACCTACAAAGATGACCCCAACCAATAGCTGGGAGGCATCTTCTATGAAAGACACCCTTCCAATAGGGAGGTGCTTGAGCAACACCTATAGTTATTTAGTGGTAGTTGGTGTGTGTGTGCAAGGTCCCCCATCCTTAATCTAATATAGTTATTTCCCTATCCTGTACTGTCCCTGTATTTCTGTGTAGTTTATATGTCGCCCTGAAGCAACTCCGGGGGTATCTGAACTTTGTAGCCACGTTGGCGGTCCCTAAACCATTTCCCGAGACTTGTGTGTCTGAGCGAGCACCAATCTCCGAAGTCCACGTTGCTTGTACTGTCTGTCAGTCTACGAATCCTTCATGTCTGTAATTCCGCTCCCGTGTTCACATCTAGTGAACCCGACCATCTGATGGCTACCTGCAGCCTGACTGCACCTTCAGGGGCTCCAGGGAACACCAGATAGCTGCTTAACTACGGCCCTCCTAGGCAGGCGTGACACAGTGGGTCCATCAACAACACGTGCCACCTGCGGACGTGACACTGAGCACTTTGCAGCAGCGTTCCGCAATCATGTCATAGGCAGCGTACAAAGTATAGCAGACTGCATGAATGACTGGAGGACAGTAGACTTAGAGGTGATTTAGTGACCACAGCAAAAATCAGATCCACTTATGTAAAAATTTGTAGTTGTCACCTAGTGCATTCCTGAAAAGCTGTATGTGATGGCTCGCTGGTATCAGCAGTAGAGTACAGGTAAGAATCTACAGGGGAAACTAAAGACTAGGTTCACACACTGCATCTGAATTGGAGTTGGACTGCCCAAAAGCAGGATTCCAACAAAAACCCCTATTTAGTTCTCAGACGAGAGCACAGTATGTGTGTGCACTTAGCCTTACACTGTTTTCAGCTAAAACTACCTAATATGTATGGGGCTTCCTGACTTCAACTGCAGTAAGAGAGGAGGATAGGTCATGTTGATTTGAAGGTCTGATGATTTTGTCCTTGCACAGGATTAGTTGCCTTCAGAGGTGTCTGTTAGTGACAATTTAGACTAATAATTATTTTCATTTTGACCACTGATCTTAATATTGTGCTTATATTAACGGTTTAGGCAGGATCACAATGAAAGAACACAGGATACACTATTTGAAATAAGTGATGGTCAAAGCATACCTTCTCCTCTTTTCTGCAAAATGTCTGAAAACACCTCTATATACAGTAGATAACACAGGATCCATCATTCACAATAGATGTCACAGCTCACCTTCTCCTCCTGTACAATGACTGATGACACCTCTATATACAGTTGATAACACAGGCTCCACCATTCACAATAGGTGATATCACAGCTCACCTCCTCCTCTTCCTGTACAATGACTGATAACACCTCTATATACAGTAGATAACACAGGATCCACCATTCACAATAGGTGTTATCACAGCTCACCTCCTCCTCTTCCTGTACAATGACTGATAACACCTCTATATATAGTAGATAACACAGGATCCACCATTCACAATAGGTGATATCACAGCTCACCTCCTCCTCTTCCTGTACAAAGACTGATAACACCTCTATATACAGTAGATAACACAGGATCCACCATTCACAATAGGTGATATCACAGCTCACCTCCTCCTCTTCCTGTACAATGACTGATAACACCTCTATATCTAGTAGATAACACAGGATCCACCATTCACAATAGGTGATATCACAGCTCACCTCCTCCTCTTCCTGTACAAAGACTGATAACACCTCTATATACAGTAGATAACACAGGATCCACCATTCACAATAGGTGATATCACAGCTCACCTCCTACTCTTCCTGTACAATGACTGATGACACCTCTATATACAGTAGATAACACAGGATCCACCATTCACAATAGGTGATATCACAGCTCACCTCCTCCTCCTCCTGTGCAATGACTGATAACACATCTATATACAGTAGATTACACAGAATCCACCATTCACAATAGGTGATATCATAGCTCACCTCCTCCTCCTGTACAATAACTGATAACACCTCTATATACAGTAGATTACACAGAATCCACCATTCACAATAGATGTCACAGCTCACCTTCTCCTCCTGTACAATGACTGATAACACCTCTATATAGAGTACATAACACAGGATCCACCATTCCCAGCAATGTCACACCTCACCTTCTCTCCACCCTGCATAAGTCACAGAGTATGTCTTTATGTAAGACAATGCTAAACTCTATACATCATCCATCCCAACAGCGTGTCTTCACAGAAGAAGAGTTCGGGTGATGAAGATGAAGCAGCCGCCTGCAGTCTAGGCCTTAAACTAAAAGAAAACATTTGGCGCATTGCGAAACGAGAAATCCTGCAATGACCCCGGACTGCGGAGCAGTGAAAATCTTACATCGGACAAGAGTAGGACAATATTCCTCTCCCAAAACTGCAGCAATTGTGTTCTCACTCCCCAGACATTTAAAGACTGCTGTTAAAAGAAGGGAGGATGCTACACAATGGCCGACACAATAGAATATTTTCTTTACATTTTATACAGTGTCTCAACTTTTTTGCAATTGATGTTATACTGTATATATATATGTTATACTTTATACACCATATGATTTTTATGTTATTTTTATATTTCTAAGTTTGAACTTATACTTACAAAGACTTCACCTGCTCGGAGAGTTTGGAGGTGAATAAATATTTGGGAAGCATTTTCATTTTCTTGTGTTATAGACATGAGTGGCTGCCGGGCGGCTTCCGCACTTGATCTTACTGTCTCTTTCAATTTTCTTTCTTTCTGTAAGAGCGGCAGTAGATGCTCCACTTCAATGAAATTACCTGATGGATCTTCATCTTCCTGCAAAATCACAATACCAGAGATGGAAAGTATTTATTCAGCTGCTCCTCAAAACACCACTTTACAATAACACATTTTATCACTGCTGCATACATGTATTCACTAAATGTAACCACTTACAGAGGACTTGTCACCAGGGCAAGAGGGGCCAGTTTGGTGTCTTATTTTATTCCTGCTCTTCCCTGGAATATTCCATTTTTTTTTTAAATGTGCCACAGATATTGGCCTTTTTATTTAAAGCTTTTTATGGTCACCGGATCCTCGGGGGCGTGTCTTTAGGCTATTCTACATAATTACCATATAAGCCACACCCCTTTAGTAAAGGCCTTAAAAATTTGCACTATATACGAAAAGGGCCAAGGGCCATATATATGGAACCATATGGCAGATTTAAAAATAATTAAAAAATGGAGTACTCAGGAGAGAATCAGTAACAAAATCCAGAAACTGGACACTTGGCCTGAAGTCAGGTCTTCTTTAGAAGGGTTTCCAAGAACTAAGAAATCGATGACCTTTCCTCTCCACTGACTAGTTGTTATTATGTCCCCCGGCTACCAGAACCAAACAGTGCACACGGTACACCGCCACCATTTCACACTTGCATTGCCCTCTACTACTAATTTGTTTTCTGATAAAAGTCCAATTATGTAAGACTGAAACATTATGAATATTTTTGGATTGTTATTTTACTAAAAAATTAAATTGTCTATTTTTAAAAGTGTGCAACGTTCCCTATATTCCCTTATACTGGGGTGGAAACCAACTTAAAACGCAAGAGTGCCATTCATCCGGTCGCTTACAAAGCGCAGATTGCCAGAACACCACAGCTGTAAATGTGGATCTCGGGTCTCGGCACAGATCATATTCACTTAAATAGGAGTTGAGGTGAAGTATCGGAGAGCTGTAGCATCAGCGCATCAAGCAATGCATCAGCAAGTTATGCTAACTGGACTGTGATAGGATTACCATTTGTGCAACTGCTGGTATATAAAAAGTCTGGATTATAGGACAGGCAAGTGGTGCAATTGACCCTGTAACCCAGCACCTAGCAATAAAGGGGTTCATAGGTTGCAGTTACAACCAGTCCCTGGAGTCTATGTGGACCCAAATGGTCCCTTCCCTTGGCCCATGTGAGAAAACCAATAATATTAAAGACCCATGATAATCTGGGGTTCCTGTTGGAGATTTTCCAGTGAGGCCCATGAGCTTGGAGTTAAGTAAGGAAGTCGACGAGATCGCGGATACCTGCATGCCGGGTCTGGAACTAAAATTGCTGCATCTTCTGTTCCCAAGGGGAATTCTGAGGGAGCCGCACCAACCTCTGAACCCAGGAGGGCGGGGGAGCCTGAAAAGGGCACGCAGCGTCGGAGGCATAAGAGGAAAAAGCGCACAAAGTAGGAGAGTCTGGCGCCGGTGGAGGGCAGTGCAGAGAGCAGCGCACAGAGCAGTGAGTGGCACGCCCTGCATCCCCCACCAGAGAGTACCAGTGTGGCGATGGGCCAAATAGAAGGAACCCCGGTCGTCTGCAGAGAGAGCGTCCAGAGCATAGCCGTGCCAGCAGAGAAGAACCGTGAAGAACAGAGCTGTGCCAGCAGAGCAGAGCCTTGCAGAGCAGAGCTGTGACGGCAGAGCGGTGCCACGCAGAGCAGAACCATGCCAGCAGAGCCATGCCAGCAGAGCAGAGCTGTGCCAGTGGAGCAGAGGCGTGCCAGCAGAGCAGAGCCATACAGAGCACAGCCGTGCCAACAGAGCAGAGCTGAGCCAGGTGTTGTTGTAGCCAAAGAGAGGAGTGCTCCTTCTGTGAGTACAAGTGGCATGCAGACTAACGTCCGTTATCGCCCGCCATCAACAGCAGGGACCAGGGAAAGCGGGACATGCAGTGTGTGTCCAGTGATGACCAGACAACCAGGTGCTATATACTATGTGACTGTGAGTACCACGCTGCCCAAGAGGGACCGCATACAAGACTGACACTTGCACTCTAACGTTGCCAGCTGTTAGTTGCCCTGACCCTTGTGACCTGACTTCACCAGTTAAGACAGTTAAGGAGCCACATTGGGCTCGTACAGGACTGTGGCCCGTGCCTTTGTTAGCCACATCAGTATATGGACTAGGGGGTAGTGGAAGGTACCGAGACCCGTTGTACTTCATTTTGCCATTTATACTGTTTGATAGAGAAGAGCGACTTTGCCTTTTTTCGGGTCGAGTCAGGTTTCATGAAACCCGACTTTCGCAAAAGTCGGGTCGAACGAAATTGGCCGATTATCGTGAAAAGTCGAAGGCCGACTGAAACATGAAACCCAATGCAAGTCAATGGGGAAGAAAAGTCGGCAGTGAGTGGAGGACAGGAAACACACCTACAGTTCCCATTTTAATGCCAAAAACATCAATTCTTATTACTTAAGCTTGTCAACCTTAACTTACTTTATAATAATAGTTAGGCATTGAAAACTGGGGGTTATTTGGCTAAAGTTGAGGGGGGGTAGGGCTGGCTCCAGATTTTCGTGGGCCCAGGGCCAAAGAGTGTCAATGGGCTCCTTTAACACATACCACAACTCATGATCCTCTGATACAGCAGAGAAATAGCGGTATAGTACAATGAAAAAAACTTCACTTCTTACATCACATGACTGATATCCATTTTAAATTCTCCAATGCCTCTGTTCGCACAGTCTCTGAACCATGTGCAGGGTGGAGTTCCACCTTGTTGCAATGTCGATAATTAAGCGGTGCTTGGGAAGGTGGATTAATCGCTGCAGCTTCTGCATACGACTGGAGTGCACGGGAGACCGGCGGATGTGCGAGCACAGTCTTCGCACCTTATGGAGAAGGGCTGTTAACTCCAGATAAATATTGAGGAAGCACTGCACCACCAGGTTCAAGGTGTGAGCCAGGCAAGGTATGTGTCTGAATTTGGAAAAGGGCTATGGCAGCAACAAAATTCCGGCCGTTATCACTAGCTACCTTTGCCTACCTCAAGATGTAGACTGACCAGCCATGACTCAGTTTGTCGCTGCAAGTAGTCGGCCAGTACCTCCGTGGTGTGTCTGTTGTCGCCCAAACACATCATCTTCAACACAGCCTGCTGACGCTTACCACTAGCTGTTCAATAGTGGGACACCTCGTGTGCAACACTGGCAGCTGCGGATGGAGTGCTCGTGCGACTGCGCTCTGTGGACGAGCTTTCGCTTCTGGAGGAGGAGGGTCAAACGCCTACAGCCAACTGTTTCCTATACCGTGGGCTAGGCAGCACTGGCCCACCGCCGCTGTCCCCTGTGGACCCTGCATCCCCACATTAACCCAGTGCGCAGTGATGGACATGTAATGGCCCTGGCAATGCCTACTGGACCATGCATCTGTTGTGAGGTGCATCTTTCCACTCACTGATTGCTTGAGTGCATGGACAATGCAGTCTTTCACATGTAGGTGGAGGGCAGGGATGGCTTTTCGAGAAAAGAAGTGCCAACTGGGAAGGTCACAGCGTGGTATTGCATAGGCCATGAGCTCGCGGAAAGCTTCGCTTTCAACCAACCGGTAGGGCATAATCTCTAATGAGATTAGTTTGGCAATGTGGGCGTTCAAACACTGTGTACGCGGATGAGAGGATGAGTACTTTCTTGTCCTATTGAGAGTCTCTGGTAGGGTGAGCTGGACTTCAAAGCTGCATATGGTGGAACTAGCGGTGGACATGGCGGACTGAGAGAGGGTTGGTGATGGTGATGGTGTTGGTGGTCTTGCTGATGGCCTAGATTCAGTCTTTCATAGCAATAACTGTTATGAATGGTTCACCGAGGAGGACAACAAAAATCTAAGTCCCAGAAAACCAGAGAGGTTGGTAACTATGCAGAGTGCAGATCCCTGATCTTAACCACACACCTAGCAGCAGTCGTGGAGTGTACCTATGATGAACCTAGATGCCTCGTCACAACCGGAGAGCTAAATAAACCTAAAGCAAGAAAAGGGGAAAACTAACTGCCCCAGAGCAGACCCCAAAGGAAAGACAGCCCCCCACATGTATTGATGGTGAAACAAGATGAAAACACAAACACAGGCAGGAAAATAGGCTGAGCAAACGATGGGGCCAAACTAACTAGAAAGGACAGGAAAGGAAAGACACTGTCTGCAATCTGCAAAAAACCCTACCAAAATAATGTCCAACACTTCTGATAGCAAAATTAAGCCTGAAGTCACTAGACTTCTCCCACTTTATCAGCACTCTGAAATATTCTGAGACAGAGCAAAAAGAGGCCAATCTAATAAGGGACAAAAAAGGCAAATTGGCAAATACAGATAAATAAGAGTGGAAATTCAGCACAGCCCCAGCCGGGGCTTGCTGACCACACAAAAAACTGAATTGACCAACAAGAGCAAGTGTGAACATTAGCAAAACAAACTTAGCTTGAGAATACTGGAACAGAGCTGAAGTCCAAGACCTGAGAAGCAGACTGAATCACCAGCACCAGGATAGGGCGTTGGCTGTCTTATATCCAGTCTGATACTCCAGAGATCCAATCGTTATCCTCCTCATCAGGTGGCAGATCACTACCAATTAAACTAACCTCACTACCTCCTGTCACCACCAGAGGATGAACGGAAGAACTCTCAACTGTTGGAGCAGAAAATGAGTTCACAACAAATAACATTGTGATTCCTTGACTGCTTTGGCCTTGCGACGACACCTCAACATTTCTTGCTGGTGGTGTGCTAACCGGTGGGATTACAGTGGGGGAAGCGATGTAGCATTGCTGACTACCTTCATTCGGAGCAGGTGCACATGCGGTACGTGAGATTTGGTAGTCCATCCACGCTTACAAGTGCATGGTGATTAAATGTCTAAGCATGCAACTGGTATTCAAATTTCGGAGATTTTTCCCTCGGCTAAAGGTCTTTGCGCACTTCTTACAGATAACTTTTGCCTGATCATTAGGATTTTGTTAAAAAAAGTGCCACACTGCACTATTCCTACTATGGAAGACATTTTGAGGCCTTGCACGCTGTGCTAATTTGACCGTCTGGCCAAGCTCTCCTGCAACTCTTTGGGTTTTTGTAAACTGTTTTTGGACTGCTATGGGCCTGCCAGATAACAGCTGTTGCGATGTCGATGCCTGCTGCTTTCGATCCTCCTCTTCTGAGCTATTGGCCGCGGCACCCTCTTCCCCCAATGGATGCCAATCTGGGTCAACAACTGGGTCATCCATCACCTCCTCTTCAATTTCATCTGCACCTTCCTCTGTGTCACCATGTAAGGTGGTATAGTATGCGGGAAGGGGCACCTGAGTTTCATCAGGGTCAGATTCTGGCTCAGTACACTGCGAGGACAATGTAGTGCTCTGAGTGAATGTACCAGCAGAAAAATCTAGCAGTGGCTGTGCATCAGTGCTCTCCATGTCCGATTCATCTTGGACTGGGGAATTCACGATTTGACTTGATAACCCAGGCATGGTATGTGAAAAGAGCTCCATGGAGTAATCTGTAGTGTGGCCTGCCGCATCCTTCACTTTTGGTAGGGGTGAAGGACACAAGGAAAGGTGTTGTTCCTGATCAGGAGCCTCCACTTACGATTCAGTGCTTTTATTTTTTGAAAGTTCAGAAGAGGAGGCGATAGAGCTGGAGGCTGTGTCAGCAATGTAAGCCAAAACTTGTTCCTGAAGCTTCGGCTTTAAAAGCGGTTTACCTACTCACAGAAAAGGGAGCCTTCGAGGCCTTGTGGAGCCAGACGATGACGCAGGCTCAACACCTCCTGCCTTAGGTGCTATTGTGCTTTTGCCACTACCAGCAGATGCACCACCACCCCTACCACCATCAGTACCAGCTGGCAACCCCCGCCCACTTCCATGGCCTCTTCCACCAGACTTCCTCATTTTTGGAAAAATGTACCCAAAATACCACCAGCTATATGGTACTGTAAAACAAGGTACAAGGTGTATATAGTATTGTGGAGAATTTGAATCTCCCTAGAGATTTTAGGAGGCTGAACTATTATCTCAGGCCCACTATAGATTACACCTCAATTTAACAGGGTAAAATTGGCTGGTGTATGACAAACTACAAGGTGTATATAGTATTGGGGAGAATTTGAATCTCCCTAGAGATTTTAGGAGGCTGACAATGATGCTCTTAGTCCAAGTATGGCATTAGGCAGCCTAATAAGCAGGACTGCTGCACACAAATGTGTGGAAAAATAAACATTTGGTAACTGTGCAGAAAAGAGGAAGAAAAGTATTTTTGCTTTTAAAAAAGTAGTTTGCACAGCAGTGTGCAAACAGCAATGCAGCTATCAGGGACCCTTATAAGGCAGCCTAATAACCAACAGAGCTGATGCACAAAAATAGAGCCTCCCCTGTCACTGCACACAAACTGTTGTGTTGTACAGTGTGTGAGGTAGCGCTGTCATTCAAGGTTGGGGGACACTCGCTTGGCAGCCACACAATCAGATCTAGCACGGGTTTTCATAAGCCATAACATAGTCCATGAGGTTTATTCGTCATCATAAAACACAGAAGCAACATAAACAGCATTACAGCATAGCGTCCATTATAGCTTCCCTCTGGTTAAGCCTGTGGTCACACACAGGTTACTCAATGTCCATACTCAGGCTCTTCAGCCTCATCATTATCTCACCCACGTCAGGGTTCTCTCATGGCTGTTGCTCCACGCTGCAGACATCCACTCTCTCCTCTGGGACTCTCAGACGCTGGCAGCCATTACACCCAGCCACACACAGGCTGCTAGTGAGGAGATCCTTCTCCTCACGGGACCTTCCAAACTGGACCAATCAGGTCCAAGCATTCACCAAATGTGACCTACTGTCATGCCCTCAGCCGCAGGCACGGTCTCTGCTGCGCAGGGAGACCGGCGCCTATCTCGCAGCTCCACTGCTACTACCCACCCTGTCCGTGGCTCCAGACAATCAGTGGCTCCTTTCTCTGCTAAGAACCTGCATCCTCTTGGCAGGTCTCCTGGTTATGCTCTTAGGAGGCGCGCCCCGCTTCCTGCACATACTTAAAACAGCAGGGCACCTGTTGTCTATTAGGGCTGTCTGTGCTGTGATGCTCTGTGCATAAAAGGCATCCTCCCTCAAGAGGGAGTTGCGTGAACAATGTGTTCATTCTGTGGGATCGCTGCCTCCCACTCAGGCCACACTCTGCTTTGCTCTGCGTTCTAAAGGCTGTTGCAATATTCTAAAATCTCTGTCTCCTCAGAATCCTCTGCTGGCAATTCCCGCTCCTGGATCCCTCTGGACACTCCAGTTCCTACCCCAGACTGACCAAGGCTCTCCTCTAGGAATCATCCAGTGACCATCGCAGGCTAGATCAGCCTTTCTGTGTTTACTCAGACCTTCCAGGACTCTCACCACCTCCTCTATACGGTCTGTATGGGTCGTCCCTCTGGTCCAGGCATCGCGGCATTAAGGTCATCTGGTGTTGCGACGGGGGAGCCCCTGTATAGGGGTACACCTTGCCCGGTGCTCCACTACGTGGTTCTGTGTCGTGGTCCAGAGGGTTCTTCCCTCAGGCACCTTGTCCATTTGTTTGCTTTATTTAATAAACATATTTAATTTATTTGATGTTCTTCTCCTGTCTCTTGTGTATCGGGTATACAGCTACCACTGCACCATCAGTGGTCTAGTGGGTCCACTATACATCTTCACGCCCTATGGGCGTAACACCTACCCTAGCCACATTATATGGTCTGTAGCCACGCCCACCGGGTCACGTGACTATGACCTCATCACAGGTCCTTCACACCCTCACATAGCCTTTCAATACAGGCGTTTTCAGACACACCCCTGGGTGGGTTTGTAGGTAACCAGAACCCGCCCATCTCTCTAGTTACCTGAAGACTTCTCCCTTATACGTAGAAACAACACCTCAGCAATGATATTGCTGATCACACATACACAAGTCTCCATCTCAAAGCCACCCACTTTGAGATACATAACAATCCTTCAGGATTCTGCCACTCATCCGCTCTCTTGGGACATCCACAGTGCCCCCTAGTGGACACAGTGGTCATTACACCAAAAGTGGAAATCGCTAACAGCAGAAGCAGTTTTTTTGTTCTGCTTCCCTGCCTAACGCTCTCCCTTATTCAGAATCAGCAGCAGCAGCTCTCCCTATGCTAAGATCGCCATAACTAAGGTGGCGGTCGGTGTTCACGCCCTTTTATAGCCCCTGTGACGCCACACAAAGCCAGCCAATCACTTCCATGCCCTTCTCAAAGATGGTGGTGACCGATGCCCATGTCTTCACGTTGCCCACAGTGTGCGTCCTCCATCATTGGCTGAAAAAGGGCGCTGGAAGCATCATTTGAAACGCGACTTTGGCGCTCTGGTCGCCGACCTCGTGGCCGACCTCACGCTATGGTCGGGTTTCGTTTCATGAAACCCGACTTCAGCGAAAGTCGGCGACTTATGAATTTGACCGACCCGTTTTGCTCAACTCTACTGTTTGACCCTTTACCTCCCTGTGTGGAGTATTCCCTTGTAAATATACCTGTTAACCCTTGCTCTGCCTCCCATCTGTCACTGCATCCCGCGTTCCTGTGATTTCTACAGTTACACCACTGCTTATAACCATGTACAGATCACCTTATAACAGGTATCAAGATGCTATTGTACAAAGGACATGCAGAAAATAAGTATTGAACAGATCTGGATTTCTTTGGTATAGCGGTATTGTATAGGTATCATGTTGCACCATTTGAGCAGTACGGCATTGACCGCTACAATAAACCTGGTACATTTTATGGGTGCATTTACACTGACCAATTACAGTTAGCTAGTACTAGAAATGCCAGCTTCTCGATAATCTTGCAGTGTAAACAGGCTGCTGATCGCCCGAAGAACAAGCAAAATATAAATATGATGAGTAGAATGATTTGTAAGCTTGCTTCTCGGCAGCACATCATCCTGTGTAAACAGGACCTGTGCTGTTGAAAAAATGGCAACATGTACGATCTATTCCAGTTTCCCGCGGTCTGCCTGTGTAAACAGAGTTTTAAGCGACCGCTGATCTGTAAATATTTACCAACTGGATGTCATTTATTGCTTCTGGTCGGCCCCTTTACTGTAGATGGAACTTTAGTTTGCACTAATAGTTAAACATTTTCGTTTGACGCCTCCCACTATTTTACATAAGTAGCATTTTTGACTGTTGGTCTGTCGGGAATATGTTATATTAAAAGTCTTTGCTGTTTCGTGTCTTGTGTAAGTAAATAATATGCAAAAAAAAAAAAAAATTTGTCCACTTTGATCACTAAGTAAAATTGGGTCAGCGGGGGATAAATTAGACAAAACAATTAATTTATTTTAACCTAATGCATGAGGAACCTAATTTAGCATTTTATTTAAAAGACTTCTCAAGCTGAGCCTCGGCTATTTGCATAAATAGTGCTCTCGGCGGCATGTATAATCAGGGGAATGGGAAGTATAAGGACGGTATGTGGTGAAGAGGAAAGAAAGAAAGTAATAAAAAAAATACACAATTTATTTCGTTTGGTTCATATTCTCCTACTGGAAGGACGATACACACCGGAGTATAATGGGAGACACTGTTAATAGAATACCATATTCAAGAATTGATAAACAACTTATACATCATAACATTAAATTAACAGAAGTCCCAAAATATACCCCTATTACTGCTTAAAGGGAATCTATTGTTCGGATTTCACCCCCCTAAAATAGTTTTATACACATGTAGCTTTTTCAAAGACAAGTCCAGCAATACCTTTACATGGCTAATCCGTTACTCCATTACTGAGAAATAAGCGTTTCAATTTTTATGCAAATCAGGCTGAAGAGCTATGGTAGATCTAAAGCCTCCATCACTCCAGCTCTATTCCCCGCCCAGTGCTGCCTCCTTCTTCTTGACTGATGGCTCCTTTTCCTGAAGGCACACTACATGGAGGCTGTCAGTTCATTATGTGGTTAATTGGATCCAGTAATATGATTCTCCAGGACAGTATGATTACGGAGACACCAAAACCTTATAGTTATTTTATCATTTTTTTAGTCTATAGAGTTAATTGAAACCTTGTTTTTTTGTGAGCTAAACTGTTGGTGCTATTTTGGGTAGTATAGGAAGATTTTATCACTTTTTAGTGCAAAATATTACTAAAAATGGGTTTGTGATAAAGAGCATTAAGGGGAGTGGATACAGTTCTAGGAAACCTCAGAGTGTTACAGTACACATCACTTTTCAGGACACTTGGAGTATCTGCGATTCGATGTGAAGTCATTTGCCACAAATCAAATTTTAAGGAAAAACTTTCCAAAGTCAGCAAATTGAAATGACAAAAGACTCAAACATTTGTACTTGATTCTATTAGGGATGAGGGAACGTGTTCGTTGATACTCGGACATCACTCGAGTATCTGGGTGCTCGGATGTGCTCGGCAGTCGACGAGCATTGGCTGATGCTCAGATCTGAAGTTTGCATCCTGGCCCCACACAGTCAATAAGGATGTGGGGATTGCCTGCAAGTCACTGTAATGCCGTAGCCATCTTGTCATTGGCATTACTGTGATTGGCTGGTCGCACTACCTCACCTGGTGAGGTTATAAAATGACTGGTGATGCCGCAATTGGCTCACAGACGCCAATGCACAGCTCAGGGACTCAGTGATTGGAGGGAGAGAGCAGTTATCCAGGCCTGTATGTGCACAGATAATCAGGGGCCTCTAGTGTTGACACTGGTGCTGATGCTGAACCATCATAATAATAGTCTTTCTAAGGACTAATATTGTGCTTTGCTGTTTGAATCGGATACATTCTGCATTTAGCCTAGTAAGGGACATTGCAAGAGTAGGGAGAGTGACAGAATACAGCCTCTAGGCAGGGCTTAGGGCTTTGCGGTCCATTGCTAAATATAAAGCTGCTGCAAGTGACCACATTTTTTTGGTGGGGGGGTGAAAAATTTACTATATTGTCAACCATAGAGTGTTACGTACTTTGTGTTACACTACAACGGTATATTACCCTCCAAAAAAAAGCATTAAAAAATTGTTCAGGATTGAATTTGTTATTAATATGTCATTAATAGAGTACTATGTGCTTTGATTTACATTTTGGTGGTATATAACACTCCAAAAAAATCGTTTAAAATATTTTCTGTACAGAATTTGTAACCCATAGAGTATTATGTGCTTTGTGTTACATTTCAGTGGTACATAACACTTCAAACAATAGTTAAAAAATGTTTCTGGATTGAATTTGTTATCCATAGAGTATTACGTGCTTTGTGATATTACATTATGGTGGTATTAAACTAAAAAAAAACGCTTTGACTGCTGCAGGTGACCAATTATTTTTTTTAATTAAAGGTAAACTTGGTTTCCAGAGACCTAGTTATTAGAAAAGGCACAAGGCATGCGGTAAGGGACAGCAAAGTGAAAGCGCACGCAGATGCCTAGAGTCCCCTCTGCACTCCGATCAGCGCTCCTGCGATGTCATTGCGAGGGGCCAGATAGCTGTAATGGTGAGTCGGTGACCTGACATCCGGGCCACCAGGCTACGGCAAGCCCCTCAGACCATGAACAGGGCACAATCTAAGGGGGTTGTTTCAGTTCATCACTGACAGTTATAATCCATTGCAATGCTCATGCATTGCAATGGATTATAACATCAATTAGGCTACCATAGTGGGACAGAGTGAAAAGGTCATAATAAGTAAAAAAAAGAAAATGAAAAAAAAAACCTAAAAATAGTAAATAATAATATATATATAAAATTAAAATAAACAAAAAAAGTACACGTTTGGTATTGCTGCATCCGGCACAACCTGCCACATAAAATTGTTCCACTAGTTAACTCCTTCAGTAAAAAAAGGAAAAAAATAAATGAAATTCAATGCCTTTCATCATATCATCTAACAAAAACGGAATAAAATATTGATCAAAACGACGAATGTAATAAAACCAATCCACCATACAGCTTTATCAGCGGAAAAATAAAAAAGTTATAACTCTCAAAATGAATAATTATTTTATTTTTTCTATAAAAGAGTTTTTAAGTTTTTATTGTGTAATAGCATAAAAACATAAAAAAAGGCGTAAAAAATAAATAAAATCGATTCTTCACCTGCTGTTGATTTTTTCATTTTGCCTTCTAAAGATTGTAGCAAGGCTCAGTGGACATTTATCCTGCACTCTACCCTGAGTACTTACACCGGGTTTCCATGTAATTCTTTGAAATATGTGATTCAGACTGAACGCCTGACAGAAGATTCACTCTGGATGGAAGCACTGTGGATGTTGTCTGGCCTGTGATTCATCAGTGTCCATCTTTTTAGTATTGCATAAAAGCGTGGTTCCCCACAGTTTTGTGCACTTCTGAAAAGAAGAACACCGCTTAATGGAGTCCCAGAGTAACTCTGCTACCTTATTATAGTGAATGGATCCTTGGGGAGTTTCATCTGAATTACGTCACTCTGTGGGTGAACACAATGTTTTTTTCAGGCGGATACTGAAAAAAGTAAACATGATGTACAGCAAAGTGAAAATGACATTGCTGTGTTCATGTTCAGTCTTTTCCTACTACTTAATAACATGAACACACGAGGATATGGAGTTTAATGTTAAAATAGTAAATTTTTTTATTAGACAAAATATCATAAATGTCACAACAGACGTGAAAAAATTGTGAAGAAACACATTCAGTAACATGTGTGTGAATTGTTCTAGGGGCAAGAGAAGCACAACACCATCCCATAGATCAGTATCTAGATCAAGCCCGGTGGGCATAAATATAGAGTTGGGGGAGGCACATCTTAGCACAGATAGAGGAAGCTCAGGGTGGCCAGAAATCCCGGATGGCATAACCACGGACGCCATCAGTGCATTACTGCCCTTACTGCTGTATGGGGCCCGGTGAGCAGCACATCTTAGCACAGATAGAGGAAGCTCAGGCTGGCCAGAAATACCGGATGGCATAACCACAGCCGCCATCAGGGCATTACTGCCCTTACTGCTGTATGGGGCCCGGTGAGCAGCACATCTTAGCACAGATAGAGGAAGCTCAGGCTGGCCAGAAATACCGGATGGCATAACCACGGCCGCCATCAGGGCATTACTGCCCTTACTGCTGTATGGGGCCCGGTGAACAGCAGTACACAGTGGGGCCCACAGGTCCGGGGTCCTGCTTATGTGCTTCTGTCCATCAGGCCCCATCGCTGCAGCGCACACATCGGCACTGGGGCCCGGGAGCTTTCTAAGAACTGTGCACGGCTGTCTTACCTTGATAGCTGCGCAGCTCCCGCTCAGTCCATCTGTGTACTTCCTGTGATGGCGCGTGCGCCATGACATCGCGGAGGCGTACAACTGCAAATGATGACATGGGGGAAGGAGTAAGGGGGACTGCACATGATGATGTGGGGAGGGGTTTAAAAGGGACAGCACATGGTGATATGGGGAGGGTGTTTTAAGGGGACTGCACATGATGAAGTCGGGGGTGTTAAAAAGAACCGCAAATGATGACATAGGGGAGTAAAGGGGACTGCACAAAATGAAGTGGGGGGTTAAGGGGACTGCACATGATGAAGTGGTGGGTTAAAGGGGACTGCACATGATGAATTGGGGGTAAGGGTACAGCACATGATAAAGTGTGGGGGTAGGGGGACTGGAAATTATAAAGTGGGGAGGTGAGGGGGACTGCAAATGATGAAGTGGGTCGAAAGGGGATTGAACATGATATAGTGGGGGAAGGAGACTGAACATATAGTCGGGAGAAGGAGACTGCACATGATGAAGTGGAAGGAAGGGAGACTGCACATGATGAATTGGGGAGGGGATGGGAGACTGCAAATGATAAATTGAGAGAGAGGGACGGGGGACAGCATTTCAATTGAAGGTGGGGTGGAACAGCAAATGATGATCTGGGGAGAGAGCAAATAATAATGAATTTTGAGGGTGGGGAAGTAAATGATGAATTGAATGTGGAGGAGAGCTGTTGATGATGAATAGAGGGTGGGAGAGAGAAGACATAACAATGAATTGGGGCAGAAGGGGCATGTAAATATGAGTCGGGGGAACGGGAAGTATATAGTGGGGGGCGTTGAGTATGCAGTAACTGGTAATGAATTGGGGGAAAGAGTACATGGGCTAATTCATTTATATATTAGGTGGGGAAAGTGGCTAAGTATAGCTAGAAGGGGCTCAGTGGCGTATTATAATTTCTATTTGGAATGGTGGGTTGCATAATAACCAATTATATACAGTATTAATGGTGGGAAGAGATGAGCGACTTTGCCTTTTTTCGGGTCGAGTCGGGTTTCAGACCACCCGACTATCACAAAAGTCAAGTTGAACGAAATCGGCCGACTATCGGGAAAAGTCGGAGGTCCGACTGAAACACGAAACCCCTATGCAAGTCAATGGGGAAGAAAAGTTGGCAGGGAGTGGAGGACTTGTAAACACAACTAAAGTGCCCATTGCAATGCCAACTACATCAATTCTTATTACTTAAGCTTGTCAACCTTAATTTACTTTATAATAATAGTTACGCATGGGGGTTATTTGGCTAAAGTTGAAATCAGTCTACAACATGGTCGTTAAACCTGTCTCCAACGCTACTTCGGCTGTGTGCACCACAAACACCTCTTCCATGTTGCCCAGTACGGCTCGTGGTAGAACCTGCACCGCTGCTGTGTGCTGGGAATTCCTCCAACAAACGGTTTACCAGAGTTGCTTGTTTGTTCGCCAATATTAGCTCTAGGTTCTCCTGTGGCATGATGTTCTGTAATTTGCCTGTATATCGTGGATCGAGGATGCTGGCCAACCAGTAGTCGTCATCCTTCATAATTTGGGCAATGTGGGGGTCCCTTTTTAGGATCCACAAGACATAATCACACATGTGGGTCAACGTTCCAGGTGTCAATGATGCACTGCCAGTGGTGGGTGGAGGAGCACTTTCTGGCAAATCCACATTCCTCCAGTCATGCACAAACCCTGTACCTGACCTTGGCAAGCCAACATTTTCTCTTGCCCCCTCAGATGCATCCTCCTCCCCAAAATAATCATCTCCCTCATCCTCCTCCTCTTCTTCCTCCACCTTGTCCAGGACAGTTCCCTGAGCAGACAATGGCTGACTGTCATCAAGGCTTCCCTCCTCCTCCTCCTCCTCCGCTGCAGATGCCTGATTCTTAATGTGCATCAAAGTTTGCATGAGCAGACGCATAAATGGGATGCTCATGCTTATGATGGCGTTGTCTGTGCTTACCAGCCATGTGCATTCCTCAAAACACTGAAGGACTTTACAGAGGTCTTTCAGCTTTGACCACTGCACACCCGACAACTCGATGTCTGCCCTCAAACTGCCTGCGCGTGTATCCTCCCACAAATGCATTACAGCCTACCTCTGTTCGCACAGCCTCTCAACTATGTGCATGGTGGAGTTCCACCTTGTTGCAACGTCTATGATTAGGCAGTGCTTGGGGAGGTGGAGCGATTGCTGCAGCCTCTGCATACGACTTCACTGACTACCTTGCCTGGCTCAGGATGTAGACTGTCCTATTTAGGCGCTGGTGTGTAGGGATCCAGACGTGGTTTCCACCAACGTGACTAGTGGTGAGCTTAATAGTGAGCTGGATGGCTCACCATCACAATCCTCACAAAAGGAATTGACACATCCTTTACTACACTACCGCCTTACCTAATTATCATAAGCAGTCGGACTGACGAAGGCCAGGTTGTTGGCCAAAACATTTTTGCAGACTGCCTAAATAAAATTCTTCTCCAATCTCATGAATACTAGAAGTTGAGTGCCAAGTTATTTTCATTATTACTTCTCGGTTTGGGTAACCTACTTGTGCACCCTGCAGCAGTGCCACGCTATACTTCACCAGTTTGGCAATGTAGGCGTTCAAAGCCAGTGTACGCAGATGAAAGGATGAGTACTTTCTTGTCCTTCTCAGAGTGTCTGCTAGGGTGAGCTGGACTGAGATCTGCATATGGGGGAACTAGCGGTGGACATGGTGGACTGAGAGGAGGTTGGTGATGGTGGTGGTAGTGGGTGGTGCTGATGGCCTAGATTCAGTCTTTCGTTGCAAAAACATTGTGATTCCCTGACTTATTTGGCCTTGCGACGACACCTCAACATTTCTTGCTGGTGGTGTGCTAACCAGTGGGCTTACAGTGGGGGAAGTGATGTAGCGTTGCTGGCTACCTTCAGTCGGAGCAGGTGCACATGTGGTACGTTAGGTTTTGTAGTGCTTCCACGCTTGCAAGTACATGGTGGTTAAATGTCTAAGCATGCAACTGGTATTCAAATTTCGGAGATTTTTCCCTTGGCTAAAGGTCCTTGCGCACTTCTTACAGATAACCTTTGCCTCATCAATCGGATTTTGGTCAAAAAAGTGCCATACTGCACTCTTCCTACTATGGGATACATTTTTAGGGCTTACACGCTGTGCTAATTTGACCATCTGGCCAAGCTGTCCTGCAACTCTTTTTGCTTTTTTAACACGTTTTTGGACAGCTACGGGCCTGCCAGATAGCCACAGCTGCGATGTCGATGCCTGCTGCGGATCCTCCTCCTCTTCTGAGCTATTGCCAGCGGCACCCTCTTCCCCCAATGGATGCCAATCCAGGTCAACAACTGCGTCATCCATCACCTCCTCTTCAATTTCAACTGCTCCTTTCTCTGTGTCACCGTGTAAGGTGGTATAGTATGTGGGAAGGAGCACCTGAGTTTCATCAGGGTCAGATTCTGGCTCAGTAGACTGCGAGGGCAATGTAGTGCTCTGGGTGAATGTACCAGCAGAATCATATAGCAGTGGCTGTGCATCAGTGCACTCCATGCCAGATTCATCTTGGACTGGGGAATTCAGGATTTCACTTGATAACCCAGGCATGGTATGTGAAAAGAGCTCCAGGGAGTAATCTGAAGTGTGGCCTGCCGCATCCTTCACTTTTGGTGGGGGTGAAGGACACAAAGAAAGGTGTTGTTCCTGACCAGGAGCCTGCACTGATGACTTTGAAACTTCAGAAGAGGAGGCGATAGAGCTGGAGGCTGTTTCAGCAATGTAAGCCAAAACCTGTTCCTGATGCTCCGGCTTTGAAAGCGGTTTACCTACTCCCAGAAAAGGGAGCCTTCCAGGCCTTCTGAGCCAGACGATGACGCAGGCTCAACACCTCCTGCCTTAGGTGCTATTGTGCTTTTGGCACTACCAGCAGATGCACCACCACCACGTCCATCAGTGCCTTCTGCCCTCCCCACGCACAAAATGTACCCAAAATGCCAGCAGATATATGGTACAGTATCAGAAGCGTACAGCTGTCTACGCTTGAAGGGAAAATTTCAATCTCCCTACATATTTCAGGAGTCACAAACAGACGCTCAGTATGCATTAGACGAGAATATAACAAGCAGTAAAAGGGTACTGTATCAGAAGATACCAGGTGTGTATGGTATTGGGGAAAATTGTAAATCTCCGTATATATTTCAGGAGTCACACACAGACGCTCTCAGGCTCAGTATGGATTAGACCAGAATTTTTCAGGCAGTAAAGGGGTACTGTATCAGAAGATGACAGGTCTATATAGTATTGGGGAAAATTGTAAATCTCCGTATATATTTCAGGAGTCACACACAGACGCTCTCAGGCTCAGTATGGATTAGACCAGAATATAACAAGCAGTAAAAGGGTGCTGTATCAGAAGATACCAGTTGTATATAGTATTGGGGAAAATTGTAAATCTCCGTATATATTTCAGGAGTCACACACAGATAGTCAGCATGTATTTGTCCATGATACCAGCTGGTACACGGTAGTGTGTGAGGAGCGTACAGCTCTATATGGTGTGGGAAAAAAATGAACGCTCGGTAACTGTGCAGAAAAAAGTATCAGTGCTGTGTAAAAAGCAGTCTGCACAGCAGTGTGCATACAGCAATACAGCTAGCAGGCAGCCTAATAACTAGCGCTGCTGCACACAAGAAATTCCTTCCCTGTCACTGGCAGGCAGCCTAATAATCAGCGCTGCTGCACAAAAGAAAATCCTGCCCTGTCACTGTACACTAACAGTACAGCACAATCGCTATCAGCATAAGCACATAAGAACTTCTTCTTAGATCTTTACAGCCCTAATTCTCTCCCTACTGATAAACAACACCTCTCCCTACTGTTAAGATCGGCAGAAGTAAAATGGCGGTCGGCGGTCAGGGCTTTTATTGACACTATGACGCGCCCCAAAGCAAGCCAATCACTGCAATGCCCTTCTCTAAGATGGTGGTGGACGCTGCCCATGTCATCTCGTTGCACACAGTGTATGTCCTTGTTCATTGGCTGAGAAAAGGCGCCTGCAAGCATTCTGGGAAATCCGACTTTGGCGCTCGGGTCGACGACCACATGGCCGACTTCACGCTATGGTTGAGTTTCGCTTCGCGAAACCTGACTTTGGCGAAAGTCGGCGACTTATGAATCTGACCGACCTATTTCGCTCAACTCTAATGGTGGGTGCATATCTGTATTCAGATGTGTAGTGTAGAAGAAAGGGAAAAAGTGGGGAATGTGCTCTGGAAACGGTGATCTAGGTAACTGTGTGTTATTTTATGCAGAGACGAGTCCTGGCTGGAAGAAGTGATGGTGGTCTGCGCTGCATGAAAAAGAAAAGCAAAGATGAAGGAGTTCAGGTAGATATATTACTAGTGAGTCAGTGTGTTACTTGTACACTGACACTATACACAGTATACTCTGTACAGAGCTCCTGTGTATAATGTCACCAGTGATCACTATATTATCTGAACACTGGCACTGTATACAGAGGTCCTGTGTATAATGTCACTGGTGATCACTGTATTACCTTACACTGACACTATATACAGAGCTTCTGTGTGTAATGTCACTGCTTATCCCTGTATTACCTGTAAACTATATACTATATACAGAGCTCCTGTGTATAATGTCACTGGTGATCCCTGTAATACCTGTTCACTGACACTATATACAGAGCTCCTGTGTATAATGTTACCGGTGATCACTATACTGTATTACCTGTACACTGACACTGTATACTATGTACAGAGCTTCTGTGTGTAATTTCACTGGTGATCACTGTATTAACTGTACACTGACAGTAATTACTGTCCTGTGTATAACGTTTTGGAAGTGCATTGAGCAGCAGGGTGGTGTGCTGGTAAAAGGGAAAAAAAAATCTTTTAAATCTTCTGTCTGAGCGAGTGTGAACGAGCTGAGTGTGACCTGAGTGTAAGTGCGAACTGTGGTAAGTGTGTGACTTGTGATTCAGTGACTTTGGATTCAGGGAGTTTCCAAGGGAGGTATTACTGAATTGCTGTTATATCTTATTAATACTTCTTATTTATTTTTGCTTATCTTTTTGTCTGGTGCAATCCCCATTAGGATGTGCTCCACTATTGTCAATGCCATCCAGTGCACGTCTTGCCGCATGTATGAAATCCTTGAACAGCCGGTCGAGGGTGCATACTGCTGTGCGAAATGTGAGCACGTTGTGCATTTGGAAGCCCAGATGCTGGATCTAAATGTGCAGCTGGCAACACTGAGATCCATAGACAATATGGAAAGGAGTCTTCTGCTCACTGAGCAGACGCTCAACGGGATAGATATGGGGGGGGATGCTAGGTTGGAGTTGCAGGACAATGAAGCAGTGAGCTGGGTGACAGTTAGAAGGTGGGGTAGAGGGAAGAGCACCAGGGAGGCTAGTCCTGATCTGGCACACCCCAATAAGTTTGCTAAGTTGGCAGATGAGGGGAGTGTTAGTGCAGGAGTAGCACTGCTGCAGCAAGGCATGTCCTCTGAAAGCCGGAGGAGTGTCTGCTCCAGTAAGGGGGGAAATAGGAGAGCAGGGCAGGCCAGACAGGCTCTGGTAGTGGGAGACTCAATTATTAGGGGAACAGATAGGGCAATCTGTCACAAAGACAGGGATCGTCGAACGGTGTGCTGCCTACCTGGCACTCGAGTCCGACACATCGCTGATTGGATTGATAGCTTACTGGGAGGGGCTGGTGAGGATCCAGCGGTCATGGTGCACATTGGCACAAATGACAAAGTTAGAGGTAGGTGGAAGGTCCTTAAAGATGATTTCAGGAAATTAGGCTGTAAGCTTAAAGCAAGGACCTCCAAGGTGGTATTTTCGGAAATACTTCCTGTACCACGTGCCACGCCAGAGAGGCAACGGGAGATTAGGGAGGTTAATAAGTGGCTCAGGAATTGGTGTAGGAAGGAGGGGTTTGGGTTCCTACAGAACTGGGCCGACTTCTCAGTTGGCTACAGGTTCTACGCTAGGGACGGGCTGCACCTCAATGGGGAGGGTGCAGCTGTGCTGGGGGAGAAAATGGCTAGAAGGTTGGAGGAGTGTTTAAACTAGGGATGGGGGGGAGGGTATTCCTTTTATAGGAGGGGAAGACAGTGCAGATAGAGACCTGGGCACAAATAATGGCATTGGGGGTGGGGGTGGCATGGGGGGTGGGGTTAGAACAGTTAATAATTTAAGAAAGAATATAGGTACAGAGAGATACATAAAGTGCATGTATACTAATGCCAGAAGCCTTGCCAACAAAATGGAGGAATTGGAGTTAATGTTGTTGGAACATAATTATAACATGGTGGAGATATCTGAGACATGGCTGGACGAGAGCCACGACTGGCCGGTTAATTTACAGGGCTATAGTCTGTTCAGAAATGACCGAACAAATAAGCGAGGGGGAGGCGTGTGTTTATATGTAAAATCATCCTTAAAACCCATCCTTCGTGATAATATGTATGAATCTAATGAAAATGTAGAGTCCCTGTGGGTAGAGATAAGGGGAGGGGGGAAAAATAATAAATTACTGATAGGAGTTTGTTATAAGTCTCCAAAAATAATGGAAGCAACAGAGAATATCCTCATAAAGCAAATAGATGAAGCAGCGACTCAAGGAGAAGTCATTATTATGGGGGACTTCAACTACCCTGAAATACATTGGGGAACCGAAACCTGCAGTTCCAGCAAAGGTAATAGGTTTTTGACAACTATGAGAGACAATTACCTTTCACAACTGGTTCAGGACCCAACAAGAAGGGGGGCACTGCTAGACCTAATATTAACCAACAGGCCATACCGCATATCAAATGTAAGGGTTGGGGGTCACTTGGGTAATAGTGATCACAAATTAATAAGTAGAGTTGAGAGACTTTTGGTTTTTTAGGGTCGAGTTTCGTTTCGTGAAACCCGACTTTTCCAAAAGTCGGGTCGAGCAAGATCGTCCGATTATAGGGAAAAGTCGGGGTCGTCCCGAAACACGAAACCCAATGTAAGTCAATGGGGAATAAAAGTTGGCAGTGAGAGGAGGACAGGAAACACACCTACAGTGCCCATTTGAATGCCAAAAGCATCAATTCTTCTTACTTAAGCTTGTCAACCTTAATTAACTTCATAATACAAGTTACGCACTGAAAAATGGGGGTTATTTGGCTAAAGTTGTGGGGGGGTAGGGCTGGCTCCAGGTTTTCATGTGCCCTGGGCGAAAGAGCGCCCCTTTAACACATGCCACAACTCATCATGCTCCGATACGGCAGAGAAATAGCGGTATAGTACAATGAAAAATACTTCACTTTTTACATCTCATGACGAGGCCCATCTATTTCTCCATACAGAATCATTGGTCCCATATAATGTTTGAAACAGTATATGATGAGCTCCACATAATGCTACAGTATATGTTGGTCCCCATGGATGAAGCTCCACTGTCTTATGGGCCCAAATAATACTCCAAACATAATGGGCCCCATTTCTAATGCTCTAGTGTATAATGGGCCCTGTAAATGCTGCTCCAGTGTCTGATGTCCACCTTTGGAATGTTCCAGTGTATGGTGGGCCCCATCTATCATTCTCCAGAGTATAGTGCTCCCCAAAAATTGCTGTCCCAACATTGAAAACAATCAAATAAGTCTCCTCGCTAGGGAATCCCTGTACTTGTCTGGACTCCTCGTCGTCCCCATCTTCCATCTCACTGCACAGTATTTCAACTTTGCAAGTGCTGTGATCCTGAGCAAGCAGGGGGGGCCCACTCGTTGGCGACGGCACTGGCACAGGGCCCCTGATAGTACGGTGGTGTGTCTGATGGCAGGTGGGCCGAACCTGCACTTTCATCTGCAGCTTCCTCTTTGTCACCGTGTAAGATGGAACTGTATATGGGAAGGGTAACCTGAGTTTCATCAGGGTCAGATTCAGGCCGTGTAGCGTGCGAGGGGAATGTAGTGGTCTGGGTCAATGTACCAGCAGATTCATCGAGCAGTGGCTGGGCATCAGTGCACTTGTGTCGCCCCCAGGAGTACGGTCGCCACAGTGGCATTACCTTCCTCCTAGGGAGTGTGATGTCATGCTTGGGAGCAACGAACGATCTCTCTAGCAGGTTAACTGATTGGGCGGCATTATTCCCACGAGTCATGACCCTCCAAACAGCGTTCATGAAGGCAAAGTGTTTGTTTTACGTGGGCAGTATGGTTGCAAAGCTGAACCTTAAAGGAATGTCCAGAAGGGCACCACCAGGAGTGGAGCCTACGGTTAAATTCGACTCCACCTGGGAAACTTCAACCATGCCAGCTACAGAACAGATGCACACATTGCAAGCTTAATTCCGTTAACGAACGAGACTCCGTCATGCCCCGCGGTCCGAGTCCGGCTTACTAGAGGGACACGTGAGGCTCTGCCACATGAGATTGGCCAATAACTGGTGTGTCATGCCCTTACATGTCCGTGGCTGCATGTGCGCTACACTGAAAAGGCCAGCGTTTGTCGCTTACAGGTGCAGATAACCCGCTGAACAACGTTAGTGATGGGGACCACTGATTACAATTATTACCCGCGAACAATGATTTCCCAGTAAGTGCAGGTCAACCGCAGTTCCGGAATTAGGCCTAACCGTCATTCCTGAAAAAATGAAAAACTTACGTGTGCAAACCACAGGTGCTGTAGCTTGCTTAACAGCTCGCCAGCCGTTCTCAGGCCCAGTATGGATTACACGTGATTGCACAAAGGTGAGAAAGGGTACCGTGTCCCCAGATAACATGTATGGATAGCGTACACATTCAAAATATATGTCTATACATCAGGAGGCAGGCTCAGACTGTGTCAGGCCCAGTATGGATTGCACGTGATTGCACAAAGGTGAGAAAGGGTACCGTATCCCCAGATAACATGTATGGATAGCGTACACATTCAAAATATATGTCTATACATCAGGAGGCAGGCTCAGACGGTGTTAGGCCCAGTATGGATTGCACGTGATTGCACAAAGGTTAGAAAGGGTACCGTATCCTCGGATAACATGTATGGATAGCGTACACATTCAAAATATATGTCTATACATCAGGAGGCAGGCTCAGACGGTGTTAGGCATAGTATGGATTGCACGTGATTGCACAAAGGTTAGAAAGGGTACCGTATCCCCGGATAACATGTATGGATAGCATAGTGTACACATTCAAAATATATGTCTATACATCAGGAGGCAGGCTCAGACGGTGTTAGGCCCAGTATGGATTGCACATGATTGCACAAAGGTTAGAAAGGGTACCGTATCCCCAGATAACATGTATGGATAGCGTACACATTCAAAATATATGTCTATACATCAGGAGGCAGGCTCAGACGGTGTTAGGCCCAGTATGGATTGCACGTGATTGCACAAAGGTTAGAAAGGGTACCGTATCCCCGGATAACATGTATGGATAGCGTACACATTCAAAATATATGTCTATACATCAGGAGGCAGGCTCAGACGGTGTTAGGCCCAGTATGGATTGCACATGATTGCACAACGGTTAGAAAGGGTACCGTATCCCCGGATAACATGTATGGATTGCGTACACATTCAAAATATATGTCTATACATCAGGAGGCAGGCTCAAACGGTGTCAGGCACAGTATGGATTTGACGGCCCAGACTACACAGCGGAGGAGCAGGGAGAGGTAAAGATTGCAAATGCTGGGGCCCTGCCCAAGCAAGGGGGGCCCATTCGTGGGCGTCGGTACTGGCACTGGGCCCCTCATAGTACGGCGGTGTCCCCGGCCATGGGGGGGGGGCAGCAGAGTTAGGGAGTTTTAGAAAGTGGCATATGTTGATGTTGGACATTCAGCTGATGCAAAAGGTGAAATAGGTCAAGTCCCAGGAAGAGGTGGACCAAAGCAAGCCATTTTTCTGTCACCCTATGTGTCATCAGGGGAAGGTGGGACAAAATCATTGGGAACCCATGCGTGGTTCATTTTAATGAAGGTTAGATCATCCACATTTTGGGTTGACAGATGGGTCCTTTTTTCTGTCAGGATTGATCCAGCTGCACTGAAGACTCTTTCCGATAGCACACTTGCAGCTGGGCAAGCGAGCTCCTGTAAGGCATATTGTGCCAATTCAGGCCAGGTGTCCAGTTTAGCGGCCCAATAGTCAAAGGGGAATGACCTGTGTGGTAGAACATCGATACGGGAGGAAAAGTAGTTTGTAACCATAGTTGACAACTGCTGTCTCCTGTCACTTTCCATCGATGCAGTATTACCAGTTGTGTGAGCGGTACTTGAAAAATCAGTCCACAACATTGTCATGAAACCCCTGTCTCCAACGCCACTTCTGCTGTGTGCACCACGAACACCTCTGCCAAGCTGCTCCCGGCCCGTACGGCTCGTGTGAGAACCATCACCGCTGCTGTGTGCTAGGAATGCCTCAAACAACCGATTTACCAGAGTTGCTTGTTTATTAGCCAATATTAGGTCAAGGTTGTCCTGTGGCATGATATTTTGTAATTTGCCTTTATAGCGTGGATCCAGGATGCTGGCCAACCAGTAGTCGTCATCGTTCATCATTTTGGCAATGCGGGGGTCCCTTTTTAGGATCTGCAAGGCATAATCTGACATGTGGGCCAATGTTCCCAGTGTCAATGATGCACTGCGAGTGCTGGTTGGAGGAGCACTTTCTGGCAAATCCACATCCCTCCAGTCACGCACAAACCCTGTACCAGACCTTGCCACGCCAACATTTTCACTTGCCCCAAGAGATGCATCCTCCTCCCCTAAGTAATCATCCCCATCATCCTCCTCCTCCTCCTCTTCTTCCTCCACCTCGTCCAGGAGAGGTCCCTGAGCAGACAATGGCTGAATGTCATCAAGGATTCCCTCCTCCTCTTCCTCCTCATCAACATTGGCTGCAGAAGCCTGCTCCTTAAGGTGCGTCAAAGTTTGCATGAGCAGACGCATAAGTGGGATGCTCATGCTTAGTATGGCGTCGTCTGCGCTTACCAGCCGTGTGCATTCCTCAAAACACTGAAGGACTTTACAGAGGTCTTTCAGCTTCGACCACTGCACACCTGTCAACTCCATGTCTGCTCTCAAAGTGCCTGGCCGTGTATCCTCCCACAAATGCATTATGGCCTGCCTCTGCTCGCACAGCCGCTCCACCATGTGCAGGGTGGAGTTCCACCTTGTTGCAATGTCGATAATGAGGCGGTGGTTGGGAAGGTGGAGCAATCGCTGCAGCTTCTGCATACGAACGGAGTGTACAGTCGACCGGCAGATGTGCGCGCACAGTCTTCGCACCTTCTGGAGCAGGGCTGTTAACTCCGGATAATTTTTGAGGAAGCACTGCACCACCAGGTTCAAGGTGTGAGCCAAGCAAGGTATATGGCTGAGTTTTGAAAGGGCTATGGCTGCCACAAAATTACGGCCGTTATCAGTAACTACCTTGCCTGCCTCAAGATGTACACTGCCCAGCCATGACTCAGTTTGTCGCTTCAAGTACTCGTCCAGCACCTCGGCGGTGTGTCTGTCGCCCAAACACATCATCTGCAACACAGCCTGCTGACGCTTTCCACTAGCTGCTCGATAGGGGGACACCTCGTGTGCAACAGTGGCAGCTGCAGATGGAGTGCTCGTACGACTGCGCTCTGTGGACGAGCTTTCGCTTCTGGAGGAGGAGGAGGAGGAGGAGGGTCGAACGCCTACAGCCAACTGTTTCCTATACCGTGGGCTAGGCAGCACTGTCCCACCACCGCTGTCCCCTGTGGACCCTGCATCCACCACATTAACCCAGTGCGCAGTGATGGACACGTAACGGCCCTGGCCATGCCGACTGGACCATGCATCAGTTGTGAGGTGCACCTTTCCGCTCACTGACTGCTTGAGTGCATGGACAATGCGGTCTTTCACATGATGGTGGAGGGCTGGGATGACTTTGCGAGAGAAGAAGTGGCGACTGGGTAGGTCATAGCGTGGTACTGCATAGGCCATGAGTTCGCGGAAAGCTGCGCTTTCCACCAACCGAAGGGGCATCATCTCAAACGAGATTAGTTTGGCAATGTGGGCGTTCAAACCCAGTGTACGCGGATGAGAGACTGAGTACTTTCTTGACCTACTCATAGTGTCTGGGAGGGTGAGCTGGACTTGAGAGTTGCATATGGTGGAAGTAGCGGTGGACAGGGCGGACTGAGAGAGGGTTGATGATGGTGATGTAGTTGTTGTTCTTTCTGATGGCCTAGAATCAGTCTTTCGTTGATATAACAGTGGGATTCCCTGACTGCTGTGGCCTTGCAACGACACCTCTACATTTGCTGCTGTGCTAACCGGTGGGCTTACAGTGGGGGAAACAATGTAGCGTTGCTGACTACCTTCGTTGTGATCAGTTGCACATGTGGCACTTGAGGTTTGGTGTTGTGTCCACGCTTGCAAGTGCATGGTGGTTAAATGTCTAAGCATGCAACTGGTATTCAAATTTTTCAGATTTTTCCCTCGGCTAAATGTCTTTGCGCACTTCTTACAGATAACCTTGGCCTGATCATGAGGATTTTGTTAAAAAAAGTGCCACACTGCACTCTTCCTACTTTGGCAGACATTTTGCGGCCTAGCACGCTGTGATCTTTTGACCCTCTGGACAAGCTGTCCAGCAACTCTTTTGATTTTTGGAACCTGTCTTTGGAGTGCTCCGGGCCTGCCAGATAACAGCTGTTGCGATGTCGATGTCTGCTGTGGATGCTCCTCATCTGAGCTATTGGAAGCAGCAGCCTCTTCCCCCAATGGATGCCAATCTGGGTCAACAACTGGGTCATCCATCACCTCCTCTTCAATGTCATGTGCACCTTCCTCTGTGTCACCGTGTATGGTGGTATAGTGTGCGGGAAGGGGCACCTGAGTCTCATCAGGGTCAGAATCTGGCTCTGTACACTGCGAGGACAATGTAGTGCTCTGAGTGAATGTACCAGCAGAATCATCCATCAGCGGCTGTGCATCAGTGCACTCCATGTCAGATTCATCTTGGCCTGGGTAATTCACCATTTCACTAGATAATCCAGGCATGGTATGTGAAAACAGCTTCATGGAGTAATCAGCAGTATGGCCTGCGTCATCCTTCAATCTTGGTTGGGGTGAAGGACACAAGGAAAGGTGTGGTTCATGAACATGAGCCTCCAATGACGACTCAGTGCTTTTACTTTTTACAACTGAAGAAGAGGAGGCGATAGAGCTGGAGGCTGAGTCAGCAATGTAAGACAAAACTTTTTCCTGATGCTCTGGCTTTAAAAGCGGTTTGCCAACTCCTAGAAAACTAAGCGTTCAAGGCCTTTTGTAGCCAGACGATGACGCAGGGTCAGCACCTCCTGCATTCGGTCCTATTTTGCTCTTGCCACTACCATCAGATCCACCACCAACACCATCATTACCAGCTGCCAACCCCCACCCAATTCCACGGCCTCTTCCACCAGACTTTCTCATTTTTTGTAGAAATGTAGACAAAATCCAACAAACTATATAGTAATGTAAAACAAGGTACAAGGTGTCTATAGGACAGGGGAGATTTTGAATTTCTGCACACACTAGTGGACACTGGACACTTTTGGATTGTGTGAGGCCCACTGAATATCTGAGCGCTATGTCACAGGCTCGATGGCACAGCTGTGACAAAAGTGACTAGAGGATAAGGGAGATTTTGATTTTCTGCAGACACTTGTGGACACTGGACACTCTTGGATTGTGTGAGGCCCACTGAATATCTGAGCGCTATGTCACAGGCTCGATGGCACAGCTGTGACAAAAGTGACTAGAGGATAAGGGAGATTTTGAATTTCTGCAGACACTTGTGGACACTGGACACTCTTGGATTGTGTGAGGCCCACTGAATATCTGAGCGTTATGTCACAGGCTCGATGGCACAGCTGTGACAAAAGTGACTAGAGGATAAGTGAGATTTTGAATTTCTGCACACACTTTTGGACACTGGACACTTTTGGATTGTGTGAGGCCCACTGAATATCTGAGCGCTATGTCACAGGCTCGATGGCACAGCTGTGACAAAAGTGACTAGAGGATAAGTGAGATTTTGAATTTCTGCACACACTAGTGGACACTGGACACTTTTGGATTGTGTGAGGCCCACTGAATATCTGAGCGCTATGTCACATGCTCGATGGCACAGCTGTGACAAAAGTGACTAGAGGAAAAGGGAGATTTTGAATTTCTGCAGACACTTGTGGACACTGGACACTCTTGGATTGTGTGAGGCCCACTGAATATCTGAGCGCTATGTCACAGGCTCGATGGCACAGCTGTGACAAAAGTGACTAGAGGATAAGTGAGATTTTGAATTTCTGCACACACTAGTGGACACTGGACACTTTTGGATTGTGTGAGGCCCACTGAATATCTGAGCGCTATGTCACAGGCTCGATGGCACAGCTGTGACAAAAGTGACTAGAGTATAAGGGAGATTTTGAATTTCTGCAGACACTTGTGGACACTGGACACTCTTGGATTGTGTGAGGCCCACTGAATATCTGAGCGCTATGTCACAGGCTCGATGGCACAGCTGTGACAAAAGTGACTAGAGGATAAGTGAGATTTTGAATTTCTGCACACACTAGTGGACACTGGACACTTTTGGATTGTGTGAGACCCACTGAATATCTGAGCGCTATGTCACAGGCTTGATGGCACAGCTGTGACAAAAGTGACTAGAGGATAAATGAGATTTTGAATTTCTGCACACACTAGTGGACACTGGACACTTTTGGATTGTGTGAGGCCCACTGAATATCTGAGCGCTATGTCACAGGCTCGATGGCACAGCTGTGACAAAAGTGACTAGAGGATAAGGGAGATTTTGAATTTCTGCAGACACTTGTGGACACTGAACACTCTTGGATTGTGTGAGGCCCACTGAATATTTGAGCGCTATGTCACAGGCTCGATGACACAGCTGTGACAAAAGTGACTAGAGGATAAGTGAGATTTTGAATTTCTGCACACACTAGTGGACACTGGACACTTTTGGATTGTGTGAGGCCCACTGAATATCTGAGCGCTATGTCACAGGCTCGATGGCACAGCTGTGACAAAAGTGACTAGAGGATAAGTGAGATTTTGAATTTCTGCACACACTAGTGGACACTGGACACTTTTGGATTGTGTGAGGCTCACTGAATATCTGAGCGCTATGTCACAGGCTCGATGGCACAGCTGTGACAAAAGTGACTAGAGGATAAGGGAGATTTTGAACTTCTGCAGACACTTGTGGACACTGGACACTCTTGGATTGTGTGAGGCCCACTGAATATCTGAGCGCTATGTCACAGGCTCGATGGCACAGCTGTGACAAAAGTGACTAGAGGATAAGTGAGATTTTGAATTTCTGCACACACTAGTGGACACTGGACACTTTTGGATTGTGTGAGGCCCACTGAATATCTGAGCGCTATGTCACAGGCTCGATGGCACAGCTGTGACAAAAGTGACTAGAGGATAAGGGAGATTTTGAATTTCTGCAGACACTTGTGGACACTGGACACTCTTGGATTGTGTGAGGCCCACTGAATATCTGAGCGCTATGTCACAGGCTCGATGGCACAGCTGTGACCAAAGTGACTAGAGGATAAGGGAGATTTTGAATTTCTGCAGACACTTGTGGACACTGGACACTTTTGGATTGTGTGAGGCCCACTGAATATCACAGCGCTATGTCACAGGCAGAAATTGGCTAGTGTATCACAAACTACAAGGTGTATGTAGAATTGGACAGAATAGGAATCTCCCTAGAGTGCAGGTCTGTAAGAACGGAACATGTCCTCGACTTATTCTCACAGAGTGACACAGATAGCTTCACTGTGGCTGTGATAACAGCTGTTACACGGTACTGTGTGAGGAGCGTACACCGCTGTATGGTGTGAAAAAATGCACGCTCAGTACCTCAGCAGGACAAAAAAAAAATTGGGATTGCTTTTAAAAAAGCAATTTGCAGCTCAGTACCTCAGCAGGACAAAAAAAAAAAATTGGGATTGCTTTTAAAAAAGCAGTTTGCAGAGCAGTGGGTAAACAGCAATGCAGCTGTCAGGAAGCCTTAGAAGGCAGCCCAACAACCAACACCACTGATACACCACAATATAGCCTCCCCTTGCACTGCACACACAGTGACTGGTGTGTTGTACAGGCACAATCGCTAGCAGCAGAAGCAGTTTTTTTTTCTTCTTCCCTGCCTAACGCTCTCCCTACAGAATCAGCAGCAACCTCTCCCTATGCTAAGATCGGCAGAAGTAAGATGGCGGTCGGCGTGCACGCCCTTTTATACCCCCTGTGACACCCACCAAAGCAAGCCAATCACTTGCATGCCCTTCTGAAAGATGGTGGTGACCCGTGCCTATGTCATCACGTTGCCCATAGTGTCTGTGGATCCTGATTGACTGAAAAAGAGCGCAAAACAAACTTTTGAAACGCGACTTTGGCGCGTAAGTCGCCGACCTCGTGGCCGACCTCATCCTAGGGTCGGGTTTCGTTTCATGAAACCCGACTTTGCCAAAAGTCGGCGACTTTTGAAATTTTTCGACCCGTTTCGCTCAACTCTATTAATAAGTTGTCATGTATCCTTTAATAAGATGTGTAGTAGAGGGGTTACAAGGACACTAAACTTCAGGAAGGCAAATTTCCAACGGATGAGAGATGATCTTGGTGCAATTAACTGGGACAATATCCTGAGACATAAAAATACACAAAGAAAATGGGAGACGTTTATTAGCATTCTGAATAGGACCTGTGCACAATATATACCGTATGGGAATAAACATGCGAGAAATAGGAGGAAACCACTATGGCTAAATAGAGCTGTAAGGGGCGCAATAAGAGAAAAATAAAGCATTTAGAGAATTATTAAAGCAAGTAGGTAGTGATGAGGCACTAAATAAATACAGAAGATTAAATAAATTCTGTAAAAAGCAAATCAAGACAGCAAAGATTGAGACAGAGAGACTGCAAACCCTGTCTTATGAGGAAAGGTTGCAGGATTTGGGATTGTTTAGTTTGCAAAAGAGAAGACTGAGAGGAGACTTAATAGCTGTCTACAAATATCTAAAGGGCTGTCACATTGTAGAAGGATCAACTTTATTATCATTAGCACAAGGAAAGACTAGAAGCAATGGGATGAAACTGAATGGGAGGAGACACAGATTAGATATTAGAAAAAACTTGACCGAGTGATCAATGAGTGGAACAGGCTGCCACGAGAAGTGGTGAGTTCTCCTTCAATGGAAGTCTTCAAACAGAGGCTGGACAGACATCTGTCTGGGATGATTTAGCGAATCCTGCTTTGAGCAGGGGATTGGACCAGATGGCCCAGGAGGTCCCTTCCAACTCTAAGATTCTATGATTTCTATTCTATGATTTCTATTGCCAGAGAAAGTAAAAATAATCCCAAAATATTCTTTAACTACATAAATAGTAAGAAGCTAAAAAATGATAGTATTGGTCCCCTTAAAAATAGTCTGGGTGAAATGGTGGATGAGGAAAAAGCCAATATGCTAAATGACTTTTTTTCAACAGTATTTACACAAGAAAATCCCATGACGGATAACATGATCAGGGATAAAAATTCTCCATTAAATGTCACCTTCTTAACCCAGCAGGAAGTACGGCGGCATCTAAAAATCACTAAAATTGACAAATCTCCGGGCCCGAATGGGATACACCCCCGAGTACTGCAGGAATTAAGCACAGTCATAGATAGACCATTATTTTTAATCTTTAAAGATTCCATAATAACAGGGTCTGTACCACAGGACTGGCGTATAGCAAATGTGGTGCCAATATTCAAAAAGGGGACAAAAACTGAACGTGGAAATTATAGGCCAGTAAGTTTAACCTCAACTGTGGGTAAAATCCTGGAGGGTTTTCTAAGAGATACTATACTGGAGTCTCTGGAGTAGAATAACCTCATGACCCAATATCAACATGGGTTTACAAGGGACTGTTCCTGTCAGACTAATCTGATAAGCTTTTATGAAGAGGTAAGTTCCGAACTGGACCAAGGGAATGCAGTGGACGTGGTGTACATGGACTTTTCAAAAGCTTTTGATACGGTGCCACACAAAAGGTTGATACATAAAATGAGAACAATGGGGATAGGGGAAAATATGTGTAGGTGGGTTAAGAGCTGGCTCAGGGATAGGAAACAAAGGGTGGTTATTAATGGAGCACACTCGGACTGGGTCACGGTTAGCAGTGGGTTACCACAGGGGTCAGTATTGGGCCTGCTTCTTTTTAACATATTTATTAATGACCTTGTAGGGGGCATAGAGAGTAGAATTTCAATATTTGCAGATGACACTAAACTCTGCAGGGTAATCAATACAGAGGAGGACAATTTTATATTACAGGAGGATTTATGTAAACTAGAAGCTTGGGCTGATAAATGGCAAATGAGCTTTAATGGAGATAAATGTAAGGTCATGCACTTGGGTAGAACGAACGAGATGTATAATTATGTGCTTAATTGTAAAACACTGGGCAAAATGGTCACTGAAAAAGACCTGGGTGTATGGGTGGACGACAAACTCACATTTAGTGGCCAGTGTCAGTCAGCTGCTGCAAAGGAAAATAAAATAATGGGATGCATTAAAAGAGGCATAGATGCTCATGAGGAGAACATAATCTTACCTCTATATAAGTCACTAGTGCGACCACACTTAGAATACTGTGTACAGTTCTGGTCTCCGGTGTATAAGAAAGACATAGCTGAATTGGAGCGGGTGCAGAGAAGAGCGACCAAGGTTATTAGGGAACTAGGGGGTCTGCAATACCAAGACAGGTTATTACATTTGGGGTTATTTAGTTTGGAGAATCGAAGGCTTAGGGGTGATCTTATTACAATGTATAAATATATGCGGGGACAGTACAAAGACCTTTCTAATGATCTTTTTACTCTTAGACCTGTGACGGCGACAAGGGGGCATCCTCTACGTCTGGAGGAAAGAAGGTTTAAGCATACTCACAGACGCGGATTCTTTACTGTAAGAGCAGTGAGACTATGGAACTCTCTGCCATATGATGTTGTAATGAGTGATTCCCTACTAACATTTAAGAGGGGACTGGATGCCTTTCTGGAAAAGTATAATATTACAGGGTATATACACTAGTCTCCTTAATATTGCGTTGATCCAGGGAGCTAGTCTGATTGCCATATGTGGAGTCGGGAAGGAATTTTTTTCCCCAATGTGAAGCTTACTGTTTGCCACATGGGGTTTTTTTTGCCTTCCTCTGGATCAACATGTTAGGGCAAGTAAGGATAGGATATGGGTTGAACTAGATGGACTAAAGTCTCCCTTCAACCTTAATAACTATGTTACTATGTTACTTAATATTGTGTTTTCTTTTTATTAATTTTCAGTACTATAGTATTCAGTCACTATGTGGAGGTAATATGTGGTCCGGCCATGGTGTGACGGTATTTGTCCCTTGTATGTTGTATTAATGGTCATTTAAAAAAAATGTATGTGACTCATTCCGTTAAATAAAAATACATAAAAATATATTTATATTTAATAGGTTAGAGTAGAGTAGGGCTGGCCAAATGAGTCTACCGTGTTGTGGTGGTGGCTTAAAAATTCTTTTGGCCAAAACAAAAGCAGCTGGTTATGAATGTGATCTGGTAGAATGTAAGTCCGCAAGGACAGGGTCCTCTCCCCTCTGTACCAGTCTGTCATTGTAAATTTGTCTACTGTTAACGATATCTATACCTTTGTATGTAACTCCTTCTTCTCATGTACAGCACCATGGAATTAATGGTGCTATATAAATAATTAATAATAATAATCTGGTGTTTGATGGGAACTGTTAATATCTGATAGATGAGGATGTGGTGGAGAAGTTGAATTTTTCCAAGAGTGGACGATGGGACTGTGGAAGGTTCAAAGGGTGGAGGCAGAGCTGGGGTGGAGCCTGGGTGAAGTCTCAAGGGGGCCTGAAAATTTTGCTAATATGGAGCCCTGAAATTCCTAGTGGCAGCTCTGGGCATAACCCCAACGTGCGTTTCATTTTCTTAAGGGGAATAACTTATTCATTCTTTGGGTAGCATCACATGACTTTTTTCTCCTTATCTGTGAGAAACAAACCGATTATTCTGATCAGACTCTGATCCGAATGTCATTAGTTTCTGTCAGATTTGGAGAGAAAACAAAAAAAAAAGGTTCTTTACCTTCTCTATCAGTGAAAATCAGATGTCATCAGAATGCGCTTTGATTTTTTCACAGACCCACAGACTTGCATTGCCGATTTTGATCCGACCCCTTGGATCAAAATTGGACAAGTCTCCAACTTTTTCCAACTTTTTCCACAGACCTCTCAGTCCAAAGAAAAAAAAAAATCAGACATGGGCACAACCCCATAGAATATCATGGAGTGTTGTCCATGAAAACAGCAGATGACACTCATGCAATAAAATCGGTCTTGTGCACGAACACTTTGGGTGACTTCCACTAGAAAGCTGCTTGCCTGTATTGTAGAAAGTACAGAGATAAGACATCGGCAACATAGTAGAGGACAAAAACGATGACCAGCTACCCAACAAAGCCGCTTCAGAAAAAAGGACTGCCTGCATTTTCCAGAAGTGGCTTCACCCACAAAAACTAGACGTCATATGCACATGCCCTAAGGCTATGTTCCCACAATGAGCTTTCGGTGAGCTCTCGCAGAAGATGCCATAGGCTAGTCGATTTCCAGCCTATGGGTCACTCATTGATCATGGTGGTTCACGCAGTTTGATAAAATTTGATGTTATTTTGCCTCTTTAGTGTAAGTTTAAAGCACTTTTTTGCTGGATTCCTTAGAACGAGTAATTTGGCGCAATTTGGTGCACTGTGCTGCATGTCATGCCACAACCATACTAACAAACCACACCCCAATGTTAGACTACACCTCTTTGTTGAATAATTTTTTTAAAAAAAGTGTTTAAATCTAATATATAAAGCTCAATGTGGATGTATGTATGTATGCATGTATGTATGTGTGTATGTATGTATGTACAGCTCCCACACACTCCTCACCTTCCTGAGAAACCTCAGCCCATCTTGCCCAAACACATCGCAGAAAAAAACTACTTACAATTCCAACAACTATTGGCTCTTTATCTTCCTTCTCCTACTGATTTCAGGGGACATCTCCCCCAACCCTGGTCCACCATCCCCCAACCTCGACCCCTACCCTACCTCATATCGAAACCACAATAATCTGATTAACATTACTTGCACTCCCTCATCTCAATCTTTTAATTGTGCCCTCTGGAATCCACGGTCTGCTTGTAACAAGCTTCCTTTCCTACACAACTACTTTCTGAACAACTCTCTTAATCTGTTGGCCCTCACTGAAACCTGGATTCAGGATTCTGACACTGTCTCTCCTGCTGCCATTTCCTACGGTGGCTTACAATTCTCTCACTCCCCGAGACCCACAAACAGACCTGGTGGTGGAGTTGGCATACTCCTGTCCCCACAATGCCCTTTCCAGGTCATCCCCCCAGTCCCATCACTCTTATTCCCTTCTTTTGAGGTCCACACCATCAGGCTCTTCCGTCCCCTCTCCCTCAGGGTAGCGGTCATATACCGGCCCCCAGGCTCACCCACCCTCTTCCTTGACCACTTTTCAGCCTGGCTGCCACACTTCATGTCCTCAGAACTACCAACCCTCATCCTGGGAGACTTCAACATCCCCATTAACAGCCCTAATTCCACATCTGCATCCCAGCTTCTATCACTAACCACCTCTCTAGGCCTCTCACAGCTTTCAACCTCTGAGACACATAAGGATGGTAACACCCTTGATCTGGTCTTCTGCCGGCTCTGTTCAATCTCCCACCTAAACAACTCACCGCTTCCACTCTCTGACCACAACATTCTCTCCTTCAAGCTCACAAATCCTCGCCCACCCCAGCTCATTCCTACCTACCACACAGTCAGAAATCTACAAGCTATTAACCCTCAGACACTTTCAGATTCCCTACACTCATCTCTGTCCCCAATCTCCTCTCTTTCCTGTCCTAATCTGGCTGTTCATCACTACAGTGACACTCTTAGAAGCACCCTTGACCAAGTAGCTCCCCTCACCCTCAGAACCTCCAAACACAGAGTAAAAGAGCCCTGGCTCACATCGCAAACTCAACTTCTCCAGCGATGCTCCAGGAGTGCTGAACGCCTATGGAGAAAAACCCGCACACCAGAAGACTTCATCCACTTCAAATTTATGTTAAGAACCTATAACGCTGCCCTTCACCTTGCCAAACAGACCTACTTCACCACCCTGATCTCCTCACTAGCCAACAACCCCAAGAAATTTTTTGACACTTTTCACTCCCTCCTCAGGCCAAAAGCACA